>NW_006911904.1:1088473-1381827 GCF_000338995.1 Bipolaris sorokiniana ND90Pr | reverse complement strand
CGCTAGCAAAGGAGGCGACAAAAGCTAGATCCTAGCTCTAGTAGGACGAGTCTAGCTGTAATAGGCACACGAATAAAACAGCTAGGCGAGCGAGAGTGGCTCAGCTATCTAGAACAATATAGGAGGAAGGCTATTGCCCTCAACTCTACTACTTATGCTGCAAGGTATAAGTGGAAGACTAGGAAGCAGATTGCCACTCCTCCTCTTACTAGTAGAGAAGTCTCTAGCGCCTTCTTTCAACTTAAGCTAGGCCACTGTTACCTAAGAGACTTTCTCTTTACGCGAGACAAAGTAGACTCTAAAGTTTGCCCCTGCAACTATAGAGCTACTCAAGATCCTACCCATATCCTCCTTAGCTGTACGCTATATAAGGAGGCTAGGATAAAGATGCAGGAGGCGAGCAAGGACCCCCTATCGCTAGCCTTCCTGCTAAACACGAGCGTAGGCATACAGGCTACTATTGCCTTTATTGAAGAAACTAGGGCTGCAACACAGGCCTGGCACAAAGGAAACCTCGAGAACTAGGGCAACACCTATACTAGGTGGCCTCGCCCTACACCCACCCTACCTCTCTCTTTTACCCGCAAGACCCCCTTCTACCTCCCTCTAGACTAGGCTACGAGCCTCACCTCGATTTAGATAGCCCCCTCCCCCACCTACACCAAAGTGATAGCACTACGTAGATACTTGCGGGCCTAGCCTGCACGTCTTATATAGCCCACCGGCTGAGACAGGACGTAAAACCAAAATAATAATAATAATACAGCAGATCTGCTAGTTTTTCGGTGAGACTAACACATTATCGTGTGTGATTACAAAGTAACTATAATATCACTGTAAAACAGAGCTCCAACCCAACAGCCCCTCTGTTATCTGTCTTAATTTGTGCAAGCCTAGCTCCCAGACTACCCGCTACACACTAACCCAAAGTAGGCCAAAAACGGAAAGACGAGGAAAAGATCATTACATTCGACAAGAACGAAGATGACCTCCCGCTGATGGTTGTAGTAAAATCCTCGAATGAAGAAGTCGAGCTCACCTCCGTTCACAAGTTTGTACTACTAGAGCAAACCGACGGTTTATGCACTCCCTACAATATCCATTCAAAGGAAGTCTATCACCTCAGTCTCTATAGGGACATGACAACGAGCAACTGTAAAAGGCTTGCTGCGTGGAACCAGCTGGCATGCCAATACGCATACCAAGCACACAAGAAACCAGAGACTGGGAAAACCAAGAGATTGCATTCTGCCCGAGATATGAAGAAGGCCGTGCTTCCACCAAACACGCATTCTGAAAATGAGTCTGATGCAACCTCCACCGAGGACATGTCAGAGAACAACACTTCATATCCCTCAGAGATGGCGGATGTCCCTAGTGACATCAAAAAAGTCTCCACATTCGTCCCACTCGAGAACAAGGAGTTACAGGCATTCGCAGATGCTGCCAAGAAAGAAAACGAACCATTCACGCAAGCACAAGCAAACGCCATGATCAAGGAAGCCCAAGTAGCATGGTCCAATGCCCAGCATCTCAACGGCCACCATGTCCACCTGCTGTCTCAGGGAATGCGCGAAGCCGGGCTCACCTCAGTACATGCTCACCTCAAGGCATTTGTGCTGGAAGGAAGCTACCAGCTTACCAAGATATCTGGCCACGAAAACGTCACTGTCGAGAAGCTGAGTGCAATTGCATTGCAGGCTGAGGAGACTGTGCAGCGCGTTCTGAGCTACTTCGAATGAACATGGGCGAATACCAAGAGGAAGATCGTCATAGCTGATATCAAGGAAAAGTTGAGGTTGTCAAGACTGACAATGGCTTCCATTGAGATGATGGAAATGGCAACAGGTAAGCCCATGTTACCAGTTTCCAGGATGTTGGGGAAAGTACTGACTTGGTAGAGATTTCTAATATCTTTTACTGCTTTTATGATACAGCAGGACTGGTAATCACTGCGTCCCGTTACGAGGAATCACATTCAGGCCATATGGCCAGGAACGTTGTGGGTTTTCTTGGGAAAGCAGGAATCTACGAACGACAAAAGACGGAGCGCGATGGCGAGAGAGAAAAAAAAGAAGCTATAAAGGAACTGGGTCTTTTCTCTACTGAGAATTCGATACTGTTTATACACATGCTTGCTAGTACATCTGCCCTTCCCTTCTTCCGATATATGTGACCAATGTAATGTTTCTTTGGTGTTACACAGCCTTCATCCACTACTACCCTGAAATCTCATGTTACATATCGGAAGTCCGTTTATGAGATAATACTGGAATGATGTCGATAGACACGGTCATGTGCGACATCGGAAATGTGCCTTTACAATAATGCTTTATACCTACTATTCGTAGTATACTACGAACCGGGCTGGTAAAATGTCGAGGTCGTTGCGGAAAACGGTGCCAATCATCACGACCAGTCGGATCCTGGGACGATAGGGCTTGGATACTACAGTGAGTGGTCTATTGTATCTTGGGCGTCTCGAGGCGCTATTTCGCATCGCAACTTTAGATACGGCGGGGTGGGGGAGCGAGCTTTGTCTGGAACAAGTAGTTACACTTAGTATACTTAGTAGATACATACTGCTATCGCCTCGTCCCTATAATCGTATTCAGCACTACGCAGTAGCCCGGTCTTCTCATCCCTTGTCGTCCGCTCTCAGCCCCATCCCTAAACGTTTGCAGCTCCAGCTGAAATCCCACTAGCTCGACGCCCATAAAGGGGAGAGAGGGGCTGATAGCGCGGACCAAAAAGTCGATTAGAAGCGCCGTAGAATCCCGCGCGGCGAAAACGGCGCGACTAAGCAGCCACCATGATTGGACCACCTATCACTCGAAGGAATGTCAGCGGTCAGCCCTGTCAATCATCCTCTTGCGTCCCGCTAACAATGTTAGTCCAGGGCGCCGCGCATATGCAGGCGCGAAAGCAGCAGCCCAAAAGGTTCGTATTAGCGTCGTATAGAAATGATTAAGCTCAGCGATCCCGCTTGAATGAAATCAAATAATAATATAAACAAAAGCTGACGCATCCCGCGTGTGCGTTGTATCCTTTTGTTCATCTTCAGTCCCCTCGTTCAAGTTTCCTCCTTCCTTTCGACCATGTTGGCGCAGCCCCCGCAGCTATCCAGAGCGCTGACTTACTACGCGTTAGCAGCGCTCTTTACCATAGGGATCGTGTACCATTTTCTCTCGCTGCAGGATAGCTTCATCGCACGTGTACCAGATCTTCCGGCAGATGTCCAGCAGGCCGAAATCCCAAAACTCATCTGGTACAAATTGGGTCCGAATGGACTCTCTGACGAAGCGCGCGCCTGGACAGACTCCTGCGTCAAGAACAACACAGGCTACAAAGCGCACTTCTTAACGGACGAAGGCAGCGACACGTATGTCCGGAAGACATTCGCTTTCCGCCCAGACATCGTAGATACCTACCTCGCTCTCCCCATCCCCATTTTCAAAGCCGATCTCCTGCGCTACCTGCTGCTCTGGGACCAAGGCGGCATCTGGTCCGACCTCGACGTTTCCTGCGAAGATATCCCCATCGACGACTGGGTCCCCGCCTCGTACAAGAACTCCGCCGCCATAGTCGTAGGTTGGGAATTCGACCAAGGCTGGCCGGGCAAATACGTGCGGCAATTCGCGAGTTGGACGATAATGTCGAAGCCGCGCTCGCCGCACATGATGCAAGTCGTCGACGATATCCTCGAGACGCTGCGGGTGGAAACAACGGAACACGGTATTGGGGTTCAGAACGTTACGCTGGAGATTATGGGGGATGTGGTGGATTTCACCGGCCCCCGCCGCTTGACGCGGAGTTTGTTTAAGAGTCTGGAGAAGCAGATGAATCGAACGCTTGATGTGAGTGAGTTCCATGAGATACTGCAGCCGAGGCTGGTGGGGGATGTGTTGATTATGCCGGGGCAGTCGTTTGCGGCTTCTTCGAATACGTATACGGTGGAGCAGCAGAAGGATTTGCCGCCGCAGTTGGTGGAACATCATTATGCGGGGAGTTGGAAGAATGACAAGGGTGGTGAATAGAAGGAAATGGGGTGATTGAGTTGAAAGAATGGTGGCAGTTAGACTTGGACACAAGTCAGTGCCAGTGGCCGGACATGCGCTGGGTGGTCCTATACATCAGGCAGCGGAATCCGCGCCTGAACATCCACATTGCTGTCGGGAGCGAGGTAGCTGCGACGAGCCCTATCTCCATGCGGAGGTGAACTCTACGAGATATGTGGACGAGACCAGGCAAGATGAAACGAACAGGTTGAGGAAAGAGGACGCGCGATGCAATATTTAGCGCTAAAGACGGATGGGACCTCAACC
The DNA here is from genome assembly GCF_000338995.1 of Bipolaris sorokiniana ND90Pr. NCBI lineage: Eukaryota > Fungi > Ascomycota > Dothideomycetes > Pleosporales > Pleosporaceae > Bipolaris > Bipolaris sorokiniana. The sequence goes on along the minus strand of NW_006911904.1, from coordinate 1,377,502 downwards.
TGCATGACGAGTCACACGAAAAGCAAACCTCCGGCCGATGAGAAACTCGGTTACACAGGGTCCAGAAATTCTTGATCTAGTCCAGTAGCCTCGAGAACAGACATGATGGAACGACGAGATGGATCCAATGACCAGGGGTATCAAGGTTTACATTGCTACTTTTGCCATTACAAGAGAGTATCAAATATCATAAGTCATCTATCAAGAATCAAGGCTTCCCTAGTCCCCTCTTATAGAGGCAGAGATATAGCCCTCCGCGCCTGACTCACCTCACTCTGCTTATGCCGGGTACTACAAACGCACTTGCACTGAGGACATACCTCGCCGTCCACCCTATTCAGGCGATCCCAAGTCTTGAGTACCACCATGTCAGCATGTGCCTTGACCTCGACCTCTACCTCGTCTTTCTCTTCCACCAATCGCTCTTTGAACTCGACCAGCTTCTCGTTGCACTCGTCATTGAAGGCAGTGAGGTGGTCTTCTTTGAGGGCGGCAAAGTCAAGCCGAGTGTCAGCGAGATGATCCTCGAACTCTGCGTTAGCTGAGTTGTGAATTTCAGAGGCTTGATGCGAGGCTTGATCGAGCGCATCAGCAAGTATTCTTTGGAGATGGGTCTCGGTGTAGGCGCTTATGACAGATTTGACGACCGTCGAAGGGGTGGGTTTTTGACTCGGGATTGGACGATGCTTTATGGGCGTGTTCGCGAGCTGGCTGGAATGTCGTGTCGGTGATAGGGATGGCGACGGCGAGGAGCCAGCGAGTATTCCTGGAAGAAGGTCTTGCAGAATGGTGGGAAATTGTGCGCGCATCAGATCTGGGAGTACTTTCTCAACGGCGGACGTGACAAGATCTTGGAAAATGTCCACTTGCACAGTGGCAGTGGACGAGGCTGTGGATTTTGCGCTCAGAGGTGATGCGGGAGAGGCGCGTTCTTTTGAAGAGCGCGGATATGTATGGTCTTGGAGCAGACGCTTCGGTAAAGGCGAGTCGGGTGTCAAGCTGGTGCGAGCTGTGGATTGTGTATTAGCAATATGTCAATACTTTGTCTGACTAAAAGACTTACCATTTCGCGAGCGCTTGCCCGACACACGCGCATACGGAGGCGGGGCATCATCTACTGCTTCCTCAATAGGAGGAGGGGCTCCAACTACCGCGTTCTCGATGGAAGGCAAGGCTTCAGGCTCGGTATCCTTGATACAATTGAGAATTGACCAGTCTGCTTGATGATACAAACGGGTAAACTGAGGAATGGCTGGAACTCCAGTGGGCTGGCGAGAGCCCTCGATGACGCCTTGAAGCCGGGCGAGGTTACTCTTCTCAAGCCAGTTGATGTCAAACAAGATGCGCACTTCTGTCGCCCTAGCCAGCGTCAAAAGCTCGTGGAATCCGGTATGAAGGCCGAGCCCCCTCTTGCCTAAAGTGTGGGGATACCACACAGAACAGGGCGCTTTGAGCGTCAGCGACAGCATTCGGGGCCGAGGTTTCCCATGTCGCGCAATGTCATGCAAAGATGTACCAGGGAGAGCGATATCAACATTTCCAAGTGACATCTTCCCAGGGATAAGATTGTCACCTTCATAGCGAAGGGTTAAGAGCTGCGGATCATCAACGCCATGGATTGATACAGAGTGTCCGAGAGACAGGGCAAACTGGTCGTCCGAGTGTAGGATCTTTAGAGAACACGGCCATAACACGGATTCATCATTTACAGGATAGGCCAAGGCGGGGACGCCTTGGTTGCGAACGAGGCTGAGAACCATTTTTCATTAGTTCTTTCTACAGAAAATGTATACTTAACACTAAATGCCCCTTTGCAATGCAGCAGCAAAGGAAACCCGCCCGCCCGGGCTTTCGCGTTTGGTCGCGCAGAGCAGCCCTGACTCTGTCGCAGCAGCAGCAAGAAGACGCGCCAAATCGTGCCCCACTAAGCCCGCAGTATGTACTACCTGTGCCTTGCTTGAGTATCGCCCCTCAGATGCGCGAGTCGGAACCGGGTAGACCGCGAAGCCGACTCGCTGTGTCAAAGGCCTTGCAATAAGGATGGCGCACTGGGGCAAGACGACAGAGAGGTCGATATGACGGTTTAGTAGCTTACGATAGGCGGTAATCGCGTGCGCGTGCGACGAGGTGGAATTTGGAGAATGGATGCGAATCGAGGTCGGAGTTGTAGAGGTGGAGATGTGATGGGGAGGGAAGTGGGGAGCAATGGACGAGGTTGGGTTGGTATTTAGTACTGGGCGGTCCTCGTCGCGCAGGGCTTGGCATTGCGCTAAGCAGCAACACCATCGACTACCATTCACTCTTGAGTCCCACAGGTGAAACTACCTGGTGAATACCTCTTTCAGTGGTTTTTCCGATTATGAAGGTTTTTCCACTAGAATTGCAAACAGGGCTGTAGCGGGTGGCGAGAATTCGCAGCCGACGGTTCTCATGATTGTGGAAGTGGAGGGAAGTTTGGTGGTTACAACAGTCGACTTGAGCAAACCCGAAACGAAGCGAGGGCACGCAGTCTTCAACATTGTGTGGATTAATTCAACACGGAGTGAGCGTGATATGATGTAGTACATATGCATATGACAACTTGATTCTAGAGTTTATTAAGCAAAATAAGCTGTGCTTACAGAAGATGCAAAGTATGACGGAAGCTTGGGGACTGCTATGGATTTTTTTGGTCCAAACCCACGATACGCATGTGCATGTGCTATATTCCTTTGACAGATCAACAGTAGTCACCTTTCTGCGAACTCCTTGAGTAAAAATTACTTACCTGCTTAGCCGTAAAGCTCAGTTGCAACCCACACTGTGTGCGAATTCTTGCCTTGAGCCATTGCCCATATGAGAATTCGAAGTAGGAATAAGCATTGAATTAAATATCACATAGCCCTACGCCATTCGTTCACCATTACCAGTGTGATGCCATTATAATTTCATCCACATGGTTGACCTTGATTAAGTATATTCTACCGTCCCGCATTGTTCGTTCACACTGATTCCAGCTGAAAAAAACTACCAACGTGGTCAATCTAACTAAGACCCCAAGAGCCTTCAATTTGTGCACGCACTTGAATCTAGTGAGCAGTAGCAATAAACATTCAGCACTAAGAGGACAATCCTCGCAGGACCATAATGTCCTAGAATCTGTCCTTAGAATCCATAGTGACAGTTACAATCACGCCCTTAGTCATGCCTGGTCTCTATCTTCATGATTAGTACTACCGGTCAAATGTCTACATGTGCTGATGGAACTTGAGCAGTATTTTAACAAAGAAAAAAAAATGGGTAACTAACTAACGTATGTGTGGATGTTGTAACTTCCACTAGCTCGTAGTACGCAACAGAGTCTTACGTTTGGGTATGTGTGTCTTTTTTTCTTCTTCTTTTCCTTTATTGTTGTCGTTGGTTGGATCTTTTTTTTTGGAAAAGTCAACTGATTGCGTTATCTAAAGAGCCACAGCGATTACCTCCCTACTAGGCGTCACGGCGTACAGGCGAGCCGATGGAGGCTAGACGCTTCACCTATTCATTCTGCCAAACCATAGCCTATTGATTAATAGTACCGATAGTGAGTCACCCTCCTATTTCCTTCAGCCCTCATGGAAGTGACTGTAGCTGATTTATTTTCTTCTCTTCTACGATAGGAATCTTCATGTGGTGGTCGGTCGTTGAACACCTCGGGCACAGAGCATCGACGTTCTTCCACTTCCTATCTTGACGATTATTTTGTGGAAATTCGCAATGGTCTGGTAGCCAACTCTCTATTCCATAGGACGAGTATGTTGTCTTTTTAGCGTTAGCTACACAAAAGTATATTCCAAACACGACTGCCCAGCAGTTTAGGCTCAGGTTTCACTAGGTAGTGCAACGAGTCCTTCGGTAGATGTATGGAGGTATGGAGGTATGTAGGTTGGGTGAGTGGGTAGCGTGTAGTAAGAGAGGAGTGGATTGACGCGTTACGTGCCGCGATATTGAATGTTTGAGCACTAAATTGGAGTATTTGGTGCTGGATTGACTTTTTTTTACTGCAACATGACAGTCAAATAATATCAAGTCTATGATTATTCTATCTATCCTCGGTCTTATTTCCTGTTCTCTATTCACAATTTCCCGACTCACAGTCATAACCCTCAGTAGTATCATATTTTGTTATTTCCATTATTACCATCACGATTGTGATTATTGTCGACCATCCACCTCCTCCAAGGATAACAACAAGTGAGTAATACGACCGGTAGGCACATGAACCCATAAGTCGGACGCTTAAATTACCCGATAACCTTATTTGTGGGGGGAATGTTGGTTTGCATAAAAAATGGGTTCTATATATTAGCGGAAGGCGGGAAAGTGGGCAGATTATTATGATTTTTTTCTGCTTTGGGGTGGATGTGAGATTTTGGCGGGGATGGGAGGGTAGGGGTAGGGGAGCGGAGGGACATGGGGGGAAATGAGTTTAGGTGGAAAAGGGGTTGAAGAGGGAAAAAAAGAGAAAGGTGAGAAGTTGAATGGACAAATTACAGCTGGGTTGATGATAAGATTTGGATGGAAGAAAAGGTGGTGTGAGTTGTGGAAATTGTAGTTGTGTCGTCAGAAATGTGCATGCTGGTTAGGATGTGACGTTGTCACGGGTTGTTACCAGGGGTCATTACTACGAGCTATCGAGTTGTTACTGAGTTGAAAACAACAGTTGATCAAACCTTTCTACTTTCTTTAACCCAAGTATGTTACTGAGCCAAGTCATTGAACCAAGTAGACACAAGGAGCTCTTGAGAATCTTCGCGGCTACCTGCAGTGCATATATACTTGCGAAGCAACCCGCAGAATAAGAAAAAGTAAGCACCTTGAAGACAAAAAGCATTTTGCAAAAGCACCGCCGACAAACGTCGGAAGTCGGATGTACGTCACGTCAACGGTTCAGACCGTTGTTTCACGTCAGTGCCCGTCGCATTGCGTCAACGCGAGCAGAGTCAAAAACGAAGCATACTTTGGCGTGTGGTGAACACGGACGAGATGCGAAACAAGCGTTGGACGCAGCGGGAGTGCGGCGGACTCTAGTAGCTATCGATAGCGCGGCGCCAGGTCTAGAATCGAGATACTAGTGACTACTCTACATAGTACGCAGGTGTAGAAGACGAAACTTTGGTCAGAGCCAATTGGATGGCATGGTGTGGTGGGATGGTAAGGCAGGATGGATGCATAATAGTGACAGTACTGCAGCTGTCTGTGACAGTTTGATCAAAGACGTCTTGGCCGACCAATGGCGGCGTTGACAAGTGACGTCTTTGAGAGCGGAAGAGCGTCGCAGAAATGTAGGCCGCTCAATATCGTGATGGCCTAATGTTTCGTTTCAAGCGAGTCTCACGCCTCTGTTTCGAAAGGCGGGGCGAACCGCTGTTGCAGATTTGGTAGACTAGTGACAAGTTTGATAAGAAGGAAAGGCCTGGCATGGGGGTTTTGATGCAGTCGAGGGTATAGTACGTCAGCGGGTGAATATTATGAGTAAGGGTGTGCGGGGTAAGGAGAGTAAGAGAAGGAAAGAAGGAAAGAAGGAGAGAAGGAAAGAGAAGGAGGGGTAAGTGTTTGACCGTGGCAGTTTGGGGGTTTTGGGGTTTGGGAGGGGGGAAGGGACGTTGGGCCTTGGCTTGAGCGTTTTCCAGAACAACATGAGCACCAAAATAGCATAGCTACTCAATGCTGTTGTTTAGCGACGTGGGGCAACAACAGCGACGATGGGCAGGCTAGAATATCGAAATGCTCGTGTTGCTCATCTGCAATATTGCCTCATTTATTTCCCACAGGTCGGGAGCGGGACAAGAGAGCATAGCGTCATGGTGGGCCAGCCAGTGAGGAGGAGCTTGGTTGGAGACAGCGACCGGAAACGGAGTGGAAACTGGGCGCGGTGGCCCTCATTTCCGAGCAATGGGGGAGAGAGTTGGCGGAGAGTCGAGAACCGGCTGCGCATTGGGAGGGAAGGAAGGCAGGGACAGCGGGGACAGCAAGGGACAGGCTGGACCCGGCAAATGGCAGCCTGATCCCTAGGGCATCGCAAACGGGTTGTGGGTAGGGCAATAGGGGAAGCCGAGCCATGTGCAACAGGCTGAGACTGGCATCCACAGTTGTCCGTGGCTGTGTGTAATGCGGCGACGGGCTTGTGTCAGAGTAGTAGGCATCGCGGTGGGCACGAGGGCCGGGGGCAGAGAGTCTATGTACTACTACTACTACTACTACTACTACTACTGTATGTTTGTGTGTAGCCGTAGTACTCTACATACGAGTAGTAGTAGTGGTAAGTGTCCACGGACTGTGGCTAGGGCGGGCGCGCCGTTGCTGCACCATAGCGCATGACGGCGCGGCGCAAATGGCGACGGATGCAGCAGCAGCGCTGGATTGCGCGGCGTCGACTCATGCTAGCAGAGAGTAAATCGACATTTGACTTCTTTTGTGCAGACTTGTGAAGTCGCGGTGACTGTATGAAGATGTGCGCCCAGGTCGCGCGTCGCACCATTCCCACGCTTGCACAAACCCGTCAGCCCGGCGATGCACTGCTGGCCTGTTCGCCGGGCCACACGACAATGCCTACTCCTAGTGACGAGCACGTCCTCGTCGAGCATCGCATCGCTATTGCCGGCGACAGCACCGTGGCGCAGCACCCGTGGCCAGAGCACTGCTGTGGATGTGGACGTGGATGTGGACGTGGATGTGGATGTGGATGTGGTGGATGCGTGCTGCTGGCAGGCAAATTGGACAATGGGCCGAATTGCCACCATGTGCGGATAGTCGAGCTGCATGCCCAAGTAAGTACACACAAAGAACGTACGATATACATGGACGGTATGTGCGTAGATGCAATGGACGAATAATACACTCATACTTGGTTAAATGGTGACATAGGGATATAGGTAGACGCCAGTGCATGGCCGGCAAGGAGGATCTGCGCCTGGCCGGCATTCGATTCTAAGCTGGCGGCATGAAACAGCAGGGCTAGGGGGCCGCGGCGAGCAAGTAAAAAAAGAAGGACAGGAGAGAAAAAAAAGAGGAGCGCTGGACGCTGGACGCTGGACGCCGTACTTGGACGGATTCGAATGCGACAGGGCAAAGACGGTGTGGACAGCCCTCTCGGCTCTCGGCGCCCCAGCGGCTGCCACGCTCGACGTTGGGCGTGGGGCGCTGTGAGTGGCTGGGTGCGAGCCGCCCCTGCCTTTTTGCTCGCAGGCATGCAGGCACCGTCGCCCGCTACTGGCCCCTGCCACCGCTTGTTCCTGAACGAAATTAACAGCCGCCAGGGGCAGGGCAAGGGCAAGGGTAAGTGCAAGGGCACGTCCATCACCGACCCATAGCACCCACTGCTATGCTTGGCCCCCGGCCTCCACCCACCACCCACTGCCCGCGACCTTCATATACCGCCCCTCCCTCCGCTCCTCGATTGCTTTTTTCTTCTTCTCTACCCCAAAGGCACCAGTCTTCTACACTCGCTACCCAATTGTCTTCGGACGTCACATTCTTTGAACCATCCAGTCACTCTTTCCTGGATTTCAATCTCTATTCTTCGCCTGCTAATCGGTTCCCCGACCCGTCTCTTCGTCTTATCCATACCCAATTCATTGTTTAAGAGCAAGGAACTTTTAGAATACCGCAATCATGATGAAGCTTACCGTCGCTTTCTTGGCCGCCCTCGCCGCTGCCGACGCTGCCGAGGCCCGCAGCCAGCGCTTTGCCCGCCGCCAGCAATACGGCTCCTACGGATCCTACCCCTCTGTTCCTCAGAACCAGGCTGGTTACAACGCCACCACCCCTGCCTCCAGCTCCCCGGTCCCCGTTGTCCCTGAGGCTGCTACCTCCTCCGCCCCCGCCGGCGGTGACTACGGCGCTGGTTACCCTGCTGCCACTCCCACCCCCGCTGTCCCCGAGGCTGCCTCCTCCAGCCCAGCTGGTGGTGAGTACGGTGCTGGCAAGCCTTCCACCCCAGCTGTCCCTGAGGCTGCCACCAGCTCCGCTCCTGCTGCTTCTTACCCCGCTGGTGGTGAGTACGGTGCCGGCAAGCCTTCCACCCCCGCTGTTCCCGAGGCTGCCACCAGCTCTGCTCCTGCTGCCACCTACCCCGCTGGTGGTAACTATGGCTCTGGCAAGCCTTCCACTCCCGTAGTCCCAGAGGCCGCTACCTCCTCCACCCCCGCTGCCTCCTACCCCGCTGGTGGCAACTACGGAACTGGCAAGCCCTCCGTCCCTGTTGTGCCAGAGGCCGCCTCCAGCACTGGCTACCCCATGTACCCCACCGGAACCGGCTCTTACCCAGCCTCTTCCACCCCCGTCAGCGACATGGTCACCAGCACCATCTACAGCACCCAGATCTTCACCAAGACTGCCTGCCCTTCCACCGTCACTGACTGCCCTGCCAAGTCCACTTCGCTCGTCACCAGCGTTGTCCCCGTTGGCACCACCGTCTGCCCCCAGAGCGAGGTTCCCCAGGCCACTCCTACTGCTGTCACCAGCACCTACCCCGTCTCTGAGGTGACCTCCGTCTACACCGAGACACTCGTCTACACCATCGGTGTCGGCACCACTGCCCGTCCCGTCACCACCGAGATCACCACCACCTCCACCTCCACCCAGTACAGCACCGTTGTTGTCACTGTTCCTGGCTCCAAGCCCACTCCTGAGGTTCCTTCTGACCAGACCAAGCCCTCTGGCCCAGCCGGTGGTGAGGGTTACCCTACTGGCCCAGCTGGCGGTAACGGCTACCCCACTGGCCCAGCTGGCGGTGACAAGGACATGACCAGCACCATCAGCTCCACCTCCACCTCCACCAAGTACATCACCGTCAAGCCCACTCCCTCTGGCGATGTCCCAGTCGGCTCTGACTCCTACCCCACTGGCCCTGCCGGTGGTGCTGGTGCTAAGCCTTCTCCTTCCACCCCTGCCGGTGAGGAGGGTGAGGACTGCGCTCCCGTCACCGTCACCGTAACTGCCAAGGAGACCATCACTGTTACCGCCGGTGGTAACTACCCCGTCGCTACCCCCGACTCCGAGGAGCCCAGCTACCCTGCCAGCACTCCTCTTGTCCCCGCTGACAAGACCTCTGGCATGCCTCCTCACCCCACTGCTCCTTACGGAAACGGCACCATGCCCTACGTCCCCGTTGGCACTGGCCCCGCTCCCGTCCCCAGCAGCGCCACCGCTTCTCTCCCCAGCTTCTCTTTCGTCTCTGAGAACTCCAAGCCCACTCCCAGTGCCCCCGCCGCTGCCTCTTCCGCCCCCGCCTACCCCGTCGGTGGTAACTACGGTGCTCAGCCCTCTCCTTCCGTCCCTGCTGCCGCTGAGTCCTCGCCTGCCTACCCTGTAGGCGGTAACTACGGTGCCGGCAAGCCTTCCACCCCCGTTGTCCCTGAGGCCAGCGCTACCCCCAGCCCTTCTGCCCCCGCTGGTGGTGAGTACCCCGCTGGTGGCGAGTACGGTGCCGGCAAGCCCTCCACCCCCGTTGTCCCTGAGGCCGCTACCTCCTCCACCCCCGCTGGTGGCGAGTACGGTGCTGGCTACCCTGCTGCCACCCCCACCCCCGCTGTCCCTGAGCCAGCCACCTCCAGCCCTGCTGGCGGCAACTACGGAAGCGGTAGCTACGGTACCTACTAAGCGCTGACTCTCTCATCGTAGAGTAGGCTCGCGTTTTGTTTGCATCGCATGTGTATAGGGTCACTTGGCCCATTTTCTTGCCTGTCCACTGAGCCCACTGGGCCAAGTCTCCTCAGGCAAGGGCCAGATGCGATGAAAGTGGGTTACAATTGAGGTTGAGAAAAACAGAAGTGTAGGTTCCCAGAGCAGTTTTTCTGTATTACATCGACAATATATCCCTTCCCGTTTGATACACCTCTATCCCACTCTTCGCATCTACTCGTGTTTGTCGCGCTTGGGTCTCTGGTGCAAAAATGGGCGATGAGCGAAATGTCTCATGACTTCTTGTTCCACCAGCCTCTTTTTCCTATGTTGTGTACCTTGGACTTTGCTTTGAAAAGACCATCGGGGATGGCGGTTTACTCGCATTTATTAAGTCTAGCATCTTCTTTTCCAGTTTTGAAATCTTCTTTTTTACTCCATATTCTTTTCTTCTCTCCATTTTGGTGAACTCTTACGTGAGGTTTTTTTTACTGCCGTTATCTTCCTCATGTGACGTTTACTAATTCCATGCCAACTGATATTATCAACGATTCTCAATTATACTAACTCCATCGCGTCACACAGTCGAAACAAAGGCGCCCCGCCGCCACTGCCACTTGCTCATCTTACGCCATGCAACCTTCCAATCCAATGACGTTGCAAGACCGAGTGGGGCTACCATTTTTGCCCCCCCGATGCAACCTTGTTCTCAAATCTCCCGGCTGCGTGCCCTTGTTTGTGTACCTGCATATCATACCCCTGCCAGTATCTTTCTGTGACATTCCTATGGCCTGTGCGCTCGATGATGTTCAAGGATTATCCTTGTAAGACTTTCTTGAGCTCCGTTGGGTCGTCCACCCGTTGCTTCGCTCTAGTGTCTGCTCTTTTTTGAGAGTTGTTCTTGGGTTAATCTCCTGATGCCGACATTGCGCGCGTATGTGTGTGTGTGTGTGTATGTGGTGATGTCGTTGATTTGTCATTAGTAGTATCGAGTGCGGTGCCGCGCGATTATGTTGGTGTGAGATGCGTGATGTGTTGGGATACAAGCGCCTTGTCGACTCCCTTAGTTCGATTGGGAGTGGGGGGGGGGCGCAATTCGTTGGCAGTGACGGTGATTAATCTGTTTATTATCGATAGATCCAAATACTTTTATCCCGCGCGCGCGTCTGTGTGCGTGCGCGCGTAGTCTCCTCTCATTGAATCGTCATATTTTCCTAATCTGCATCATGATTCTACGTGTCTATGGATAATTTGTATTACTGCTTACACGTTTCGAAATGCGCCATTCGTATCCCCCCCCACACACGTGTGTATGTTTGGGGCGTTTTCTCGCTTCGTATCATGTTCCAATACGAGATTATGCTATACCCTTCTTTTCCCTCTCTCTCGTATGAGGACTTAGTGAACGGCATTTCTTGCGCCGCTCCCGACCCGCGACGAGGTGTGGAAAGTTTATCGGAGAGGGGAGCGGCCTTGGTGTGTCAATGCGTTTGGGGGCGCATGTAGGTATTATGCACGGAAAGGGAAAGAAGAGGGTTTGGGGGGTTCCTGTGCGTGTTCCCGCGTTGTTCTAGTAGGTGTGCGTACTTACACAGAGCTGAAGAAGGTTTGGGCTTTGTTTCGACGACGTGTGGCGCAGAGTATCATGGGATTGAGTGATTTCTCCGTTTTTGCCCTTTCCAGATGTCTTCGGTATGGAAAGAGGATATGTAGAGCATATTGGATTCAGAGTGCATAGTGCAAACTACCGATATCTTGTCGCCATAGCTCGCTCGCTGGCCTGCCGGCGAGCGTCATTTCCGAGTGAGCACGAAGTTCGCGATGTCCGTTTCCCAAAATCAGATTTCGCGCGTTCGTCATCACTTTTCTTTTATACTTTGACTTTCATTTCGGGAGTTGGTGGATACCAGCATAATGCGCTTTTTTATTTTGCAGGCTAAGTAGATGGACTAATGGGATCTGCAAACATGTCTAGTGCAGGCTGTGACTCGTTGTTTTCCTTTTAGACGGTGTGGATCTGGCGTGTTTTGAAGGGATCAGCTCATGGGTCATTGCTAGGTGTAGTGTTGGGTGCGTGCGGGTTGGAAAAGTCATGGGTGAGAGATGTGTTGTTGAGATAGTTCAGTAGTGTGCATTGCTATAACAGTGAGGTATGTGATATAGTGATAACTTTTTTCTGACCAGCGCAACTATGTACTTGGCCAATTTACAACACGATGATAGCAAGTCAACAGTCTGAAAGAATACTCCACTTTCTAAAATTCCGCCGGGTATCATGACTACAACGCTAAACAAACAAATCCCACCTGGATACCACAAAGTGGACTCTCCTAACCTCAACATTGGGCCTAATGATAATAATAATAATGTTCATGTCGCCGTCGTCCACCATAGTACGTCGAGTAGTCTCTGAAACCAGGCAAGCCCAACTGAGAAGCGACATTGATGTAACCCTCTTCGTTCCTTTGCAACCCATTAGTGTTTATATTGCCGACTTTGCTTGCCAACACTGCATCTGTATCCCACTTGGCACGGCAGTACGGGCATGTCGCATTGTTTCTAGCTGCAGCTACCCAGTTCTGCATACAAACCTTGTGTATATTGTTTCCGCAGCTGGTCTTGCAGTACACAATATCTTCCATACCATCAAGCTCGTCATAGCAAATGGGACATTCGCCTTCGATGGGCTTGCGATTGCCGTCTTCGCTCTGCTTCTCCGTCTCAGTGCCGGGGATGGGTGGCGCATTCCTCATGACTTCGCGCAACTCGGAGCTAACAAGAGCTAGCTGATATGCAATCTCTTCTCGCGCCTTCAACACTCTTAGCATGACGTATATAATGTGCTTGCATTGATTGCCCTTTCTAGCATGCGGGCAGTCGCACGAGGGAACGAGGCCAATTGAGATCATGTACATGTTGCCTGTCGAGCCTGCGATGATAACCTTCTCCTCAGGCACATCATCCGTTCCGCAGCGCTCGCGTGAAAGTACCGTCAAGCGCTGTGTAAGTGCCCGCTCTCTTACATCCAGGTAGCTTTGTGGTGCCCTTTTGCGAAATATTCTGGCTCGCTTCTCCTGAACAGGCGCGTCAGGGTCACGCTTGCTCTTCTTCGGAGGAGGCGCCTTCTTGGGCGAGTCTTGTGTAAGGTCGATAACTTCGATTTCGCGGCTACTAGATGCCGTGGGCGCATACCGGTGCGCAACGTGGGCATCATTGTCGGCGTAGGTCGTGAAATTGCGCTTGCGCGTCGCTGATGTCGACGGATGAATCGGGTACGGCATTGCGCTCCTCGGAATCCTCGACATATGCTCAGGAAGGGGGACCCTATAATTGGGAAATTCGAATTGGAAAGAGCGGCTATGAACTGGCTATTGAGAGTAGCGTCCGGGGAACGTGTGCGTTAAGGAGTAACGGCATAGATGAAGCTGACCCGAGTCGCCCTTGCTCCGCGAACACACGTGATGACGTCGGTGGTTCTACATGGGATATTCTATTCCATACTTTCAATGCATATGCAACCCCGTTCAAATTACATTCAAATCTCTCAGGACGCAGCATCAGATGGAATTGACAAATAGCATCAGAACAGACATGCTCTGGCTCAGCCTTCTTACGCCTATCGCAACATGCGCAATATGAGAGCGAATGCATCTTCTTTGAAACGTACAGTGTCATGCTTCGCACATCAACTCGGGCAGGTAAATGCGTTTTATACCCTGATATGCTGAAATGAAAGCTGTATGAATTATGTGATCTCTCCATAGGTAAGTCGATACTATTGTCAGCAGCAAGTATGAGCAATTACACACAATGAAGGGCCCTGATTTACAATTGGTCTCGTGGCTTCTTTTCGTTGATGATACCCCTCAAAATACACTGTATAACTAGTGGTTCTCTAAGCCTCTTATCTTGATGGCTTTATCTTTATACCTCAATGTTTCCATGGTACGCCACAAACACCCTTGACCTAAAGGGTTCTACATACTACGGAATTCCAATAGTATGCTTCGTTGACCCATTCTGATATTGGACGCCAACGTCATGTCCTGTCGTCCTTACGGAGCATTCAGAGCCACATGATCACTCCGGTACCGGAACATGCAGTTGTGGTTTCCATATCTTCGACCCAAGTTAGCATCGAAGGGCAGATATTGAGTCCCGTAGGCACCATTCTCATGTACAAAGAAAAAGTATTTGGCACGAAGCTCAATTTTACTTTCCAATTCCACACCCCACGTAGTCGCAACCCTTCTCTCGTCGACAATGGCTAACCTTAAAGTGCCGGCTTCGGCTCATCGTCTCTCCTTCAACCGAACAGCAGCCCAGACTGTCAAACAGACCACTGTGGTTCAAGAGCATTCCTTGCTAGAGCCATTATCGCCACTACCGGATATCGAAAGACACAGCACGCCAGCTGCGGAGGACGATGTATTCGGTAATGAAGAAGGTGCCGAAATCCAGTACAAGACATGTTCGTGGTGGTAAGTATTCGAGCTCTTCTGAACCCACACAAAACCTCAAGTGACGCGTCTGAAATTACTTGACGCGGCTTGACATGCCATCCTTCATTCCACCACATCTTGCTGACGTGAACGTTTAGGAATACGGGTATTCGTAAGCTACAACTCTCTCCGCGTTACCCCGCTCTGACAGTTCCAAGTAATGCTGGCTGAAAATGTTTCCCTCGGTGTCCTTGCGCTCCCCCAAGCCCTAGCGATTCTGGGAATCGTTCCAGGCATGCTCTGCATTTGCCTAATGGGGATCATCGCCACATACACAGGATACCTGATTGGCGAGTTCAAACTGGCGCACCCATCTGTGCAATCGTATGCGGACTGCGGGCAGCTGATGAGTGGGCTCATCGCCCGTGAAGTGATTGCTGTTGCACAGGTTCTGGTGTTGATATTCATAATGGGCGCCCATATCCTGACGTTTGCGGTTGCCATGAACGCAATGACTAACCACGGGGCTTGCACAATCATCTTCAGTGTGGTTGGACTGTTCGTTTCTTTCTTACTCGGGCTACCGAGGACGTTCAAGAATATCAGCTACTTTAGTATCTTTTGTGAGTCAAGATGCAGACGACATGTCGCCTGTCTTGCTTACCATGCTATAGCTTGCGTTTCGATAATCGTAGGTGTCACAATCACCATGATCGCCATCAGCATCCAAAAGCCAGACATGAACAACATGGTGGTCATACGACCGGATGTACCACTGGTCAAAGGCCTGGCTCCTGTTATGAACATCGTGTTGGCCTATAGTAAGTACATCATTCCCGCTTCATGACGCGCATTACCACTGACGCACTGTAGCTGGACATGTCGCCTTCTTTTCCTTTGCATCCGAACTCAAGGACCCGCGCGACTTCCGCAAAGCTCTTTTCTTTGAACAGGGAATTGCAGTGACATTCTATCTACTCATCTCAGCGGTCATATACTACTACGCTGGACCCCTTGTGTCCTCGCCCGCCTTGGGTTCTGCGTCACCTTTGGTCAGCAAGATTTGTTTTGGCATAGCACTTCCGACCATTATTGTTGCCGGTGTTGTCAATGGCTCGGTAGCCACCAAATACGTCTACCTCAGGGTATGGAAGGGCACAAACGAAGTGCACACCAACAGCTGGAGAAGCCTGGGTAGTTGGGTGGGGATTTGCTCTGGGGCATGGCTAGCAAGCTGGATTTTGGCTGAGGCGATTCCAAACTTCAATTTGCTACTGGGTTTGATTGGCGCGCTCTTTGGGAGCTGGTTCAGCTGTAAGTTCTTATGAACCCTTCTTTTGCATGCGACGATGTGTACTCGGCCAGTGGTCTGACACGCACAGATGCTTTTCCTCCACTACTGTGGCTGTGGCACAATAAAGTCAATGGAAGACTATTCTTTTCAAAGCGGCAGATGGTCTTTACAGTCCTGAATTTCTCGATAGTGTTGTTGGGGATGGCCATTGTAAGTGATTTTTCTCCCTACTGGTCGAGGCGGCTTGGCTGACCCTGTGTTGCAGTTTGGCCTGGGCATGTGGTCGTCTGGGTGGGCTTTGCATGATGGTTCCGGCGGCAAGGTGTTTTCTTGTGAGGATAATTGGCATCCCGTCAGTTGGGTGGCGGGAGGCACAGACGACGGCTGACCGTGTTGGTTGCTATTCGGAGTTGGAGAGAAAGGGCGCTTCTCCTCTGGGATAGGGTCGGCCAAGGCTCGATCCTATCATGTAAATATTCTGGATGGTACATGTATACATAATTGTAAAGTCGCATGTGTCAAGCATGTATGCGCAAAATGGTATCAACGTGTCAAGTTCCAATGCATTAATACTGAGGTGGTGGAAACGTGGAGCCGCGCGATGACGCGACCGGGGACATGCTTCGGTGCGTTACAGTGCAGCGGCGCGCACAACGACTCCTCACCTTACCAGCCAATAATAAGCGCCTCCCTACCCCAGCGCCCGTCCGAAATAAGCTCTTTCCGGAGGATAGACGCAGGCTCATGTAATCTGGCTAATGTCAATATGGACGGGAGCGCCAAGTGAGGAGGCTGGACGACCTGGCCTTGGGCGTTAGATCGCCATGGGACACACCTCCTTGCTCTGCTGCTGATAAGCACCTACTCATTCACAGCGACAACTCTGGACTGCGGATCGCGCCATTGTTGATTCTGCGACGGTGGTACTACAGGTTGCTTGTTCGTACACATAGCCTTTAGCAATTGTCCTACCTTGACTCCCACCTCCTCTATCACTCATCCCCGAGCTTTCCGCCGCCCAGCTCTTCCCCTAATCGTGTTCGGCGCCCCCTCGCGACATCAACGCGACCGCGACCCAACTCGCTACCCTTTTCCCCATCATGCCAGTCGAGCTCCGGAAGCGCAAGGCCGCGGCCCCAGCGCCAGCACCACCTGCAAAGAAAAAGGCACCCGCAAAGGCCAAGAAAGCCGACGGCGAGAAGACTGTCGTCGAAAAGGTCCAAGACGCGGTCGTCGAAAAGGCCGAAGCCGTCAAGAAAGCCGTTGTAAGCAAGACCAACGGCGCCTCAACTGCTAAATCCAGCGGCGCGCCCAAAGTCGGCGACACAATTGACCTCGCCTCATTCGGCGGCGAAATCGAAACCAACGATGGTACCAAGACGTCGCTCGCGAAGCTCGTAGAAGAAAGCAAGGCCGGTGTAGTCCTATTCACGTACCCCAAAGCCTCGACTCCGGGATGTAAGTCGCGTCTCCCACCCACCCCCATTGCATATGTATCAGTATCACTTACACGACCGGCTCTTCGGTATAGGCACAACCCAAGTCTGTCTCTTCCGCGACTCCTACACGCCTCTAACCGCAACCGGCCTCTCCATCTACGGTCTCTCGTCCGACAGCCCCAAGGCAAACACCACCTTCAAGACCAAGCAGAAGCTGCCGTACTCGCTGCTGTGCGACCCCGCGCAGACCCTCATTTCGGCCATTGGGTTTAAGAAGGCACCAAGGGGGACGACTCGCGGCGTCTTTGTGGTTGATAAGCAGGGTAAGGTGTTGGCGGCTGAGCCCGGTGGACCCGCCGCGACAGTTGAGGTTGTGAAGAAGCTTGTGGGGGACGCGGAGAAGGTGCCCGCGAAAGAGGAGGTGGAGGCGAAGGAGAAGGAGGAGGACAAGAAGGTTGCGGAGACAGCGGATGAGGTTGCGGATTCGGCGGCTAAGGTTGATGCTCCCGCTGCTGCTTGAGGGATTTGGTGCGATGCAAGACGTTTTTCCGGGTAATTGAAAGAGTTTGTGCTTAGTGACAGCGTGTGTTTTGTTGTTCTTTTTTTAGCTGGAATAATGAATATTTGAGATTTGTGATACAAGTGCTTGAAGCATGTGTGAGTAGGTTTGCTAATATTATTTTCTGGTATTTGTATCTTCATAATCTAGCTATGTCCTCGGCCCCAGTTTTTGAGTCTTGTTCATATGTCATATGTAGATATGGGTATTCGTTAGCTGTCTTGTTCGCTAGTTACACGTCTATGATACTACGTTTCCGCTGCTGTGAAGAGATGAAGGTTTTTGGTAAGATGATAGTGGGAATAGAAATACTATTTGGCACTCGATAGACTTAGATCTCGTGCTGCTAAAGGATAAACTGTTGGCACGTGATTGTGTGAATTACTGATGCGGTGTCTAGACTATGTGCTTGGTAGGGTTGGTGGATAGCGACTAATCGTAGTTACTCCTGCGAGTACTTTTAAACAAGCATATGTTTTTTAATCCAAATTGCCAACTGTGAGGGCATGCATGTCAGAAGAAAACCTCAAATACTAAGAAAACACTCTTCGATGAAGATTGAGGCTCGGAAAATGATCATGACATGTTGTCCGAGGCATCTGGTAAATGACGTACGTCATGTGAGGGCCAAGTGAACGCGTAGGTATCCTTGTGGCTACTGTCTACACTGCGCCTCATGCCACTGGCAACAGCATGTAAATGTGCAGCACACTTGCCGACCACCATCATCAATCGACTTGAGCCTCAGGATCATACCACTGGTTGCGTAACCCATTACCAAACCACCGCGTCTCTGCGCCACAGAGGTTGTCCCTCTGCACCGGCCACTTCAAGCACAAGATGTGGTCATGGGGCTTTACTGTAGATGAATGGAAACGAACGGCTCCACTGCTTTCAGCCTTGTTATGGCGACGCCTGGGCCAAGAGGCGTTCAGGCAAATGGATTCAAGTTGGGCTGTGTCTGCTTGTACTCAGCTGATGAGCCAAGGTAACGTCTCATTCGCACGCTTATTCACATCTCCGTATGCAATGCTGTCCAGAGATATCCGCCAGATATCAGCCAGACACTAAGCCCCTAAATGGCAGTCTTCAAACCGTGATAACAACGACAGGATCAGTAACCCACGAACCGTGTGGCGGAGTTTACTGCCCGGAACGAATCGTTATACACAGAAAACGTTACCGAGCCACCTTACTCAACAGTAACAGAATTAAGGCCAATACGCCTAGTGCGAATCTACTGCTACTGGGGTAGTTGCACAGAAAGTGATTCTGAAGCCGCGCCTTGGCACTGCACAGCCTACTTTTCAGACCTTGCTATACTAGACTACTGTTCCTGAAAGCTCCGACTACCATTATTCTCATACCCCCCTCCCTTTTGACCCTTTTCTTGGTTAACATCCTAGTGGGTACCACACCTACATCAAATAGTTTACCCAGATACTATATTGTACTCAAGACTGATCTCCAACAGGAAGTACTTTCCTTCCTTTTACTTTGTTTCGAAGGCTGTTGGGCCCAAGCCAACAAGTTACCAAAAACAGGTGAAATCAACCAAACTCATACATTTTTCTTCATACCTCGAGTATCTTAAACAGGGTTATAACCATGATAAAGCTCAAGGGCCGTAGGCGCATGTGCGCTTACACCAAGGCCAAGGATTTTTTAAAATCCCGGCTGCTGCATTCTGTCTCGCGCCCTGATGCTGCTTCGATCCCACACAAAGTTTCTCGAATCTTCACACCGCCCCAGAAGGATGAACGATTTGAGCGAACACTTGACATATCCATCAGAAATGGAGATGGCGAGGCTTGGTCCGGTTTAACCCATGGAGTGGGCTTGTTCGACACGCAATGCGAGCATAACCTGGTCACCGCCCAGTTCCTCAAGAATATTGGCTTCAAGTGGCAGCCATCTACAGAAGACACTGATATCATCCAAATGGACAACACCAAGATCGAATGTCTGGGTGAGGTTCGGGGAAGATGGCACCCGGTTGACGCTCCAAAGGGCACAAAGGACTTGAATTTCCGACCACGCTACGAAATGTCCACCTTCAAGGTTGTTGATTTGGATACATGCGACCTCATCATTGGGCGCACCACAATGATTGACCTGAAACTGTTACAAATAAATCGCAACTTCTTTGGTGCATTCCGTCAACTCCCTATTCGCGTCGACTGTACGTTTGTAAACTCACACTGTGGGCGCTTGATTGCTAACTCCGATATAGCAGCTAGTACAACTATTAAGAAGCAGCAGGAAGCAGACGAGCGCAGAAAGAAGGAACAAGAGGAGATGCGTAAGTTTGAAGAGGAGCAGGTATGACGCTGTTGCAACTATACCAACAAAATGGTACTAACCTGGTTAGGCACTCAAGGCCAGAGCCCTCTGCCCCAAAGCCCCCTAGCGACACCCGAATGTCAATTTTCCAACCATCACAGAGTTACCGACTTTACTACACTGGGCCGCTATTGGAAATACGTCTTTGAGTCGTTGCAGAAAGCAACAAATAGCATTTACGCTACGGGATACCACAGCAAGGGTAGAGGGAGGAGGCGTAAGCGCCAGGATTGCGCTCGCATGCCAGCTGAGGGTACGTGATGAGGGGCGAACACCATTTAAGCTGCCTGATGAGCGACCAAAAGCGTTCCCCCACCCCGGGCTTGACGAGCGCATGCATGCAGCAGCCATTCCTCTCTGATACGCTGCATGTGCCAACATTGAAAGTTTTATCTGAACAGGATCATTTGCGGGAGTTTGAATTTAGCCGGTTTCATTCTTGCATTGCATTTCAGTTCAAGAGCAGCTAGGAAGCGAGCGATTGAATTTAGCTACAACTGTAACATTATTGGCATTGCACTGGGAATCTACATGTTATATTTTATGACTTTGTCTACATCACCCACCCCCTATACTTTCGCCCATCACTGATCGCGTCAAGCCCCCTTGACACGATCCGACCCTACAAAAACAACTTGAACAGCGGCAAACCTAGCGTCTCGTTAGAGAGAAAAGAACTAGAAGTATCAGCAGTGTCACATGGTTAAAGTACTTACGCAGCAGTGATAGCGAAAACCTCCGCTCTCTTCGCCCCCGTCAACGCCATCAAACAGATCGACACCAACACATTAAACCCAGCAATAATACCCAACCTCGCAGACATGGATTGAACACGATACAGCACCGCAATCGACGCAATCGGAATCAACGACGCAAGAATACTAGTAAACCAGTACGTGACCCTGTAAATCGTACCATCTTGATATCCCACAACCCCATGGACGCGCGAGGGCTTCATAAAACGCGCGCAGCCGCATCGGAGGAGGTTGATAATTGTGCTTTCTGCGGCCCACGCGGAAAATGCATCTTTCTTTTCTCGCGGACACAGAGTGATGAGATCGGGATTTTGGGAGTCGCGGTCCAGGACGGAGCCCCAGATTCTGGCATCGTCGCCAGTTAGGGCGTTGGAGCCCATTTCGGAAGTTTGAAGGTAATTTTGCATGTGGTGGAGGTCCCAGGGGCTGGGTTTGGGGTATTTGAGAATGGAGGCTTGTTGGATTAGGGTTTCATCTGTTGGTATGAGTATGATGATGTCATTCTTTGAGATATTTGGAAGCATACTGTATTCCTTTAGCACTTGCCTGATTCTCAACACGAGCGCCTGCTGCTCGCCCGCGTCAGTGTTTTCAGATCCCTTGAGCCAGAACCAGTTCAGTGCGTAGGCTGATCTCTTTCCAGATGGGTCGTTGGCATCGATTTGCTGTCGCTCTCTGAGTTTCTTCTCTAGGTACGCAAGTTCAGCTTGCATGTAGAGTAGGTTCTGGGCATTGAGAGCACCGAATCTGCGAAACATGGAAAGCTCGGGCAGTATCTCAATTTGCGCTGCCAGTTTCGGATACCCGACGACATACTCCTGTAACGGGTCATGTGATGCACTCATGCTTTTCTGCCTAGGTCAAAATATTGATGTATTTGGGACGGCAGGCTGGATTTTCATGGTGCCCATATATTCTGGACACAGCATATCGCCTGCCATGGTAGAGCTATCATTAGTCCTGTGTATCCTGCAGAATGGATTTCTTCTGCATGAGACGCCGTGGAGCTTCAAAATGGAGCTGCATGTGGTTGCCTTGTGAAGCAGGCTGAGAGTCTGTCCAGCCAGCCGGGAGAGAGGTACGCCGTATCTCATACTGAGCTACTTGTGTAACAACCATCGACGCTATTTCATGGTATCAACAAAGCCATAATTGTCACATATAGAGGGACAGGTTTCGTAGACGTTCTGTGACAGACGCTGTCTATGCCTGACAGCACGTCAAGGCGCTGACTCTTCGGCTGCCTCGGAACGTCAAGTAGCTGTGAATCCCGGTGAGACGCCTTTGGAAATGGCTGTGTCTTAGTCCTAATGTAAATCCATGTGTACGTGAAGGTTTCATTGGGTGGCTGCAGATTGTCAGCTGCTACACCCGTGTTCCAGCGCTACGTAGCGACCGCCCCAACCTGCAGCCATATCAACTTGCGCCTCCTCTATGCGTCATCCAAAAACTACGTAATCATAGTGCTCTTCTTCGTCCCTTGAATCTTAAGAGTGCCTAGTTGAAGGCAACAATATTTGCTCCATAATGAATGATATCGCACGCGGACTGCGCCCTTATGGCTAAGCCTTGTCATGCTCAATCGAGGACCGCAAGCCACCCTGCGGACTCAGCCTTGTCACACATGTCACAAGGCTGATCCAGGTGTCGATTGCCTTCTCCTCGGCTATGATGCCGCAATAACGACATTTATTCGCCCCGCTTATAGTCCTTTGGTAAGGGCACAGCCTCCACAGCTTGCACATGATGCTCATTGGACGTGACCCACAGTATACGGGGGCTGTAAGCGGCAAATGATGCATGGGTCGTGAGATGGACATCAAGTTGGACTGATGTGACTCGTCTTGCCTGCCTCAGGAAATCGGATAAACTATTGGTCCCTCTTATATTCCATGTGGTCTTCTTAGTCCTTATCACTATCGCGAAGTCTTTCAACCTCAACAGATGTCCACCTTAACGTAACGAGATTACTATCAGCACTCTCAGCATTCTCTTTACACACAGTACATGAATTGAAAAAAACTATGTCTCGATGGACGTGCGGAATTTTTGGCTTATTCTCACTTGCAGTAAGTTACTCTCTCTTTCCGTTTAAAGCCGCTGTTGACATATGCCAGATAAGACATCAACTATACCAACCGACTCAAATAGAAATATTCAGTCGGCACGAAAACGAGAGAGATACCTGGAACTGGGCCGTGCTCACATGCGACCCGGCTATAGATCATAACATTATATCTCATCAACTTGTAGTGGAAGTGCTGCAAGTGCTAGTGCAGCCGATAGACGAAAAGATGGAGCCTTGTATACATACGTATGGACGCGGCGAAAAGATCATAGGATACGTGGATCTTACATGGTGTTTTGAGAAAAACAATAGACGGATGCAAACCACGCGGTTCTGGGTCACTTCGACGGAAAACCCTTCTTACGATGCAATACTCGGGCGGACGGATGCAGAGCAATGCGGCCTAATAAGACATAAAAGGAGATGGTTGTGATCTGTGAGATATTCCGAGAAGGGGACTTCAGGTGAGAGAACAGAAAATCTCCTGGCTCTCAGACGGCTTTGCATGTCATGGAAAGTCGCACACATGCTTGAGCTAAGCTCTCAGTATGCTTATTTCTGTCGCGTGGCGCTTTGGAATTCTCAGAATAATTTTTTGGTACTTTAGCTATTTTTTGTTTTTTTTTCTCTATAGCACTCGGGTTGGAAGTCTCAATCCTATGCGTTTGGGGTTGGTATTTGCTTGCCTAGAAATACTTTGCCACCGACTGGTTCTATCTGCACCTCGATGGAATTGCTACAATACAACAGAAACGGGGTATTTCCTGGAATCTCCATACTAGACATACATTTGGAATCAATGTCACATGTTGCGATCCCCGTTTTGCATTTCGCAAACTGGACATTGTAGGTACCAAATACTCAGAGCATGACCAGGTCATCTAAACACATGAGTCAAAGCAACCACATGAGCCGTCAGCTTCGGAATTGCAGAGACTCCATGTCGAAACTGGGGATTTACAAATTCACAGATCAAACTTTGACTATCCATAGAAGGCTATGAGACCAGGCTGCTTTCATAAAGAGCCAGCCTAGCCAGTGACATTTGCACATCCAACAAGACTACGGAGAAGCCAACTAGCTCTGCCATCATCACTCCTATCAGTGCAAATGAAAACAAGCTAATCAGATATGTACGTGTGTATTGAACTCTCTCCATCTAACTCTCCACAGCACCATATCTGAACGAGACATACGCATCCCCAAACTCCTGCACAACAGGCGTGCTTTCAATCTTCACCAACGCAGTCTTCCACGGTATCCTCGACATACCACTCAGCTCTGCTACTTCGGCTCTTCCTCCACTGCTAGCATCTAGTTGTGTGCTTGAAGGAGTCACAAGGTTTTAACGTTTTACGTGCGTAGTAGGGAGACTGATGTATCTCTACGACATACGGTGCAGCACTAGCTTTAAGGAACGAAGCTGTACCATATGACCAGACATAAATTTACTCTCTTCTTTCACACTGCCCGAGCCCACCAACACACTCCTCCTCCTCCTCCCTCTCTGTCTCTAAAGCAAACCCTCTTCTAGGACAGTAACAATAACGCCAGGTAGAACAACCGTAGCAAAAACCGCCACCTTACCCATCGACATCCCAGCACCCCCTTTCTCCCCCATATTCCCCGTTCCATTCCCCATACTTCCCCCATTCCAACCAAACCTCACCATCAATGCCTCATCCACCAAACTTGCAGCATTATGAACCTCCCCTTATGCCTCCTCATCCACATACCCTCCCCCTGTACCTCAAATCCATCTAGACAACACCGTGGCCCCCTTTCCCCATCAACCTAGTCGAGCCCCGAGGTCTGCATAACCAGAGTCTTCAAACGCCTGTGGGGATAGAAAGTGGACGACACGTGGATTTTCTCAAGTATTGTTGATCAGGCAGTAATCTCTTCGAAAATGTACACAACAAAAGTAAGGAATGAATTCACTTTGTCGCCAAAGGATCAACGATGGGCTTATTCTTTTTCTCTCACTTCCGCCAACATCACTCAACACAGCCTCATGCGACCCACTTTCCCGCGTCTCGGAACCTTTGTCGTCGAGGGTCGATGATTTCACTTTCTAGTTGGCGGTTTGAAGTTGGTGAACATGTCCGTTTTCACATGAGATTATTGTTCCTGGGCGGGTACTTGGCTGGTTAATTTTGTATGAGGCTAATAGGCTCGATTGCTCAACGGGCGGAGGGTGTGGTGTTTTGCTGTTGATAGGAAATCAGGACACCAAAGGAATTATACATAGCCACGACAAATGCATCATCATCGTCTATCAGAACTGCTTGCAAATAAGATAAAATTGTATTTCTCATTTGTATACTGGCGTTCTATATTTTTGTATCTGTATAAATCTCAACGTGCCATTCTTCTGCACATTGAATCAAGCCTTATAGCCAGCCTCGAACAGACCCTCCTTCAAGCTTTCAATCGCCTTGGTAATGTCTGGACGGTTGGGATCTGTCACGCTAACACCCATGTGGCCGAATCGAATGTACTTGGTGGCGATCTCCTTGTGCAGACCGCCGGCGAAGATGACACCCTTCTTAAGGAGGTTGGGGAGCACTTGAGGAGGTGTCATGCCCTCGGGAAGGTACATGGCGGTCATACCAGTAGCCTGGCTCTCGGGATTGGGAGCCAATTGCTTGAGGCCCAAGTCTTCAACAGCCTTTTTGACCTTTTGTGACGCAGCCTTATGGGCAGCCCAGTAATCTTCAATGGGCCTCGCGAGGATTTGCTTGAGGGCGGTGTCAAGGGCGTGGATGAGTTGTGGCGAGGGGGTCGCAAAGTAAGATGGCTTCTTGGCTTCGTAGTTTTGCATGACTAGAATCGCGTTAGCATGATGCTGTCAGTAGTCGAGTGAACAGTGGTTGCTTACTTGGTAGCCAGTTCTTCCATGAACCAAAGTACGAAGTTGGCCGTGTCTTTCTCGCCTTGAACCTTTCAATTGCGCGACCAGAGACCATCATGATGCTCAAACCAGCTGGGCAGCCAATGCCTTTTTGTGAAGCTGTGAGAACGGCATCGAGCTTCCATTCATCGAAGCGGATCTCCTCAGAGCCAACACTGCAGACACCATCTACTACGACCAGCGTCTCGGGGCTCACTCGGTGGACGAGCTCACTGAGCGCCTTGATGTCGCTCAACACACCAGTTGAAGTATCCACATGGGTAACAGTAAGGATCTTGTACTCCTTCTCCTTCAGCGCTGCTTCGACCTCGTCGAGTTGTGGTCGTTCGCCAATGGGCGCCTTGAGTTGTGTGGCCTTGACACCATAAGTCTCGAAGCAGTCGGCAAACGAGTCGGCAAAGTAGCCAGTGTGTAGAACGAGCACCTCATCGCCGGGCTCAACCAGGTTGGCGGCGACCTGATCCCATCCGAGTGTACCGGAGCCGGAGATGACAAAGGGTTGCGCAGCAGGGTCGGTGGAGACGAAGAGCTTGCGGAGGTTTCCTAGGACTTCGCTGAAGGTGTTTACAAAGGGTTGGCCGACATGCGACTCGCTAGATGTACTTAGTTCAAGGCCTTATTGATATGTAACTGTAGCATACCTATAATGGCTCATAGAGTTGAGGACAGCATCGTCAAACTCAATAGGCCCAGGGATGAGCAGAGCAGGGTGTGGCGGTTGGCTGGACATAATCTTTGGTGGTTTCGGCGTGGCTTCCTTGGTCTCCTTGACTTCGGGTTTGACTGGCTCAACCGGCTTGACTTGTGCCTTGGCTTCTGGCTTCTTGGATATTATGCGATTGCCGTGTTCGTCTTCGAGGCGAGTGGTGCGTTCGGTGGCAAAGGGAGTGTTCAATTCGAGGAAGGGCTTTGGATCTAAATGCTTGGAGACCTGGTTCAGACGGGAGGTCGCCCGCAAACGAGGTGATGACATGCTAAGGCGTGGTTGGAGACGGCTGTTCACGGCAAAGAGACGCAAGCGCGGGGCTGCAAACATTCCGGTATTCGGAGACCTGCGCTTGGAGAAGCGCAGAAGGGGAGAACACGAAAAGTGGTACAAAGTGTCGATTGGGGTAAGGATGCGGCCGGTTCGCAGGCTGTTCGGTGGTGCAGACGAGTCAGATACGAAGATTAATGTCGCTAACAGGTGCTTTGAGGAAATCTGGTGGTGTAATTGACCACCAAGGGGCCTGTCCTTCAAGTATTGCCTCTAAAAAAACCAAACGTCCACCGAGAAGCCCTCACGCACGGATTTCCGCCTGGTCCCGGACATGGCGCTATGAATCGTGGGGTGCCGCGTGTCGGGCGCAGTCGTGTGTACATACATAGTAGGGGTGAAGCAGTCGCGGTCACGTGCAGAACCACTGGCGCGTGCTTCCACGCCTTACTCGGTTGGGATATTTGTTGTCAGCCGGCTCCACCCTTGTGCAGCATCAACACTGGGAGCATTTCATCGCTGCAGACACAGTTGGATATACATACATACCTACACAACACTCGTTGGACCCAATTGGCCATTGACGATGCGTGTGACTCGTGCGCGCGCCCAGCAGGGCCATAATGAAGTTACCGACGCGACCGAGCGCGCGCCGTTGAACGAAATAACGTCGAATGCATCAGCCGAGCAACCCCGCGACGACGACGACGAAGAGCTGCTGCCTGCAAAAACTCCTGCGAAGACTCCCGCAAAGAAGGGCAAAGCAAAAGGCCGCGCAAAGAAAGGGAAAAAGGCCAAGGCGGCTGAGGAAGAAGAGGAGGACCAAGTCGAAGCTGCACCTGAAGACGCGCAAACAGCGCCTGAGCCCGTCGAGGCGCCCGCAAGCGCTGAAGATGGTACAATAGAGTCCCAAACCCTCTCGCAAACTCAGGATGAGTCTGTATCGGCTGTGGCCTCTGGCATCGATTCGTCAGCGAACCCTTCTGAAGTTGCAGAGGTCTCCATCAAGGTCCAACGACCAGTAACCCCAACTAAGCCCGTACGCCTGACTCGCCGCCAATTGGCCATGCAGGAAGAGGAAATGAAGAAGGCGCAACACGCCGCTCCCACAGTTCAGGAACCAGAAACCCAAGTTCCAGAGTCAACAGCAGATGTGCCCAAAGCCACGGAAGAAGCCCTTCAAGTACCAGAGCAGGTTGAAGATCCAAAAGCACCAGAAACTCAAAGTGAAGATGTAAAGGAAGAGAAGTTTGAGGAGGTAGAGAATGTTGTTGATAAGGTCCAACCAGAGGCTGTAGTCGAGCCCGTAGCAGAACGTGAAGTATCCCAAGAGGCTTCGCCAGAGGTGCCACAAGTGGAAGAACCCCAGATTCAGCCTCAAGTCCCCGAAGCAGCAGCTGACATTCCCGTACCCTCTGTCGAAGTCAGTCCAGAAACAGAGCCAAAGTCGCTTGCAACCCAAAAGTCCAATGAAGATCTTATGGCCACTCTCAGGAGCCAGGCTTCAAGTCGACGGACGTCGCGTAGCCTCTCAAAATCCCCTATGCGTCTCGAGGAGTCTTTTGAAGCAATCGATGCGCTTGAGGAGGCTCTGGAGAATGTCACATCAGTAGCCAGAATCGATCGATTGAACGAGGAGACATCGCCCGAGAGAGCAAAGGCCTCCAAGACCACTAGCACAGCAAGCACACGCCCAAAGTCGATGTATACAACTTCGACTACATCTACAAAGTTATCCAGGGCCCCCAGTTCTGCTGCACCGAAGAGTATGAAGCCGGTCAAGTCTTCATTAGCTCGCACAACCAGTGTTCGTACTGCAACTAGCAAGGAAGTCAAGACAACTTCCGCGCCGACGACAGATTATCTTGCTGCCAAACGGCGACCGATCAGCGTATCATTTCCTACTCCTGCGCCGCCACCAAAGGGGCGCGCTCCTACCAAGTCAACATTCCAGCTTTCAAGCAACGACGTAGTCGCAAAGCTGAAGGCGCAGAAAGAGGAGCGACTAAAGCAAGCAGAAGGCACAGCACCAAAGGCACGGCCGATCAGCATGCCCCCTCCACCAAAGTCAAACAAACCGCTCACAAAGCCTGCCTTTCAACTGCCGGGCGAGAAAATCGCCGAGAAACTAAAAGCACAAAAAGAAGAGCGTCTGAAGAGAGAAGAAGAGCAACCTGCACCAAAACAACGTCCAACCAGCATCACCATGGCCCCCCTCGCAAAATCTACAAAAGCGCCCACAAAGCCCAAATTCGAGCTCCCAGGCTCTGTCATAGCCGAGAAACTGCGCCTCAAAAAAGAAGAACGCCTCAAGCGCATGGAAGAAGCCGAAGCAGCAAAAAAAGAAGCAGCAGCACACAAACCCCGTCCCGCACCAGTAGTATCCCGCAAACCCGTCACAATCCCCATCCGACCCTCCCCGGCCGAAGCCCCAGGCGTAACAATCGGCCCACCTCCATCTCCTCCCCAACAACAGCAACGCTCCACCTCCCTCGCCAGCAAACGAAGCAGCATGTCTCTCTCACACCCCCTCCCCCACCAATCCCGTTCCATATCCACTTCCTCCTCCAACCGCAACAGCATTCTTGTCCCCAAAGCCGTAGTCACGCCCGCGGATGCGATTCAACTGAAACTCAAGGGCAAAGAGGTATTCAATCGGGATCGTGTGGAGAAAGAAGCGAGAGAGAGGGAGAGAAGGGAAAAGGAAGAGGCGGCCAAGCGGGCGAGGGCGGAGGCTGCTGAGAGGGGACGGATTGCGAGTAGGGAGTGGGCGGAGAGGCAGAGGCGGAAGATAATGGGGGGTTCTTGATCGTTTTTTTTTTGGGGGGGGGGGGGGGTTGCTAGATGGGCTTTTCTTGAGGAGGTGGGGGTTGCCTAGGGTTGGAACTGGCAAAAGGCTGGATTTCTGCCTTGCCTGTTTTTTTTCGGATACTCACTTTTTTTCTTGGTGGGATTCTACTTCTTGTTCTTGCTCTTCTTCTTGTTTATATATATATATATATATTTTGGAAAAGGTTTTCGGGCTCCCCTTTAGGGATTGGATTTTTTATTTTTACTTACATCTCTCTACCTCTCTCTATCTTCCTATGGTTGACCAAGAAGAAGGACATACAGGCTTCATTGCCGTATTGGCGTTTGTAGGATCTTTTTTGGGGTTTTTTTTGTCTAGGTAGCTCGATGGAAAGAGTAACTTTGTGTTTCTTTGTATAACTAGTAGTTACTTCTTTTTTTTTGAGCTTGAAATTTAAAGTATTTTGGAATTTTCAAAAAAAAAAAGAGAGAGGCAATTTTCGTGTGCAGTGGAATGGCAGGAACTAATGCGTTGTGATTTTATATTGACACATGAAAATCTCGACATTTTGGGTATAGAAGTCTTGTCTTTGGGCTATTGCAATACAATAGCCTTGAAGGGGATAACATGTGCAAAGAAGCTAACTTTTATGCTAAATCTTGAAAACTCCCAGCTATAAGAAATAACGACATTGAACATGGTTCTGTTTTGGACAGTAATATTGGTAATTCTTCAACTTCATATTTTTTTTGTTCTTGAGAGTAGGAAGGGAGTTTGAATACGTGAACCGTGAAGACATCTTGAGCTTTGCTATTAATACTGATAACATGATTACTCGTGTCATTTCGTTCTCAACGACCAAACTCTGGATGAACAAAATTCCACTTTTATGAGAAATGTAGTGAATGCATTGCCATGACACATGCAGCCGTGGCGACAGAATAGATCTCAATCACAGTGGACTCACCATCCCACCTACCTCAATCCTCATTTTACGTTGAAACATTAATTCACCACCGCGCCTCGCGCCAGACCGTGCCTTCGGTGTGCTCCGTTACCACTCTTCTCCAGCCTCACCGCGATTCGCGCGATGACCATGTCTTCAATACACTCCGATGCCACGTCCTTCCCGTACTCGTATTATCCCTCCACTATACCACCCCCACAAGTCAAAGAAACCCTGCATCTCTTGCATCCTTTGGAAATTTCGTTTCAGTGTATTTTTCCTTTTTGCCACACAAGAAGGAGTCAGATAAACAGAGCTCCACAATGCAATGACTTCACAACGTGGATCCAGAAACGGGATGACAAGTACATGGAGAGAAACCAGAAAGGACTGTTGGCCGTCCGGTCAGAAGGATCAAAAAAAGTGGAAGAGTATGTAGTAGACAACAAAGTCACCGGACGTTGCAAGTAGAAGAGCCAAGGAACAAAGAGAATTTAGAAAATCCCTGCCCAATAGAATAATTTCTCTGCTGCCCAATACTTACATCATGACAACGTGTAGGGTGTAATGTATGCGAAAATGCCTCGCGCGGCATAACGTTCCGAATGGACAAACAACAAAAATGCTTGGCTGGCAACTCTTTCCTTACTTGCATTGTAACCGCTGTGCGTTTGACGCGGTAAAATATAATAAAAAGTTGGCAAAACATGTCACTACTGTTTCGGTTTGGCTGCAGCGGTGGTACTTCGGACGGTGACGATTCGCTGTGGGACACTGTGTGTGTGTAGCTGCCCAAGACAACTGTTTGGGCTTTTGGCTCAGGGTTGAGGCGCAAAGAACAAGGAACGCATGTTGTAGACACGGTCGCCTTGTCACCAAAAGTTTATGTATACCGGTGGCGGTGCGTATACAACCTGTTTGCGTTTCTCAGTGTCCACGTGGATTACCTTAGCTCCGGTACTTTTCGATGACGCTGTTCAGAAGACGAATGCACTAGAGATGGCGACGGCGTGAAGCAAAAGGTATTGGAATCTGCCTTGGCTAGCGCGAGTGATGCTTTGGGAACGAGGCGTGCGCATTGTGCCGTGACTGCCAGTTGCTCGGAACGCATTGGGTTACATGCAAACGACAGAGATCTAGCGATCTGATCGTGGACGGCGCGTGCCGTGTAGCCCTGCAGCGAACCTCTACATTGGGAAATCCTCGAGCGAGTCAGCAACATTGGCGGAGAGGCCGATTGGATTGATACTGGAAATTACTCGTGATGTAATCATGCGCTTCTACAATTCCTAATCTCGAGTCAGTAGC
Source organism: Bipolaris sorokiniana ND90Pr (assembly GCF_000338995.1). NCBI lineage: Eukaryota > Fungi > Ascomycota > Dothideomycetes > Pleosporales > Pleosporaceae > Bipolaris > Bipolaris sorokiniana. The sequence goes on along the minus strand of NW_006911904.1, from coordinate 1,346,025 downwards.
TGTCTTATCTCGCATTCCTTGTGACACGGCTAGCACAAGCATTTGCTTGTCGCCTAAGACGGGTAGTTATTGTGACTTGGCCATGAGAGATGGAGCCCGCCATACTGCCTGTTTATTACAAACAAGGTATGAACTAGAGTGATGGGCGGACTGTGTAGGTGAGTATGCTAGTGTACATGGTTGGGTAAAAGTGGGATCTGTGCGTGAGGGTGAAACGACAAAGTTCACAGGTCGAAGCCAGCGCGATAGGCGAGGAGACGCGATAGGTTAGATGATTTTAAATGATCGCTGCATTGCATATTGGCATTGTCAATCGCGATGACGCTTGACGCTTGCCGTGCGGGTTCCTTGCATGAGGCAAACGTGATCATCGTATGGTTTCCAAGCACTGTCACCAAGACTGATACGTCCCTTTGAGACGAACAGGTCGCGCACATACATGTACGCATCTGGACGTTTGTGCCTGCACCTAGCCACGCTCCATGCGGTTGAGTTCAATCGATCGTTCGGCTAGGCGATGGGCGTCCCCATGATTGTGGGTGATCAGCATACTGACAGGAACGGACGCATGCAAGGCCGCCGCTCGGGCCCAATTGGCGACTTTATTGTGCATGTATCTTTGTGTGTGTGTGTGTGGAGAAGAAATTGCAAATCCCTTGTGTCAATAAACACAGGGCGATGCGGAGGGCGAGACGATCGGCCAGCCGTTCGTACAGGATCGAGAATACTAGTGACTCACTTTTCCGGGCCGAACATCAGAAACTGGCAAGCAGACAACGGGCAAAGGTACCAATGACTAGGGGGCCCGAGGATGCAGGCAGCCTTTGTTGAAGAGGGAGAAATTGCTTTTGAGTCGCGGCCTGGTAGCGTGCTTTCGGCTCCTGAGAGTCTGGAAGAGGCTCAACACGCCCTGTGTGCTCGGGTTTGCCGTCGGGGACGTGATAGCCTTCTCCGGTCCGTCGCGACAGGTGGTCTTTGCTTGCGCTCAACATCCGAACAGCCTAACCCTGCGCAAGAGAGCGGCAGGCCTGGGCTAGCTCAAGACGGGACGAGATGCGAGGAGAGCAGGCAGCTTGCATGCGAGGCGGACGCAAAGTGAAAGGGTGCCGCAAGCCGTGCAAGGCTCAATGTTTTGAGGCGACCTGTTGCGGGTATCGATGTCCAAGTGCTCGGATCTCGGAATAGTTCGCCAGGCCCTTGCGGAGAGAGAGCAGGCAGGCGAGAGCAAGCGAGCAAAGGTGGACTGTGAGTGGTGTGATCGTATTTGGCACTAGCTCCATGTCACACGACGAGCGCTTGACAGTCGTCGCACCTGCGCCTCTGTCGATGACCTAACCACCGGGAGTCGCTAGGATGGAAATAAGTTACACAGTTACGTCTAAGGGAATGTGCCGTGAGCCCTCAGAGCCGTGGGGCCCGGATGGTCCACTATGATTCCCGGGGCTCGCTTGCCAAGTGGAGCCCTGGTGAGCTGGCAGCGCGCGGATGGGGGACCGAAGGAAAGTCGTCGCGGCCTTGGAGAAGAAGGAAAAAAAACTGCCTCGTTGGGGGGGGGGGGGGCATGAAGCATTTGTTTGTAGCGTAGTGTTGCAACTGAGGCCGACGATGCATGGAACAGCGATGACGATTGCGATGAAAGGCAGTGGTAGATTGGGCCGCTGGGATGACGCCGGCAATGTCACGCAATGGCGACATTTCCCCCCCTCGTGGTGACAAAGGCGGCATGACGGAGTGTGGGACGATTGCTTTTTCTCGCACGCATAGTGAGTGGCGGACTGAGGGCTGTCGGTGATGCCCATGACGATGGACGGGCCGTTCACCAAAGTGCGGAGAAGCCAAGCTACGAGGCGCCCCACCCTGTCCGGCGCATGGACCAATCACAGGGATCACAGGGGGCGTTAGCGGGCGAGTCATGACACAGGCAACGAGGAGGGAACATGGCCAACTCCTTCGCCCTTCCCAGGGGAGGGGACACGGCGCCAGAGTGGATGCTGCCCTGCTCGTTGGGAAACCCCTCTCAACAACGTCCCACCCATACCCTCCCGGCTGTCCAACTCTCGCCACCGCACCCTCACTTGCTGATGGATGCCCGTCGTCTGCCGCCTGGCTGTGGCTGGCTTCTGGATCATCGTGAGGGAAAAAAATTTCTTCCTCTACCTTGCACTCCCGCGCGGGCAGGGCCTAGCCGTGCCTCATGCCCCCAATTGTGACCCTGCACAGTCACCGTCTATGTGTGGGCTAGGGCATTGCGCGGCTACCAAAGTTTAAGCCGCTTTGTCTATGGAGAGGGAGAGGGACTAAGCCTTGCGCACCCTGTGTGTCTCACCTGTCTCATCTTGTGCTTATCTGAGTATGAGGCTATGCACTGGATGAGGTGAGGTGAGAAGAGTGCCTCATCACGTGCGGACTGAGGGGGTGGACAAGGCTCAAGTCATCAATCACTGTATAGAAGAAATGTGTATGCGTGTGTGTGTGTGTGTGTGTGTGTGTGTGTGTGTAAGACCACGAGTCTATGCCCGTGGTCGTGGCTTCCATTTGAGGAATTGCTACTACTAAGCTATGGTAGAGGTGAGGTGAGGTGAGAAAAAGCAGGCACGACCCTCATGGTCGGCTCACGCAACAGAGGATATCCAGCCGTCCCAACTACGAGCAAACCCATCGCCGGGGCTGCAAATGCTCCAGATAACACAAAACACTGGGGCTTACTCGGCCCTGCGCCCCCAGAAACACCAAGGGGGATATGGATATAAATACTTTTGATCGTACACCGCGCACCCACGTATCTTGACAAAGGAAATGGTACAGAACTAGTAGATGATGGAAAAAGGGAGAGCAGCGGTGGTGCTTATGCAGGTGAACTCCGTGGACCCATGCCAGTCCCAGGCGGGCGAGGCCATGGGACCGAATGCAAAACTGAACTTGAGGAGGGCAGTGAGAGCCCAAGGACGCAAGGGGATAAAGGCTCCACCGTCATTAATGTCGTGAGGCCAACCTCGCAATGGTGAGATTGGCAGAAGGGGCGAAGGGGCCTAGTACTGTGTGTATCTCCTCTTGACGTCTCGGGTCTGGTCAAACGACCGCACGTAGCTGCTGAGCTGCGTGGCTGCTTGTTGCGAGATGCCCGATTGAGTCCGTGATGATGATGAAGAAGAGGCGAGCGAGGAGCGTGATGATGAGGGAGTCAGGCTTCGCTGGGGTGATTGCCTGGTGGCTGTGGGTGGTGCAAAGTAGCTGCCGTTTGCGGTGGGGTAGTAGTGGTAGGGGCTCGAGGGGACTGCTTGCGAGGTGGTGGATGCCGCCTTGTACGCCGAGAAGTTGATTGCGGGGGCGAGGTAGAAGCCGCTGTTGGACGAGGAGGATGATGAGGCCGAGGATGACAATTGCGAGGGTGCTTGTGCGGTGGTGCCGGCCCTTTCGAGGTCGGCCAGGCGGCACGATTGCGAGCAGTAGACGCCGTTCTCGGCAATCTGACGGTCGCAGGAGAGGCAGAAGTCGTTGAAGCACTCCATTTGGGAAGCCATTGCGGCGGGTGATGTGGTTGTGGTTGGGGTAGTAGTGGTTGATATTATATAGAGGGCGACAGGATTGAGTCGCTGAGCAGGGTGTGGTCAGGCCGTCGGCGGGGGGGGGAACAGGCAGCAGGTTATGTAGAGGGAGCAGGTGGTATGTGTGAGAGTGGGAGTCAGAGAGGGTGGTCAGGCAAGAGAGATATAGAGCGAGGTGGAGCGGAAGAAGCGTCCGTGTGTGGAGCGGCGGCGGGAGGGAGTGGATGGGGGATATACTTAAGTTGCGCTCAGGCACACTGGCAGCACCCACACACGCATCCACACACGCACACACGCACACACACACGCAGACTACGGCTGACCCTAGTCGCCTCTCAGCAGATGGTGCCGACAGGGTCCTCGGCCATCCCTGGTCGTCTCCGCACGGGCTGACCATGCAGCCAAGCAACCAACGACGTCTGAATTTCGTTGCAAGCGCTGTAGCCTCGAGCGCTGCATGCACCCCTCACGCCCACGCCCACGCCCACGTCCCTCTTGCACTGTGCAGCCCAAACGCCGTGTGAATGCGCACTTGTATGTGGGCGTGGTGTACCACTAGCATCCCATCTACATACACACCTACATACTACACTACATGCGGATATGCACCAGAATCTTCGGCCGCGGTGTTTACTGCCATGCCCTCTGCCTGCTGACACCTCCGCTCGACTCTCGACGCTCATGCTCTCCTCTCCTCACCTCCCATGCCCACCCTCTTCTGCCCACTTTGCCCACTTTGCCCACTCTGCCCACTCTTCCACCCACTGCGTGACTGCGCAACCAGTGCTAGTCATCTGCCCCGGCTTTGCGCCTGCGCCTGCGTCTGGGCAGCAGATGACTGATGTGCAAATCTAGGAACAAGGCTTCCTATTCAAGCTCCATGCCCCTCTTCCACAACCACACTTCCTCTTATCGGTTTCAGTAGTCATGGGGCGTCGCTGCCCTCGCTCCGCCCACCGCCCACCACCCTGCATGCCCGTTGCCATCCCATCTCCCATGTCCCTCTGCTGCCGTCACACTGCCAAACTATACCATACTATATACACATAGACTACTTGCTATTCTTTCCTTCTGCTCCCGCTCGCGTAAGCTCCCCCTTGTGCCTCTCCCTCCTGGCCCCACCAGAGCCATGTCTATCGTCTATTGCGACACCGAAGACGTTATCTGTCGCCATTGACGTGCTCGATGCCGTTTGCCAATCTTAGTAGGAGAACCACTCGCCTTGTCCTGCAGCTCCCATCTCCACCTCCCCATGCACGACACACCACCCTCACAACTTTCGCCTCCGCAACGCCTCAACACTACCTTTTCTTCTCCCAATAACCCCATCCCTCGATGCTGCGAACTCTTCAGGCATGTGCCTGCAAGTGTCTCATGCCTCGCTTCGCCTCTTGCTGAGCGCCGAGCGCCTTTCTTCTCCCAATCCGTCCCCCGGCAGACTGATCTGGACTCTTGCTCAGGCCAGCCAGCCCCAATTCGGGCGTCCGGCCTCAGCGACGCCAGCCTCTATCCGTCCCAAAAACTCGTGCTCAAATATTTTCTCCCGCTGTCAATGGCTTGCGCAAACCATTCCAGAGTGTCCTCCATCCACTATGGGCACCCCCCTCCCCTCCCTCCTAGGGCAAGCGAGATAAGAACGCTCGGCCCACACAACCGCGCCCCTACCACCCCAGGCAACCAGCAACCGTCCTCCAAACCGTTCCAGCTGCCCTCGCGCCCCCCCCCCCCCAATGCCCCCTCCTGACGAATCACCAGCCTGCCCTCAACTGCAAGTCACTTGCACGCTTATATCCAACACGAGCACGAGCAGCCTGCATGCACACCTCCCCATACTATACTACATACGCGGCTAGAGACAGCCCCCACGCTCCTCCTCCTCCTCCTTCTCCTCTTTGCCCAGATGCAGACGTCCTTCGTTGCTGCAGGACCCTAGATGGCGCACGGCACAAAAGTGAACATGTTGACGCCTACACTCACTCGTCTGCAGGAACCACTCCATTCGCTCTTATCGCCACATCCACACTTATTCTAATCTGGCCCCCTTGAAACTCTGCTTATCTAGCTGTCCCTCTTGCCGTCCCGCCCGCGCGCGATTCAGCACCGCGACAATCGAGGCAGTGCTGACTATTGGACCCAAGAACACCCTTCGTTTCCTACATTGCCTTCTCCACAAACACTATGTGCGCCGTTCTGCTTGCAGCCGTGCGTGCGACATGCCTTGACATTCACTGTACTTTTGACACGCCTGTCAGCCCCAACAAACCACACAAATAACATCCCAAAACATCACCTTCAATATCCATGCATCCACATCCATTATGCACTTAGCTAATACCCAAACCTTCTCCTCTCATCGCCGATATTAGGGCTCAGGGAGATGCAGCTAGAGCATCTAGGCCTCATCTAACAACAGCCATACCCCTACCCTCCGCGCAGCCGGTCGCTTGTGTGCTCGACATGCAAGATGATGCAGGACACGACTGGCCCAATAGTTGGCGTATAGAATTCCAAACACTTTGTCCTTGGAAACAGAAACATCTGTAATAATATACTTGGGTACATACATAACACGGCCATCTTACCAATGTCCTTCACTCCCGGAGCATCGACGCCGGATACATACGCGCTGCACCCCACATCAGGCAATCCCTTTTCGTTGCAGGCAAGCGCATGCTGTGTAACTTGAGCAACAGAAGCAGTTCACTCTAGGTCTGCTCCGAGCATCAATTCAGCACGGAGCGCAAACCCTGAGGCGCGCATTGCTGTTGAGCAGCCTCGTTCTCTGTGCTCGCTTGATCCCTGATGGTCATCTCCCGGGTTTGGAACTACCCCGAAACATCGGCCCGTTTGCTGGGGCGGGTGGATTGATAGTGGGTTCTCTTTTCAACGGCTATCCTTCCCACTCGCCTCTGTTGGCGACGAGAGGGCCCTACGGGTAGAATCGGAGATATGCCGCAATGATTTTTTTTCTCAGGGTCCTAATGGCATTCTACGATACACCATACCCGCCTGATCAAGCGCAGAATCGGACCGCCTGTTTGACTTTGCGATAACTCAAATCATTGTTCGTATCAAGGGTTAATGGATTAGTGGTGGCGTTATTGTTAGGATATTTACAATCAACCATGCCTGACATGTATCTTGCTCATCGTAGCATGTAGGGTTTCTGTCTCTTGTATCTGTTGACAAAGATTGAGCTTCACAGTGCAAAAGAAAGACTTTTTTTCACTCTCAGAATGTTCAAGTCACGCCAGCCTCGCTTACTATGCGCTTGCAAAGTAGCTTCTAACACACCCATCACCTCATCTGAACAAACCCATTGAAACCAATTGTCTAAACACCGCCGGTAGTAGCAATTTTGCAATACGTATCACATAGTGGACATTTTATTGACCCCCGCGAATTTACCCCCGCAATGGCCTATACCGCAGAGCTCCGACTCGCCCTGCGCGCCGTCCACCGTGCATCCGTCCTCACCAAGTCGGTGCTCCGGAACCTCTCCAACAACGTGTCTGCTGAGACCAAAGCAGACGACAGTCCCGTCACGATTGCAGACTTTGCCGCACAAGCACTCCTCATCTCCGCACTTCATGCCGTGTATCCTCACGACGCCTTTCTGGGCGAGGAGAGCGCAGATGCACTGCGCCAAAACGAGGCCCTAGCTGACAGGGTATGGCAACTTGTGCAACAGGCAAAAGAGGAGGCTGATGCGCGTCTGGATGCAAACGGCAAAGATGAGGAGGCAACTGCGAGTACTGCTGCTGCGCACGACCTGAAGGAGGACCCAGTGCTAGCGTTTCCCGCATCCAAGGACGACATGTTCGATCTGATTGACCGGGGCGGCAACGGCCAAGTCACGGGATCAGGACGTGTCTGGGTTATGGATCCCGTCGATGGTACCGCAACGTTTATGCGGGGCCAGCAGTACGCCGTTTGTCTGTGTTTGCTTGTCGATGGCGTACAGCAAGTGGGCGTGATTGCGTGTCCGAACCTCGCATTCCCCCTGCAAGGCACGCTGGGCTCGATACGCATCAACGAAGACGACGTCGACAGCGACGGCTATGGCGTGGTTCTTTCCGCCGTCAAGGGTCAAGGCACGTTTTTGCGTACCATGGAAGCCAGCGGTCCTGGAGCCCACGCCCGACATGTGGACCTGACTACGCTACCGTCCAAGCAGACGTCTGATCTAAACTTTGTCGAGGCCACGATTGGCAAGACATCGCTCTCGCAGACTGAACACGAAGCCGTTGCCACTGCCCTCGGCGCAAGCTGGCCAGGTACCGTGCTCTGGTCCCAGCAGATGAAATACGTGGCTCTCACCCTCGGCGCAACAGACGTCATGGTGCGCATCCCAAAGACGCTCGACCGCTTCACTTGCATTTGGGACCACGCCGGCGGCCACTTGCTCTTCCAGGAGGCCGGCGGCATCATTAGCGACTTCCGCGGCGAGCAGATTGACTTTTCCGCTGGCCGCAAGATCAAAGGTGAGCGCAATTGGGGCATGATTGCATGCATGCCGGCGGTGTTTGACCAGGTCGGTACCGCCGTCAAGCACGTATTGAACCAGCGGGACGGCGAGAAGAGCTAGAAGCCAACGAACCGTTCTTTCTATTCCACCCCATCATACCCTAATAAAAGCAAAAAAGGGTTACTAGCCGCCCCGTACATGTGCATGTGTGTTACCCATTGCCACTATGCAAATGGACAATGGCAATGTAGCATCGCCTTCTTTTTTTTCCTGTCCGTTTGAACCACATGCCCAAATCATCCTCACCCAAACATGCCTCAATCATGCCATTTTTTCTCTCCTCCTGTATCCTCCCGCTATTTACCACATCAGCCCCCTCCAACCCCCTCTCCGCTACCTAAAATATAAAAAAACCGGGGCATATTATACAAACGCATGACGATCATGATCCCCACCACAAACTCTCTTTCCCCCATCCCCTTCTCTCATTGCACTGTCGACATGGCCCCCCCCCTCCACCCCCACTTTCCTCTCCTCAACATACACACACGCACACAAACAGCAAACTTGCCAGCACCCCCCCATCAATCCACTCTAACCCAGTTTCTCGCACTGGCTGGCTGAGTCCCCCAGTTTATTTCTGTACAGAGTTCTCTTTTCAGGACGAAAAAAGAGGAGAATGCTTCCAAGCTGAAGTTGCAAAACCGCCGCCAGCGAGTTAGAAACGAACAAGTCGTCTCGCTTCGGGCCCCCGTCACATAGCTGAGCTATCCAATCATGAGGGTGGGTTGGTGACAGGTGTACATACAATTTATCTTATTTGGGCTTTCTGTCTTGTTTTTCGGTGGTGGTTGGGCAGCACAAGGCAGAGGCGGGGAGGGGGGGGGGAATGTGTTTGTTGGCGGATATTTTATGGGGTCGGGGATGCGTTTTCAATGTACACATGTATGTGGGAACAACTGTTTGTTCCGGTGAAGAAAAAGAAAAGGGGGTGTGGTGATGGATACGTAGACCTAGTAGGTCATGTGTTTTGCATCTTCTATACAAAGACAAAGTGGAGAGATCAAGAAAAGGAGTGAATACGTTGTTGACAGACAGACAGACAGACGTGGCATACCTTTACAACGAGATGCAAGTTCTTTTTTTCTTTCTGGGCGACTTGCATAGTCACCACGATGTGCTGTGCTGTGCTGTGCTGTGTGCACAAAACCCATAACCTACAGAGTTTCTAATCGTGTACCAACATAACAACGCCATTTATGCGTTAGGGGAAATGCAAAGATGCGTATGGCCCTGTATTTCTTCTTCTCCATAACCACGCGGTGAGACATTTGATCTGCTTGCACTTGTGCTGTGCAAAAATATATGCGGGGGGTCAAGAAAGTTAGTATAGGATAACTAAAGTGACACTAATGCTAAGATATGGAAAAGCTTTCGGGGTCCGAGGGATAATTTGGTCTAGGAATAAAAATCATAACTTAGTGCAGATCACGACATAGTGCAAAACAAAGAAGTAAACTTCTGCACGCTACGAGTCGAACACCAGAAAGAGGATCATATCGAACGAGGTTTCATTTGGGCAAATGAGAGAGAAGAGAGAAAGAGGGGTAAAAAAAGGGAGCACACAATAGCATCTTGTGATGCGGTGGAACCCTGGAACTTTCGCTATTCGTTGGGGGGAAACACATGAATCATGGCCTTACTACTAGTTGGGGGAAATGCTTTGTACAACGAACGCATTTTATGATCTGCGTTTTCAGTCTTTCCAACCACCCCACTCCGTCGTCGTCGCTCGTTGGTACAACCATTCATTTTCCGTCTATGCTGCACCACCTCCGTTTTTCCGGAATGACACCTTCTCCACTGCGACGTTCTCATTGCCTTCGGCGTCCTTGCGGAGTTGGTAGACGTACAGGACGAGCACGTCACCTTGCACCTGTTGCGCGCACACACCCCCTGGTTAGCCTCGTGCTTTCTCATTTGCTCCACACTAACCCCATCACATCATGTGTTTGGATGTGTGTGACAGGTTGATGTTCGCGGGGTAAAAAGGTAAAAGAAGAAAAAAGACTCACGTCCATGAGGACAAAGCTCGGCGTGGGATCTTCGTCCTCGGGCCACCAACCCGTCGACATGGCGCCCGTTGCGCTCCCAGGGTTCACAAAAAACTTGCCCTCCATCTCATATGCCTCAAACTTGTGCGTCCCACCCCACAAGAGTACGTCGACGTCCATCTGGCGCGCCGCTATCAGCAGACTGTCGCCATCGCCCGGTGGTATGATGGTGTGGCCGTGCGTGAAGCCTATGCGCAGACTGCCGTGTGTGACTACTTTTGACAGGGCGAGATTCGGCGCTTCCACGTCAAAGTCGCCTTTTACAATCTGCAGATCGGGCGCAATCCCGCGCAGGAATTCGTACGTCTCGCGGTCGGTTATGTTGCCTAAGCAGAGGATTTGGCCGATCTTGCCGGGCGCGAGGAGCTTCTTGAACTGCGGGGTGGTGTGAGCCCATGCGCCTTCTGTGTTTACGTTGGAGCATCCAATCGGTAGTGCAAAGGGAATATCAACAATTGTACCTTTGCTGGTATATCCTAAGTCGCCTGTGAGTCTGTGAGGTTCGAGCAATACATGTGTGGCTTGGGAGACATACCGAAGCGCGGTCTGGTATGAAGAGGTCGCCTAGGACCAGCACCAGTCGCGAAGCCATTGCTGGGGCGCGTTTATGTCTGTGGCCGCTCAGATCAAGTGGCAGGTGTTACAAAGACTATATATACTACTTGCAGCGCTCGTGCAAGTGTGAGGCGCCGAAGTCGAGAGTTGGCGCGGAGATGTCGCGCGAAGCTGGATGTGGGAGTTTGGGGAAGCTATGCTGTCACTGGGCGGGCCCGAGTGGCAGAACGTCGCGCTTGGCAGGGACGCCTTGATGTGGGTCGAGAATACGAGCATATCTTCACTTTGTTGAATGTTTGACACTTTACCGTTTGATCGCATCGTAAGCAAAGCCACCATTAAAGCATCTTCGGAGCAACATCACAGAACCAGGTTTGCGATCAAAGTCCCATGCGGACATCTTCACAATGCTTCGCAATGTAGTCTAGCAATACAACTATTATTGTACGCTCTACCTGACGGAAAGCAAGTTGGCTATGAGAATGTTATTGTATGAAACAACCACATATATGGTAGATTTAACCTCTAGGCTTCGTTTGATTAGACACATGAGTATATCAAAGCTGAAGTGAGGTCGAGTGAAAACGGAAGAGAAAAGAGTTATAGTAATAGCATACGAGGCTGGGTACGATTCTCGGTCAGCAGAAATCAGTTTACAGATCTGTTCAGTTACTGGGGGTGGTTTTTGACCTACTAGTGTTATAAGAGCAGGAAGATGGGTATCTCTCCGTATCTCGGGAATCCACTTCATAGATTGCTTACCTGCCTTATTAACATATCTTGCGCCTCGTGGCATACTGTATTATGGCCGCACTAGCGAAAAAATGCAATCGAACAATTCCTAAAGATGAATTGGGACTCAGTTTATGTAAGAAATTCTAAACTTATCGTAATTCAGAAAGTAGATTATGTATTAGAACATAATCCAAGAACGAATGCACTGGCTATATTGTGACCATGTTTTTACAGTGTCAGTAGTAGATGTTGCGATTGCGATTCAGAGGCGTAGGTATGGAGTGAATTCGTACTGGTTTAGCAAGAGCCGCAGTCGTAACCAAAGAACCAAGTTTGTAGCAGCAATACCGAATTAGCAAAACTCATTGCAGCTTTGTCTGCATACTTACGATCAGTCCCTAGAAACGCTCACATGCAAGAAGAAGTAGGACGTGATCAGCTTGAAGAAACCTCTTCTCTCATTGGCTACAGCTTTGCTAAGATATTAGGAGTCTCCATCTTCAGATAGCGCCCAGTCACGTTATAAACACCAGAATCTCCACCATATCACTTATAGCAGCTGGCTAAATCAGTATTGGGCAACTAGAGCAGCCAGAGAAGCGGGCACCTACAGCAGTGGCTAGATAGAGAAGTTCAAGCTACATATTGCGTAGTCGGTGAGTGGCTATGTAGATTTTCCAAGACTACTAAGCTCTTGTCTTGTGCCCAGCTCTTCATAGAAAAATTCTACCCTACCTTGGCGGGGAGGCACTATCGGCAGCGCCATAATCAAGAAATCTGTTAAAAAGAACGACAAACTGCCTATTCCCAATCATGGAATTATTCGCAGTATCTCTTCAAATTCATTTTGTACCAGTTTACCGCTTTACAATCCGCGTTTTTTTTGCCCGCCTTCTGCTCGTTCTTCGATACAACCAAACAATCACAACTCCGCATACCATCTCAAAGTCATAATGATGTCAAAAGAACATGACAGTGCAATAAATGCGACGCTACAGATTATCTTTGGGGTTGCCAGTATCCTTAGTATGATTGTTGCCTTACTCGGTCTATATCATCAAGACGCTCTCGTATTTGTGCTGTATCGCCGACTGAGAAATGATCGGACAGAAAGCATGGCTCCCTACTACTGTCACATAATCTACGTATTTACTAAATGTGGTAGCTGTATATGGAATAGACGATGAAATTGCCTCTTCTGATAGCACCATCGGCAACCAAGGAATGACAATATCGAAAGACCCAGAACAATCACCACCTTCATCGCACACTCACACAGCTCCGCCATCGTCTTGTGGATTGAATTCTTCGACAAGCTCGAATGCCGATATGCGACCTTACAATACAATGGCTAGGACAAGGCCGATAGAGTCGGCAAACTTTCGACCGCATGTAACAATAATGTAGACTATTGTGGAAGACTGATTGTAGACGACAGTGGTTGACGTGTATGATCCAGTTGACAGGAGTTTGTCTTATTGTCACGGACGAAAAGCGTACACTAGCCCATTCTTATGGGGGTTCTCTTTCTTTCGTAGAGCTAAATAATCTCGTCGCATAACCGCGCAACAACTCTACCTATTATGTGGAAAATGCATTAGACACTAATATACACCTTTCCCTACTCCTTCTTCTTCTCAGCATCTTCATACCAACCAAGCAGATGCGCGACATATTCCCCTACGAGACCCAGACTGATGGCACCTCCTGTGAACCACGCGCCGTTGACGAACCACCACCAGCAATTCTTGACCTCCTTCAGCTTGACTCGGCGAATCATAGTGCCTAGTGTGAGGGCTGCACCACCAACTGAGCCAACGAAAAATATTGGCCCAAGCCCTGCTGCGGCTCCCATGGCGGATAACAGACCAAGCTGAACAACAGCGAGGCCCGAGAGTACCTGCTTCGTTTCCTTCTCATGCTTGAGCGCGATGCTCTTAATGCCAGCCTTGACATCGTCTTTGATATCCATATGGGCATATATCATATCGTATAGAATAGTCCATGCAACATTGCTGGCATATAGACATGTAGCCGCAATCAACGCCGCTTGGTTCGTAAGTAAATCGACGCCCAGCGCAGGAAATCCCATCATGGCACCCCAGGAGAACGTAAGGCCCAAGACGAACTGTGGATAATACGTGACTCGCTTTGCCAAAGGATAGAGTGTAACGAACATAAGTGACGGCGTAGCGTACCAGAAACATTCAGCTGGAAAAGAAAGAAGTACAGCAAGACCGGTCGTAAGCTGCCCACCAAGGAAGACGAGAGCTTGCAGAGGAGTAATGGCTCGCCTAGCAATTGGTCGTAATCTTGTTCGTTCAACGTGTGGATCGAGGTTCCGGTCCCAGAGATCGTTGATAGTACATCCGGCTCCTCTCATGACGAGTGCACCGGTGAAGAAGAGGGCTGTCGTTCCTAGGACTGCGGAAGGCGTGGCAACAGGTATGGCCATGGTGGCAGCGAGGAGTGTGCTGAACATGCACGGAAAGAAGAGATAGTAGGTCCCGGTAGGTTTGTCTAGTCTCATCAATTCGCCATACGGGACGAATTTCTGTGGCAGATACGACAAAACACCGGTAGTTGGTGGCACATAGCTTGGAAGTGTTTTTGATGGCGCATCTTGTGACGCTGTTGCCGTTGCGACTCCGAAGCTGGGCTGTAGTGACCTTGGATGTATGGACTTGATGAGTTGAGTAAGTTGTGGTCGTTGTGCGGTGCGCAGCAGGGGTGCCGAGGAGTGATTTCGTCCCAATTGCGATGCGAATCCATTGGTGTAATGGAGCTGTGATTTGAAAGCTCTACCAGCGTATTGCCGATACAATGCTGGTGGCTGTGCACTACACAGTTTTAAAAACGTCATAGCGGATAGGTCACGACGGCATCTACTGTCTTCTTGTCGGTACACGCAGGGAATTGAATTGTGCTGTTTGTTGAACACGTGTGCGCATTGACGTTATCAGTAGGTCATGTCCATTATAAAATATGCAATTTTCGGGGTAACGGTGAAGGTCGAACTTTGATAGGCCCACTCAGTTAATGCTCGATGAGGGTTGGTTGGTGAGGGCGAGTGCGAAAGGCTAGTTCGCGCTAATTCCCGTGGACACGTGATTGCTCGTCAAGTCGCGACAGGCGTCTCGCGACCATATCTTCTAAACTTATTTCCTTGCCTTTAAGCCGACATGAGGCGCCTTTCCTTAGATACTTGCTCTTGAAACTCTTGCGATCATGGTCGCTTGTAACAACTGATTCAGCTCAAATTCCCGTGTTTTGCAATTCCGACTGTGCCGCAAAAGCGACTGCTGTTCTCACGTACTACCACCCCACTGATTTCGCGACTGGATTCCTGGATGCCAGCGAACGGCTGCAACAATGCCAGCTGCGCGCCCCCGGGCTTCTTTCGAACCCATCCCACCCGACTTTGACGTGCGCACCTTTGTAGAGAATGCCGACAATTTTCAATATGTCGACCGCATATCGTATGAAATGATTGCGACCAACGGTATAGAAGCATTTGAGAAACTCGTCCTGTTGCATGTAATCATAGGTGGTAAACCTCTTGTCATCGACGGATTCGATGAGATACTGGATCCCTGGACCTTTACGCCTTCATGGCTGCGCGACAACCATGGCAACAAAGGTACGCAGACTACGTTGCGACAGCCATAAGCGCATAGCTAACAGAAACATAGTGGAGAGCGCACGCAATCTCATGACGCAAGAAAACATTCCTCTCACTATCAAGCATTACCTCAAGCACATGCCCAAGTTGACTGAGCAATTCTTCGACGAGCCCGACCGATACAGAGACAAAAAGAGACAACGGATATACCTGAAGGACATAGATTGCCCGCAGGTATGGCACGACAAACTCAAAGAGCATATTCCTACTGGATTGTTCTACCTGAACGAGAGCACAGGCGATATAAACGGGCCTGGCGCACCGTATGAGTTTGGGGTGCGCAAAGGTCGTGGCATTGGAAGAGCCGGAGACCTCATGAGCAGTCTGCCACCTGAAATGCGCGCAGAGAATCTCATGTGTTATATTGGGCATGAAGGCACTTACACACCTTCACATCGGGAGATGTGTGCGTCACTCGGCCAGAACATCATGGTGAGTGCTTCCACCACCATTGGCGAAGACGGCAAGCAAGAGCGTCCCGGTTCATCCATCTGGTTCATGACAGAGAGCAAAGACCGCCATGTTGTCTCAGAATATTGGCTGTCAATACTGGGCCACGAT
The DNA here is from genome assembly GCF_000338995.1 of Bipolaris sorokiniana ND90Pr. Taxonomy (NCBI): domain Eukaryota; kingdom Fungi; phylum Ascomycota; class Dothideomycetes; order Pleosporales; family Pleosporaceae; genus Bipolaris; species Bipolaris sorokiniana. The sequence continues at coordinate 1,330,365 of NW_006911904.1, read as the reverse complement.
ATTGAGGTTGAGAACCATTTTGCACAGCTCATCGCCTGGAAGAAGGCGCCATTTCGGACTTATGTCGTAGAGCAGCGTCCTGGAGATTTTATCCTGATCCCGCCACTGGCACCTCACCAAGTCTGGAACCGTGGCACTCGTACCATGAAAATTGCCTGGAATCGCACAACTGTGGAGACTCTAGAACTTGCTCTGAGCGAGGCGCTACCCAACTCGCGTATCGTCTGCCGTGATGAACAATATAAGAACAAGGCCATTGTATACTATACCCTCCTCAAGTACTCAAACCTGATCAAAATTGCTAGCGCCCAGATCCAGGCAGGCGGCGAGCAAGCTGAAGCGATTCGACGCTCCAGCAAGGTAAAGCAGATTCAAAAGGATTTCAAACGACTCTTTGACCTGTACAAGAAAATCCTTCTCTCAGAAATATTTGCGCCTGACTCACGAGAACACCCAGAGTTCCTAGCATATGACAGCAGTGTCACATGTTCGTATTGCAGGTGCAACATTTTCAACCGCTTTTTGAGCTGCAAGTCTTGCAAGAACATGTTCAGTTCTGAGATCGAGGAGCCCTATGATGTTTGCATGGATTGTTACTGCATGGGCCGAAGCTGTGGTTGCCAATCGGGCTACACATGGGTCGAGCAGTGGAAATGGAAGGACCTCATTCACAAGTATGAAGAATGGCGTGCTCAAATCATCAACATCGATGGCCATGTGAACGAAAAGACGCCACTCCCACTGCAAGAAGAACGAAGGTATTTCGGCAAGAAGACCCTAGCCCAGGTCTGCCAGGAGCAATTGCGGATCCGCCCATTTGTCGACCTTACAAACCCGCAGCCAGAAAGTGTATCCGATGACGAGGAACCTGTTGTGGACGAATACGGCAATGTCAAAAAGGTCACGAACAGAAAGTCAAAACAATGGCTGGCAAAACATAAATCGTGCCACTTCTGCCTTCATCGACATCCAAAGTGGAAAATGGCATTTTGCTCCAGCTGCGATCTGGCATATTGCTACGGAACGCTATTCCGTGCACACGATATGATGCCAGTAGGTGTCATGGAGGCCTACAATTGGAAATGCCCACATTGCTTGAGGGTCTGTAACACGGGCGCTTGCCGGCGCGATCCCCGGCAGCACCCCTATGAACCAAAAGGAACTCTGCTCGGTCATGATACCAAGAAGGTGGCCGATGTACGCTCCGTAGAATGCCTTGTCGATTTTAGCGTCTCCAATCTCAACTGGTTACGAGAAGAGGATGGCATGGCCCAGAACGCGATGCAACGCCGAATGCAGCAAGCCGAGATGGACAAGTTGATAGATCCTTCACTCGATGCGCGATTTATTGATGAAGACGAACGTGCCAATACAAGATACGGAATCACTTACTCCCCCGTTGAGGATAATGACGGCGGCCTTGCCAGCACATCTCAAATCCATGATGCCAACGGAGACTTGTACTACCCCGAACCTAGCATGGATGGTGAGATCCCGCGTCTTGGTCAAAAACGCACCCGCGATGGACACGACGATGTAGAGGATCGTCGACGGAAGAAAACAAAAGCCAGGGAACAGAAAAAAGACGAGTTGCAATCGCTGCAGCCAAGGAGTGTGCCTGGAAAACAATATCAGAAGGAAGTGCAGAAGAAGCTACTCGAAGATGCCAAACGTGAAGACAGGCTCATCTTAGTTACCGCTAGGATGAAAGGTAAATCGAAGATTGTCAAACTGTCTTTAGCAATGGGCCTTCTCGACAGAATCCGCCAAAGCCCGGTCTCAGAACGTACACAAGTCGTACGCGAGAGTACTCCTGAAGAATTGGATACGCCGCATGACATGCAGTCGATATTACAATCGGATGTAATGCAACAGTCTGGTGCCGTGGCAGAAAAGGGGAAAGAAGCAAAGACATATCGTGTTCGCGTAGAGGATGATGGGACATACTCGGCACGGAAGCGCAACCCAGAGATCAGCGGCCCTGCAAAGCCTGGTAGGCCTCGAGGTCCCAGACGATTCGAAGAATTTACGCTGGATTCCGATGAGGAGTTTGCTGATGAAGAAGGGACGGAATATGTCAGTCAACCTCGTAGCCGTAAGTCTACATGGCTAGCACGGAGAACTGAAGGTGATGAGGATCTACCAACTGAGCTACCTCCAAACTTCAGGGACGGCACTGTAAGACCCGGCCGCGAAAAAGACAGGGAACGGAACCGAATGTACAAGGAACGGCGACAGAATATGGCCGCACAAGAGACGGCTAGCATCCGACCCAGTGGAAAACCCACTGCAAACCTACATCAGGAAAGCGCGGACGATATTTCTGGGAACGCTTCCGATGAAGATGGTATCCACGAAGAAGATACCGAGGCCAGTGATGCAGTTATGCTCGCACAGCAGGCCACGGCCGCTGCCACTGCCTTAGAACTCCGGCGCAGAGTGGATGAGACCACGGCGCGCGCAGAAGCTGCAACAGAAGCCGCAGAAGAAGCGGCTGAAGCAACGGAAGCTGTAGCACTTGATGCTACAGAGAATCTCCGCGCAGAGACGGCCCTATTTCCCCACTCGGACGATGATAATCAAATCATGGACAGTTTTTCTGGTGATATACCTGCCGAAGGTGAGCCCTCTGAAGACGAAGCAGAACCTGAAACCAGTGTCCCAGAGCCCGTCCGAAACGGTCCTCCTCAGCATACCAACTCGATTCTGAGTGGCCTCAATGGGAAGAAGATCAAGATTGTTGGATCATCTAATCGCAGCGGCAATGGGCCTACCAATGTTACTGCCCCACAATCACAATTTACTCCCGTGAACAAGAAGGCTCAGCCAATCAACATATCAGACACGGAAAGTGAAGACGAGGTTCCTGCGACTGCTCCCGCCCCCAAAAGACCTGTTGGCAGACCGCCGGGCCGTCCTGCAATGAAACCTACAAGAGGCTTAGGTTATAGTACTCGAGGACGGGGACGACCCAGAGGACGACCGAGGAAAACGACATAGCATGTCAATTGCTGATCTTTTGTGATTGCATTGGCGAGGAGTGATATTATGTTTCTATATCTCTGAGCGAGTTTTGTTCAGTAATGCGTTATCAGATGGAGCCTGTTTCGAGACGACTGACCATGAATGATGGTGGATAGGCGGGCATTGTGCGTGTCTTTGACACGTTCTATCGAAAGAGCAAGCTGAAGAACTTGCCTTTGGGAGCAGGAATATTCGATGCTTATTCGATCATAGATTTGAGAAAGTAGTCCACACTAGATTTCCAACTATGTATAAACAACCTCTTTAATGTGTGATCAAACTCAGCTTTTCTTGATGCTAGTGTTCGAGTAACCATCTGTAATGTCCGAAAAAGATACACCAGCAACTGATGGCTCGTATGCTTGGCTGACACGTGATCTCGCGTCAGCGTTCGAAACGCGTCCTTCCATTTCTGTCTCTTTGTCTGCACAACTTCAACGCAACAAATCTGCTCACAATGTCTTCACTTCATGTTAAAAAAATCAATCTCACGTCATTTCACAATGTTCTTGCTTGCTACCCCGCGATAGCTCCAGAGAAGCTGCGCGACCTAGATGCGCAGCGCTACGATGTCATTCCATCGGCCGTGTCCAGCAGGAACGGAAGCAACAAATATCTCACGAAACCAGAGGTCGAGAAGCTTGTAGAGTGGAAACTGTTTGTCTTTCTATCCCAACTTCCCATACGCCACTGCTAATGCTCGTATGCAGAAAACATGGCACATTCCGACCTGCACTACTGGGTCTCGTGCAAAGCAATACTTCACAAGCAGTCGAAGAGACTACGAAGAAAGCTTTTGCGGCAATTTCGGATGATAAATGCTCGCAGTCAGATATCATTCACGCACTCAAAATATTAGCTAGCCTAAAAGGAATCGGACCAGCAACATCGTCTCTTCTCCTCTCCGTTCTCCGGCCCCAGGAAATTCCGTTTTTCTCTGATGAATTGTTCCGCTGGTCATGCTGGGAGTCTGAAGTCAAAGCCAAGGAAAGTGCGGGATGGCAGAGAAAGATTAAGTATAATTTCAAAGAATATGAGATGATGTTTGATAGGGTAGAGAAGCTGAGGATGAGGCTAGGCAAAAGTCCAGATAAAACTCCTGAGATAATTGTGAGAGCAATAGATATAGAAAAGGTGGCTTGGGTGCTTGGGAAAGAGGGAAAGGATGTTGGGGCAGGAGAGGAGAAGGGGGAGGAGAGCCAAGCTGGTGACGATAAAAAGGCCCTCCTCAAAGAAGAAGAGACGCAAGAGACAAAGCCCGATGATGCCAAAGACAGTAAAGAGGAGGTGACTAAGGGTCCAGCAAAGAAAGGCACAAAACGGAAAGCGGGTTCTGTCAAAACACCAGTTGAAGGCACACGCAAAAGCACTAGGACAAAGAAGTAATGGCCTACGCAGTTGCATGTGGGCCCAGCTTCCTAGGTCACGCTATGATCGCACGTCTACCTTCCATCTGTCTCCACAAGTTCAGACTTGCGAATTCATAAGCCACCCTCTATCTCTTCATTACCATGGCTCACCTTACCCGAGCAAGAATCATGCCATTTCACAAACCCATGCACAGTCACACCGTTGACGCTTACTCTCGGCCAGCTCCGCCCATCCTTCCATTTTCCCTCGCACACCTCCGTCCGTACACCCAAACCCCACCCTATTCTGCTCCATCACGAACCCTCTCACCGTCCAATGCACACAAGAATCAGCCTTACAGCCGCACCGATCATGTTCCGATCTGTGGAGCCTTTTTCAAGGATGCTTCGAAGCGATGCTAAGGAACCGAGACGACGGGGATTTTGATCGGTGTGATTGACGCAACTATGATGTGCATAAAAAGAGCGCAGGACAATGGGTCTAGCCAATTCGCCCAGAGTCAAGCGCGTTGGATCAATGGGTGTTGCGTTATCAGAGGCTTGTGCGTCCGGGCTTGAGTCGAACCAATCAACCTTGCGCCATGCGAGGCTTGGTAGTGAACACGCATTGTATGATGGCTGCCTGCGAACCAACGTATGCATGCGTGTAGTGCTGCAGACCTGTCCTAGGATAATGCTTCTTGCCTAGAGCACAGGTAAGAAGTGAAGCCAGTGAGGAGAAAAAGGAAAATTATCAAAGCTCATGACCTGAGAAGTTTGCTGGCGTTTGCAGCGGCTACGCAAATAATTATTTACACGAGATTTTTTCCCGTCAGATTTGGGCCTGTGACACTGGGCAATTAACAATTCTTTATCGTGGGCGCCGTTTGGGCACGGTTATAGGTCCAGCGGCGGTAGGAACTATCAACTGTATATGGTATCGGAAGACACAACCGTATGTCATGCATACTGTCGCTTACTCTTCTTACCTGCCACGCGATATCGAACCATGCTAAGATTCTAGTCTGACAGGTGCGAGTAAGGTGACTGAAAAAAGGTGATTGGAAAATCAGGCCCCGATATGTGGGGTGAGACGCTAATACGAGAAGGATGCCGCTGCATGTTCTCAAATGCAAGGTGATGTGCGCTGAGATATGCAGGTTTAAGTGCTTTGGGAAAGGGACCTGGGGTACCCCAAATATTGGTAAGACTCTACAGTGCAGTGCAGATGCATGGTTGATAACACAATGGCATTTTCAAAAGGACAGGATGGACATACCTACATATGCATATAGCTGTGCAGGTATGTTGGGAAAAATGGCACAGCTACAAGAAGCTAGCATACGGGAGAGTAGCTGCATAGCAAGTGGAGTCCTCAATAGAGTGTTCATTTGACCGCAGTGTTGGCAACTGAACAAGAGGGATCAAGCCGGCTCAACCGTCCACTAGTATCTAGGTCTACAAGTCTTCTTCATACATCGAACACCGTGCCCTTGATCGACCCCAATACTTGTGAATTAAATCCGAGATGACTCAGATTACGCCTTTTCAGCTAGGCAAACCAGGCCACCAGCCCTACCCGTCTTTGCCCTCTTTCTATTTCTCAAGAAAAGTAAAAAAAGCCACCAATTCCTTCCCTTCCCGCCCTCTCTCAACACCGAAGAACGCCCAAATCACCACACTAATAAGCCGTCATTCTCGCCCCAGACGCTAAGGCCACCCCTGCCATCATCACCGATCCCCGACATATGCCCTCTCGGTTACCGTAGCGAACGAAAAGCCAAGGACAACACTCCGCGTTAAGCCACGAACCAATAACAAGTCCGACATGCCAATGAGAAAAGAGTGCGATTCTTAGCACGATCAACTGCATCGCGACAGCATATGGAAATCAGCACTAACAAACATTTTTGCTAACGAAAGAATAACGAGAGAAAGAGAAATGACGTCGTGGGTGCATGCGCTGAACTGTACGGCGCAGCAAGTCGCGTTTGTTCTAGTTTAGTTTGCTGGGGGGGCTTTTGCGAAGGTTGCTTGCTATACCCACCCACGTATGCACATATGTATGTCAGTCGGCTGCATGTTTGATGCGGGTATTTTCCCAATGTGTCAATACGCATGCGTTGTACCGAGGCGTAACTCATTCCAATCAGACAATTTCTTGGGTTCGTATCGGAGGAGTTCTGCTTTCGCCTGTTCAATCTCGCGTATATGTGTATACGTTTGTACGTACGTATGTGTACGTAATTCCTGGTGCGAACTCCCCACCCAGAGTTTTGAGTAGACGAGTGTGAGGAGCAACTGCATACTTACGCGACCAAAAGCCAAGTACAACCTACCCGTTCAAACAAAGTCGAGAACCTTATTCGCAAAAGGGTGTACATGCCATTCCATACATATCCAAACTTAGTAACCAAACAAGCAAAAACAATCAATCACTCCCTTTCCTTCTTCGGCTTCTTCCTTCATCAAAGAACAAAAGGGAAAGTGGCGTAAAACAATCCACATCTCGAACCCCCCATTCTCAACCTTTACCCCGCAAACACCCTCCCTCCACGTAAAAAAAAAATAAAAATAAGAATCTTCCTTACGCCTACCCCACAAAAAAAAACGACAACCCCGGATATACTACCGAATCCAGTCCCCCCCCCCCCAAATATTCACATGAAAAATAAAAATAAACAGATAGTTAGTTGATTAGCAAAACACCAAATAAACAAATCAATCAAGAATAATGTATTCTCGCAGCCCCAATTCCCCTTCAACACCCATCCACCCATGCCCATCGCCCCCCTCAACTTCCCAACAAAACCCACCCTCACCCTCAAAGCCCACCCTCAGCCCCACGGCTCATCCGCGGCACAGCCTTGCGCCATTGCCCACAAAACCCGCTCAGCATCGACCGCTCGGCGAAGCGCGCAAGTAAAAAAAAAATCAAAACTTGCTAAAGACACACAAACAAAACAAGGGCATTGCATATCGGGAAGTTGACGCTGGATCGACCAAGTTGCCAGGAAGGAGTGATCGGCGCGGCTTGCGCGTGCGCGCGGCTGGCTTGCTGGGAAAATCACAGTAAGTGCTAAGTGATAGTAGTTCAAGGGTTATGCGGGTGGGACTGAATTGAGGGTGGGATCGGCGGCGACGGCGGGTGGTGGGTTGATGGTGATTTGACAAAGGGGGGGGGAGAGATTCAACGAGTTTTGATTATGTGGAGAGGTGGGAGTTAAAGTAACGAGGTTGTGGTCAACGATGGAGGATCGTTGCTGGAATGGGTGTAGAGTTGAGGAGTGGGCTTGGGATATACCGAGAAGGAAGGAAGGAAGGGAAAAGGGGAGGAGAGGAGGAAGGAGGAAGGAGGAGCAAGGGTAAGTAACAGGTTGGGAACAGAACAGGCTTTAGTGTGCAGCCATCAATGCCATTTTTGTTCGTATCAGTATTGTTTTGCAAGCGTTTAACCAGCCCGATAAATGCAGATCCACCGCCGCCGCCTCTTCCCTTGGCTTCCTAAGTGTAACAAAGGCTAAGAAGAGGTGAAGAAAAAACAGCCCATGTCCCGCGCGCCGCAAAACACGTGTATATTGTCTACCTACCCATGCAAATGCTTTCGATAATAATAATAAAAAAACAGCAGGAACAGCCAAGAGTTTCTTCGTTTCTCGCGTATATATCGGGAATGAAAAGACAAAAAACAACAGGATTCCCGGTTTAAAAATGGATACCTAAGTACACACACACACACTCATCTTCATCATCATCTCATCGTCAGCACCAAAAACCCCCCCGGCTTTAACAACCCAAGAAAAAGACAAAACACGAAAACTCGCACTTCGCAACTGAGGGAAAGAAAAACAGCCAAAGAAAAGGATAGATACAGAATAGATGAAATTTCAGAACATAACATGAGATATATTGGATGAGAGAACAAACAAAGGGTTAGAGAATGAGAAAAAAGAACGCCGTCTTTTTAAGGTTAAAAGAAAAAGGCTCCTTCCAATGCATGCTATCAGATCCAAGTTGGTGTGCAAAACGCCCTGCGCCCGCCTCACTTGGTTGGTTTCAATGGTAACGTCGTGTTGTTTGCTCGGTGATTTCGTATATGTACACTTGGGGGTTAAAACGGGGTGTCTCAAAACGTATGCGTAGTCGTACAACGGTAGATCTTGGGTATCGTGTAATTTATGACAGGAGATGACAGTAGAGATGTCGGTGTACGTTGTGTTTTGCGCTTTATTGCGATTCAGATGCGCGTTCGTGAGCTGGCGTGGGCTCTGGTGGGGGAATCTTCTTGACAGTCCCGTTGCTACCGCTACGTGTAGAGCGGCGACGAGAGTTCATTCCGAGGTGTATAGTAGAGCGCGCTAGTTCACCATTGGAAACCGAGTTGCTGCGGTTGGCCTTGTGCATGGGCACCTTCTTCCTGGAGAAGCCCATCATTAAACCGTCTTCCTCACTATCATCATCCTCGTCGCTTTCGACGGCATGGTCCCCATCATAGCCAGAGGCGTCATCAGCTGGGGGCTCGAATTCATTACTAGGGAAAGAGCGAACTGTCGATGAAGTCATCCAAGAATCATCATCGAACGAGCCGCATCCGCCCTGACTTGGTGAACCGATAGAGGCAACCGAGGGAATTGACGGATTCGATTCAGATTGTGACATTGCAGAAAATTGATCCTCGGAAGATGAAAGAGCAAGACCACGGCTTGATCCGCCGAGAGGACTATTCTCAGAGGACTGGTCGTTTCTGTGCCAGTACTCTTGGTTGCTTTGCTGGTTGAAGAGAATCTCATCGTCCGGGCTGGTAGGGCAGGCAACCTGGCCAAGGGAAGAATGAGGCCGTTGTGCTGCCGAGTTTGACCGTTCACGAGCCATGGATTGCTCTACCCCAAGCCGTCGACGATACTCGTCTTTTGCGCGATCAAAAATCTCCTCGGACCGCTCTTGCGCGATAAAGATGGTGCTGGAAGGTCTCCGATCGCTAGGTTGAGGCGGATAGGGTGCTGCACGAGAATCCGGCGATATGCCTAGCGAAGGTCCAACTTCAATATCATTTGCAGTGGCCCAGTTTCTGCGCAGACGAGACGACAACGATGATAATGACGATTGCCGCGACGAGGCATCAATATGACCAAAAGACGGCGTCTCAGAGTTGGCAGGAGACGAGGTCCGGGCAATGGGTGACGACGTCTCTTTTAGGGCCTCTGGCTGATTGACTTGGCCTGAAGCACAGGCTGTGCTAATTGCAAGGCTTGGGACAGCATGCGCATCGTCGTCATATCCAACCAGTCTATCGATTGATCTCGTGCGGCTATGTTCTTTTGGGGGCTTTAGCCGATCTCTGCTCCTCATGCTGTTGACCACGCGCCGTGGAAGGCCACCAAACAGGCCTCCTAATTGTGAGCCCCCGGGGGTATCTAGGGCCGTGGGGGTGCCAGGTAAAGCCGGCGGGATGCCCGGTGATCCTGAACGACCTTGGAGGTCTGATTGGCGTATGGTGTTGATGGACGAAAGTGCACGGTCCTGCAGTTGGGGTCGCTGGCTCTCTGTGATTTGCGCAGGCGATGCGGTCCGGGAGCTGGGGCTGTCAAAATATTTGGACCGCTCCTTTGCCTCTGGGCTAGCGGTAACGCTATGGGAAAGAGGATGCTCAGACTCACGGGAGCGAGTCAGAATCTCCAAGATAGCACCGGGTGCCAGACTCCCGCGTCTGCCTTCGTATGGTCGAGAATCTTGGCTAATGGTGCTGCTTGAGGAGTTTGCGCTAATGCTTGGAGTATCCTGATTTGCCGCTGAGCTCTGGGCACGACGTCTTGAACCGGAACTGCGAGTCGTGAAGCCTTTGACAAAGTCGGATGTCTTCTTGGCAGCAAAACGGAGACGGTCCACGAAACCAATAGGGACGACGGCCTCTTCGACATCTTCCTTGGAAATTTGAATCTTCCTGCCTTCGAACGATCTGCTTGGGTCGGTTTCCTCGGCCCAGGAGATGTGGTTGGGAATGCCTGATAGCACCCACGGATGGCGCTTGATCTCTGGTATAGTGATCCGGTATCGTGGCTCCTTGATCAGTAGGCGTCGCAAAAGGTCACGTAGGTTTTCGTCAACCTCCTCGTACTCGAGGTCGTGCGGAGCTCTCTTGCTGCTCACTGTGGGCTGAGCGTTGCGTCCATGTGAGCTTGGCCGCGAGTTGGAGTGCTCCGCCACAGGCTTCAAACGGAATCGCGGTATGTATGGTTCGTCTTCACTGATGACCTTCATCAAGGTAAAGGTATTGGTATCGTGAAAAGGCACACGGCCATAGATGAGGCAATACAGTGTAACACCAAGAGCCCAAATGTCGATTCCGCCGTCAATCAAAGGGGTTTCTGCATCAGTCTCTGTGCGGCAAAGCTCGGGAGCATAGAAGGCAGGGGTGCCAACGGTCTTTGCGAGCTCGATTGCTTCATCAGCCTCTTGTTGCTCAGTCTCTGATTGATCGCCGTTGGCTTCATCGGTCTTTTGTCGTCCCAGGTACGAGACACCAAAATCTGATATTTTGATGCGATGCTCCCGAGTGACGAGAAGATTTGCTGGTTTGATGTCGCGATGGATGACGTTTTGATAGTGGAGATACTCTATGCCCAGGACAGTGTCTTTGAAGGCTTCCCAGGCAGCTTGAGTGGTCATGAGAGGAACGTAGTTGAAGTGGTCTGGAATTTCCTCGTCAGGGTCGGTCAGGCGAGACGAGGAGCTACCGGCGAGGCTCGGCACACGTCCCCGGGTAAAGTCTGAGTCGTAGGGACCGTACATGGTTCCCTCGAGCCCATCGGCCCACGAGTTGCGCATTGGCTCAGGTGATCGGAATGCGGTCTCCATGTGGTCGTCGTGGTAGTTCCCTGGGTCCTGTCGGTCGTGGTGCTGATTTCGACTGCGTGGGCGCTCCTCGGTGCGGCTGGATGATTGAGAGCCACGACCGTTTTCCGAGTATTCATCTTCAGATTCCATTCCCATTTCGAGGCTCCAGGCCATGTCAGATGTCTCTTCCTTGCGGCGAAGATGGGCCTCCTTGGCTGCACGGCGTTGCTGGCGGGCAAGCTTTTGGTGGGCTACGCGGATGATGTTTTCATCTTCCCGAGCGGCGCTGTCGTTGTCAAAGACACCCTGAGACTCTCGCTTGAAGCGACGCCATTCCACGAGACATATCTCCTTGGCACCTTCAGTCCGCCACTTGACCTCGCCCAGTTCCACGTGCTCAAGTACGATGTAGACCTTCTTCTTAGCCGGGTCGTCGATGACTTCAAGCAAGCTAACAATGTTGGGATGTCGGGCCTTTTTCAGAATGGCTATCTCGCGCTTGATCTTGTCCTCGTGGCTGTTGTTCTTGCCCAAGCGTCTGCGCTTAGAATAGCGATCGACGATCTTGATTGCAACGTATCGTCCGTGCACTAGGTCCTTGCCCAGCTTGACCTTGCCGTGCACGCCGCGGCCCAGTTCATCTATGATCTCGTACTGGTTTACAATCTTGCGACCAGAGACTGGGTCAGCCTGGACGTCGGCGATGTGAGTCTCCTTGGGGGCTTGTCGGTGCGTGTGGTGCAGCCAAGGGGTTGAGTAGGTTCCGTCGTCTGTTGCATCAGTGTCCTGCGACATGCGGCGGTTGGTGGGGTTGAAGAGGCCTGGCGTGCTCACGGGAGAGTTGCCAACAGTACGGGGTCCAGAGTCCATAATGTCTCGGACGTGGTCGTAGGTGAGGCCAAAGGCGCCGAGGCTAGACAGCGAGTTGGCAGCAGCGTGTGCGGGGTGGGAGCTGCGGGAGCGCACGATGGGAGGGACATAGGGCTGTGGGTACTTTTGGAGGTGGAGAGCGGCGTACGACTGGTTGGGATAGACTGGCCCATCCCGCTGGCGCGAGGGGGGTGCGAAGGGGTAGATGGGGTCTACCGAATTTGCGCGGACTGTGGCGTTGCTGGCGGTGGATACCGATGAGATGTCTCGCAAAAAGGCAGGACGGTCTGGGTGTTGGGGCGCGGGCGAGGGGGCCGTCTCGTCGACGCTGGCCAGCGAGGCGTACGAGGCATGAGTGCTTGTGCTGGGCGAGGGGTTGGACGAGGCGGGCGTGGAGTGGGGGATGGGCGACGAGTAGATGCGGAGGGGCTGTGGGGAGAAGTAGGACGGTTCAGGGTCGAGGGAGTGGGAGTGGGTGAGGAGGGCTGCGTTGAGGGCGTCTGGTACGGAAGGTACTTCGGAACGGGGGGTACAGTCGTTCTCGTCGACGTCGAGGGCGTGAGGGCGGTCTCTGGGGCGACGACGTGGGGTTTCGGGGCCATGGTGGTCTGGCGATGGTGGTTTGCTGGGGGAACTGTGGCCGTCGTGTGCAGAGGGCAGGCGCGCGTCGTTGGAGGTCGAGTCGCACATGGGTGACTCTGGCGGGCCTTTGTCGCAGGCGTGGAGCGGGTCCCCATGGGCTGTCAAGGCCGCATTTGGGTCTGGCATGGCAACTGCTACTCAATGGGTGCAGATTATGGCAGCAGTGCAACCATGTCAGCACTTTTTACGCTTTGTCGAGGCGGAGGTCGTGGGCGGATAGTGGCATTTCGCGGGGGGCCAGCAGCTGGGAGGGTCGGAAGCAGGGCAGCAGCGGGCGGCGTAGTAGTGCTGGGGGAAGCAGAGAGGGTCCGTGTGGTTGAAGGGGAGCAGGCAGGTGGTGAGAAGGGATGGATAGGGTGGATAGGGTGGATATGAGTTTAGTTGAGAGGCAGAAGACTGGCTCCGTTGGGCTTTCCAAATGGGGAAGTGATGGTCGCAGGTATTTCGGGGCCCATGGATGACGCTCAGAGGGCGGGAGAGACAGGCCGGGGGGCGTGCACTGGCGACACTTGTGGGGACACTATCGCGCAAAGGATAAGCGATGCCGGGCAGGCTAGGGCACGACGACGAGGGCGAGGGTCAGGGTCAGGGCGAGTCGGCGCCAGTGCGGGTGTGGGTGGGAGTTGGGTGAATGGGCGACGATCGTGGTGTATGTACGTATACATGGCCAGGCCCAGCTCGCTCCAGGTCCAGCTTCAGCTACTCCAGCGGCTTTGTTGAGGCCAGGGCTGCTGCGATACGGGCCACCATTGACTTGTCTTGCACTTGCTTGGGGGGAGAGGCGACGCGTGCGCACAGTCGCTCTCTGTCTACTACACACTAATACTACTACTACTACTGCTACTACTACTACTACTACTACTACTAACATGCTACTCTCTCACCCACACCCACACCCAGCACCCACCCACACACACACAATGGAGCAACACAGGCTGCGCCCGAGAAGGCCATCACGTACATGGCGCTAGGATGCAGGTGACGCCAACGGGTATGGGCAGTGCAGTGATGGTGCATGGGCCGAGGCGTTCACTGGCTCATCCAGGCCTGTCCTCAACAAGCCTTGGCCGGCCGTGGTGCTGAGGGGCGGGGTTCGGCATCGACGGTTGCTGCATCAGGCCGCATTAGACGATGAAGCGCGATAAGAGCCACAACCACGAGCCCGACTCTCCAGCACACGCCCTTCCCCAGATTTACCCTCGTCGCCGTACCAGGCACTGTGTCGCCCTCGCTGCGACGCCTGCTGCTGCATCTCCAACTTGTTTGCTTCTTCGCTCCCGCTGCCACCCTGCCTGCCCGTGTCTTGTCGGGTTCCATTGGCCCACCCCTCCTCCTCAGTACCCACCAGCGCCCCCCTCCTTCACCCGCATGTTATCTACGACATACTATACATATGTACATACATACATACATACATACATACATACATACATACATACATACATACATACATACATACATACACACACACAACCCTACGACACCCGCCTTGTCCATCCCTCCCCTGTACTTCTCTCTACGCGTAGAATTTGCAATAGAACCGCCGCCCTCGTCCGGTGTCGCCTTGACTAGTCCCCATCCCCATCCCCACCCCTCTCACCACTGCTCACCTCACGTCCACTTGCTTCGTGTCCACTCCAATTCTCCCTTACGCAACCTCTTGCTGCATGCAGTGCCCTTTCCCAGACCGCCTGCAGACCAAAAAATCCCAAAAATCATTCAATATGGTCACCTGGTGCCAACCCTCGCCGTCACGGGCCTCTGTCTGAGCACAGTCGCCCTGTAGTGCATGCTGCGAGGAAAAAAAAAAGGGACCCGGCCAGATGAAGGCCAGTCTAGGCGCCGCCCGCCTCCTCAGCAATCATCGTGAAAGTCCTAATCCGGTAAGGCTCTCACCCTCAATTTTCTGCACTCGACACCACAACCACCCAATCCATGGCAAGTCCCGCCGGCGTGTGCATTGCGCCAAGCTGCGCTAGTCGGCCGGCATCACATCGCTCTCTCTGCCGGCCACCTCACCCTCCCTTCAGTTCGCCTACCTTCGCTTCGCGCTTGTGCTCGACCCTTCTGATTGCCCAATGCCCTCCATCACCGACTCCGCAGGCGACACGAATCCGAGCGGGACTGGTGCTCCACCACGGAATCTTCCTACCAGCTATCGTGACTCGGCGCCACCCATTCTGGCTCTGCTGCTTGCCTTCCGCCTCACAAACGCTTTGGCCTTGCACACCTTTTTCCAGCCAGATGAGTTCTTTCAGTCTCTCGAGCCTGCCTGGCAGCTAGCCTTTGGCGACGCGAGCAATGCCTGGATCACTTGGGTAAACTTCAGCCCCCCTTCTTCCCATCCTCCCCTCACCACAACCCCCACGACCACTTTTCGCACATACCTTATATATATACACTTTGCACATACTCGGCTGCAGTCTCACCATATGAGCAGGAGTGGACAAGCCGCTTGCGCTCTTCCCTGCACCCAGCGCTATTTGCAGCCGTCTATCGTGTCGCGGCACATGTCGCTCAAGCCAGTGGATTGAGCTTACCAGCTAAAGCCGAGATCCTCCTAGTGGCGCCGAAAGTTACCCAGGCTGTCTCGGCAGCCTTGCTCGACTGCTACACATGGAAACTCGCCGGAAAAGTTTACGGTCGTGGCAGCCGTACTGCCCTTGCTGCTGTACGCCAATGCTCCTGCAATCTCCAAGCCCCCCAACTGCTCTTTGCCCTTTTCTAACATTTGCTTGTTGCTCCCCGTCTTAGCTTGCATTGTCTGTCTGCAGCCCCTGGCAATGGTTCTGCGCCACCCGGACCCTGTCCAATTGCCTCGAGACTACCATTACCTCCATTGCCATCTACCACTGGCCTTGGCAGGGTACAACAGACACCAGGCAAGTGGATCCTAGTGCTAAAGCGCAGCATTCACATCCCCATCTTGGCTCCCTCTCCCAGTAAGTCGTGGCATTAAGAAGGTCCCTTTCTGGGCGCGCACTCGTCCCCCTCTTTAGTCGCGTTGAGCTCATGCTCGTGCAGGTTGCGTCTGTCCCTACTACTGGCTGCGCTTGCATGCATTCTCCGGCCCACCAATGCTCTCATCTGGATATCCGTGGCTCTTCCAACGCTATGGCAAGCTTCTCAAACGTTGCGGTATGTGCTGGTCCGCGAAACCTTGCTCTGTGGGTACGTTCTTGTTCTCCCTGCATCCGCGGCACCATCTCTTCGCCCTTGTAGTAGTACAAGGTCTTTGTTCGTGACAAGCCATGCATACATGTTCTCCATCTGTCTGTCTCCCTACATGCTATTACGCGTATGAGAAAAAAAAAGAGAGAAGTCAGCAGATCAAACATGGAAACTGACAGTACAAAGCTGCGCTGTCTTCCTTGCCTCACTCGCATCCGACCGCCTGTATTACGGGGTCTGGACCATTCCGTCTCTCCGGTTCCTCTACTTTAACATTGCTCAGTCTCTAGCCGTTTTTTATGGCAAGAATCGTGCTGACTACTATTTCACCGAGGGTTTGCCGTTGCTGCTAACCACCGCACTCCCATTTGCCATAGTCGGCTTATGGCAATCACTGCAGCCTCAAAACCAAGACACCACTGTAGGCCGTCGTATCCTAACTCGTCTATCATGGACCACCATCATCATGACCGTGACGTTAAGTCTAATCTCTCACAAGGAAGTCCGCTTCCTGTACCCCGTCCTACCCTTTCTCCATGTCATATCCGCGCAGCCGCTGACCCAGTTTCTGCCGGCGCGCGCTGCAGCACCATGGCGACGAGGCATCATCCTCCTGCTTCTTGCAGCAAACATGCTTCTAGCCGGTTACGCGTCGCAGGTCCATCAACGTGGCGTCATCGACGTACTCGGCTACATCCGCCATAAACATGAAACGCGCAATACGCTATCATCCATGTCTTCCCACCACCAGGGCTCCCGCATCAACAGCATCACCAACACCACTGTCGCTTTCTTCATGCCCTGCCATTCTACGCCCTGGCGCTCCCACCTCGTCTACCCTGAAATCTCCGCTTGGGCCTTAACCTGCGAGCCCCCTATCCACATCCCCCTCGCAGACCGCTCCGCCTACCTCGATGAGGCAGACGAGTTCTACATCCGTCCTGGCCCTGTGGCCTGGCTCAAAGCCAACATGGAAGATGTTGAGACGGTGAGGGATGCAGGGAGCAGATCGGGTCAGCATTGGATGCGCCAGGATCCAAGGTTTAAACGCAAGTATCGCCGTGAGTGGCCGCAGAATCTTGTCTTTTTTGAACAGCTGGAAGGTGTTTTGAAAGAGCACTTGGCTGGGTCGAGGTATCAGGAGTGTTGGAGGGGGTTTAATTCGCATTTCCATGATGATTGGAGGAGGGTGGGGGATGTGGTTGTTTGGTGTTTGGATGGGTGATGTGTAGTATTTTAGTACATAAAACGTTGAAGGAGCATAGAAAACTTGACATGTCCTACGTCACAATACAAATAACTTCTTTAACAATTCCTGTACTACTCTAGCCTAAACGTTGTATGCAGTTACTTTTATGAGCTTCTTTCTGAAGAGAAAAAAAAATGATTTAATAAATTAGAGGCCGTAGGCAAAAACTGACAAAAGCTCTCCCTCCAGAACGACATCTAGAAAAGAGCCTTGGATGCTACACTAAGCAACCACGCAGCATCCTGCCATCCACCGGCCTCCTCATTCGCCCGCCTCGTCTGATCTTCACTACCCTCCCCTTCACCCGCCGTACTCGGTCGACTCCCCTCTACCTCGCCATGCTGACTCTTAACCGCGGCCGCCGCAATAATGGCCTCACGCTCCATTTTCCTGCGCCTAGCCTCGACCTCGCGCCTCAGTTTAAGCTCCTCCTTGGTCAAATCATCCAGTTTCAACTCCTTACCACGGAGTCCCTTACCCTCACGTACATCCTCGTCCTCATCGTCCTCATCGTCCTCATCCGACCCCTCTCTATCCTCATCCACAGCAAACAACGACCACCCAATCAGGCGATCCATCCAGCTTCCGAGCCCAAACCCGCGTTCGCGCGCCAACCGCGCGACTTCTTCTTCGTCGCTGTCGGAATCCTCGTCGGCCTCAATGAAATCGGGCTCGATGAAGCGTTCTTCAGGCTCAGACGCTGTCTTGATGCCCAGACCCGTCATGAGATCCACGCGGCTGCCCACTCTGCTGCCGCGGCGACTGGGGCGCGCGCTAGGGACGCGCGAGCCCATGCGGCTGGGGAACCTGCTGCCAGCGCGCGACATGCGGGGGGAGAAGAAAGACGGGTAGTCCGCTTCATTGACATGTTCGCCGGATAGAAGAACCATGTGGTTGTTATTATCGTGGGGGGCATCGGGATTGTACTCGGTGTCTTGGCCTACGAGGCTTGTGGAGCTTTCGCGGCGGACGAGCCAGCTCTGGCCTTTGCTATCTCTTGTTTCGCCGGCGATGGCGAGGCCGGCGCGGTGGAGCCATTCGTGGTTTGATTCTTTGGTGTGGTGTTTGATGGGGGGTGAGAAGAGAGGGAGAGGCGCGGTGCCTTTTCTTGTGTGATGCCGCGGCTTGCTGGCTTCCTTCACGCTCGCCACTTCATCTGTAAAGCTAACTCCGGGATGCAGTACGCTTGTGCTCTTGGCTTTTGGTATATCGCCAGCTGCTCGGATCTCAGAATTGGTATCGACGAAGTAGCTGTCGTATGCGTAGGCCTTTCTGGTGTGCTGTCTCGAGCTGCTTCGGGTTTGACTGAGGCTCAATACGCCTGGTGTGGCAGGAGCCGACTTCTGGGCTATGTAGGATGAGCGAGGTGTCTGAGTTCCCGGCTCGTCGGGCGATGGTGGAACAGATGCATCGAGTGGGTATTTGGCGCTGAGCGGGGCTATGGAGAGATTGTGGAGGTTCGGGTAAGACCGGCGCGATCGCGAGGTTGATCGTGGAGTTTCCATGATATTCGAAGATCAGACGGTGCAGTTACGACGTCGACTGTCCATATATCTCACAGGACGCCAAATCGTGTGCCGTGATGATGGAGTGACCGAGGTTCGACACTTGCGCGCACGGACTCTGGGGATGGGAGATTTAGTTTGTTTGCGGTTTAGCGGGCGATCAACGAGATTTTGCACGTGAAAGCGCAGAAGGAGAAAACGACGCCAACCTAGCACGCGAAGGCGATGTCGAGGCAAAGCCGCCGAAGTTGATGATCGACATGCACACCCAGGTGGCTAGCTATACAGGCCCATATTCGTCGCAGCACCTGCCTCATATACTCTGAAGGCTCGTATCGATCTACGTACTTGCGAGCCATGCACCAGATCTGCAACTACGACGGCCCTTCTGCGAAGTCTTATTACCATGGATACAATGGAGTTGTGGCATGTAAACGTCGAGAGAGGCAAAAGTTATCATGTTACAGCCGGCAGTTGGTGTTGGCAGTGAGGATTCGATACGCTTCGAGTAATATTAGGCGGCTGCTGTGTGCCGATAGACCCACCACCTTGGAGGGAAAGTAGACCTACGCATACGCTTAAACATACCAACACGCCACTACCCACTGCTCCATGTGGCCTTTGTGGAGCGATGACGGAGCCAACGGCGATAGGAAAAGTATCAGACATGGCTCGGGCCCGAGGCCGAGACGGTGTTGAGACGCGCCGCCCAAGTCCGAGCTATGCGACGGAGCAGCAACCTTGGAATGGGAGTGTGGCCAGACTGCCAAGGGGCTGTCTTTGGATTAGCCAGCCTTCCAGGCCACGGGTTTTGGGGGGGGGGCGTAACAATCCATACACAGAACATTTAGTAGTGGCACATACGTTGTCATGGTATTACAGTGCAATTATTCACCATCCGCAGTGTTCCTGCTTACTCCATCGCCAATCACACAGACAAACAAGGGAAAAAAAGAGCATCGAGTGACGTACATATGGACTTTGCCAGGCCTGGTGGACCCTTAATAATGTTCCGCGTTCAGACAAGCGGACCAAATCCGCTTGCTCTTACTCGAACCGTTCAAGGCGCACTAGAAGCACCCGAGACTTTCCACAACACCAAACCCACGCCCATTATAATCACACTACTTTTCCACGGTCCCGTGAACTACGGCTGACGTCCTTGTCGCTACCGCCCCCCAGGCATCAGTGCACAAATATCCCCCTCCCCCCTCGGTGCACGCCCCCCTACCACCTTGTCCTACCCTCTAATTGCAATACCTGCTCGCCATGAACTTCGCTGCCGCCTCGCATCCCCGCAAGACGCCGTCAACATGTGTCCTGTAACAGGCCCATAACCGCGAAGTAAGTCGCCCTGTCCACTGTGTTGGAATCAAACGCCCTTGAATTCGCCCCCAGCACCACCAAAGCTTGGTTCGCACCATCCGCAACCATAGATCTGCATCTCGATACCTGCCGAAACACCCTTTCCCACAGCAACTAACGCGTTCAAAAGGCTGTCCGCGCTGGCTTCTGTCCCCATACTTTACCGATACTATCTCCCGTAACTCTTCGCGCACATAGCCACACTATTCTCATACCACACCCGCCGCTAGCGACCTCCCCATCTACTAGAAACGCAGCATTGAGAGCGCGCCGAGGCACAAGCTGAGCTTGTCGCTAAAAGGCTCGACGCCGCCCCATTACCCTCAGAATACCACCAACCCCATACTACCCCATAATGTCCATATCGGATGGAGATAGCTCGGCCCCGGCCCTGGCCCTTGGCCTTCGTCACTACCGCGACCAGAACGACGAGGAAAACGCCTACGACAGGATCAGGGAGTTTGTCCGCTCCCTCGGTCTCTCTGCGAGCGACGGACTCATCTACCATGCTACCGAGAATACGCATGAGGACCTGAAAGATGTCCTAAACCCACGCGATCACGAATGCTCCTCGAATTGCACTGCAGAATCGCACGGCACCATCACCCCGACCCTCTCCATCCCTTCATCCCCTGAGCGCCTACAACCCCTGGTTCCTCCCACAAATTACGGTGCGATTCTGCCCGGGTGCATCTACCGCAGTGGATACCCGCAGGAGAAGAACTACGGCTTCATCAAGGACGTTGGTATCAAGACAATCTTGACTCTCGTGCCGGAGCCCCTCACGCCTGAGTTCCAGGCCTTCATGAAAGATGCTGGCATACAGCATTTTCACGCCCATATACGCGCCAATAAGGGCGAAGTTCGCGTCGAGTCGTGCGAAATGGCACGGGCTCTCCGTCTCATCATGGATCGCTCAAACCATCCCATCCTTGTACATTGCAACAAGGGAAAGCACCGCACTGGATGCACCATCGCTTGCTTCCGGAGGGTGCTAGGCCTCGATCCTGACGTCATCCGCGAGGAATACCACACGTACGCCGGCGTCAAGGCCCGCTTTCTCGACGAGGTCTTTTTCGAGAATTTTGACATCAACCTCGTTATGTGGGTGGCGCGCCAACAAGGCTGGGTCACGCCTGAGATGGACATTGCACCGCCCACGCCGCCAGCCTCCATCACATCCAGCGTCACCATCAAGGCTGTCGCTCTCGCATGACCACACATATCCTGTACTACATCACACACTTTTTCTCTTGCATATTCTGGCGTTTAACAAGGGGCCTATGGAATCAAGGTCGAAGACCATTCCCACTAAGATGATTTGTCTTTTTTGGTCCCTTTTCGGGATCCGGCGCAACAAGGGAAGTCACAAGGCGATACCATCCAAACCAATGCATTGAGGTTTGTACTAAGGGTGAAGGGGATCCGGCGTTTGAGGTACTTTCCAAGCAATCATTGGAATTAAACTCCTTTTTCTTTTATTTCTTTAAAACTGTTGTATAATACTACACTTGAGTAGTAAAAATACAACAGCTTTTTTCGTCATTTTGACCCTTTTTTTTCTTGCTCTCTCACCACCTGCTTTCGTCACATGTGTATTCAACATAAGAAGAAGAGAAAAAAATTATTCACATTGTAAACCTGTAGTGTAATATTCTTTTGTACTATCTGCTGTTCATTTGTCAGTTTCCTATGTATATAGTATGAACTTTTTATGCGTGGGTTAATAATTTCTAGGATCACCCCCCTTCCCTCCCCCCGCTTTTTTCTTCCCAAATCGCAAACATACGCGATACAGGTAAGTTTAGCGTGACATAAGAATAGTGTTTCGAATATGCACAAGAAAAAGAAAAGACGAAGAAAATAATAGATTTGGTTTACGTTGGCCCAATTGCCGACCTTGCACCCTCCTTACTCTAACACTCGCGTTCGTTGTGTTTATGTGTTTGTTTACGTGTTTTTATGAACATGCTTTTTTTGGGGGGGAGGAAGGCCCTGCAGTGATGATCTCGGGTCTCCACTGACGTTACGAGCGGTACTTTTTTTTGACTTTGGACTATTACTCACCCATTACCATGATTCTGGTGATGCAAGAAATCCCTGCAGGTTTTCTTAATGGGCTTCCCTGTCGATCCGGCTTGAATTGCGTGGCTGTGCTAAGGAAGGGGACCCTGGGGGGTTGGAAAGGGGGGAGGAGGGCCATGCAGGGCGTGGCTTTTTTGCTTTTTGGGAGGTGATGAGGTCATGGGCGGTGATGGCCGATTGGTGGGCGCGTGGGTTGATTGGTAAGGATGGATGGGGTATGGGTTTGTGAGCATGACGGTTGTGGAAGACGGACGGGTTGTGGGATTGAAGGAATGGCAAGGGTGTGTGTTCAACGGGTTTTGTGGTGGATTCGGTATGACGTATGAATGTGCCATGTCTCATTATTCTATGTCCGAACCATCTCAAGTTTCCCAACTTTCTACACTGTAAACTTCAATTCCATACCACCTGCTACACCGTTGCCATCGGACATACTCGGTGGCCTATCCTCCTTGATTGTCCCCCACTTACTTTCCTTGTCCCCTAGCACCAACTCCAGCGTCCCTCCTTTGGTGAAAAACTCGTGTCCAATCCAATTCTTAGTATATTCCTTGCCATCCAGCTTGGCACTCTGAATGTAAATGTTCTTGTACTGCGCATCGAAGTTCACGGTACGGATGGTGGCCGTCGCATTAGTCAACTTGTTGGTCACAGAGACTGAGGGGAAGAATGGAGGAGTGATGAAATATACGTTTTGACCTGGGTTGGGGAAG
The DNA here is from genome assembly GCF_000338995.1 of Bipolaris sorokiniana ND90Pr. Classification (NCBI taxonomy): domain Eukaryota; kingdom Fungi; phylum Ascomycota; class Dothideomycetes; order Pleosporales; family Pleosporaceae; genus Bipolaris; species Bipolaris sorokiniana. Next base: position 1,307,558 of record NW_006911904.1, on the reverse strand, counting down.
AAACCCAGCATGTGGAAGAGCGTGAAGCTGGCCATGGAGCCACTGTCGTCATTACCTGGGAGGCCGCCCGGGGAGGTGTTGAATCGAGACGGGATATCTAGGTCCAAAGCGTTAATAAGACACAGCACTGCGTGAAGGAAAGAAGACATACAATAATGCGCCCGCTCAGCCGACAACGCTGGCCTACCCGCATAATGCGGCAGTGAAACCGTCAAGAAAACCGGCTCATTGCCTATATCTGCCAAACCCGACGTATGGAAAAAATTCAATCGACTAATAAACTTTTCGTCGCCGCCCACCAACTCAATTACCTGGCCGATATCATGCGGCACAAAAAACATGTACTCCCAAAGACTACTTTCGAATGTCTCAGCCATATTGCTCGTCAGAGAGCAGAAATCTGTCAGCGGACTACATGCAATGGGGTCTTGGAAGCCGAATGTTCCGTTGAGGTATCTGGGCTGGAAATAGCCTACGAAACCAGTATCCGTGCCGTTGACGGAAGATGTCTGATCGGGCTTGAAAAGGTTCTTCCAGTTCGTTGCACGGGAAAAATATTTCGGTGCCGTGTCTTTTCCTAGGCTGTGGGCGAGGACGGCGAGGTTATAGTCGTTGTAGGCGTATTCGAGGGTTCGGGATACGCTTCGTGAGTTCGTGCCAAAGCCGATAGGGTCGAAGTCTAGGGCTGGGATGTATTTTAGTCTTTTCCAGCTGGTCAGGCCGCCGCGGCCTTGGAAGCTCCATTCCAGAGGCTCGTTTTCGGCGTCGTTGACGATGGCTTCGTAGGCGAGCTCCCAGTCTATGCCAGAGGTAACATTCTTGAGGTAGGCGTCTACGAGGACATTGTCTGCGTTGGAGCCGCCTTGTGTCCAGCCGCTGCAGGTGCTCATCATGCAGTCTGGGAGCCAGCCGCGGTGCTTGTACGTGTCTAATAGACTTCTGATGAAGACTGAGATCATTCCTGGATCGAGAATCGAGAGAAAAGGGAGCTGAGCTCGCCAAAGGTCCCAGATGCAGTAGAAGGAATCATAGTACGGCTCGGTACTCTGCCAACGAGGGTTTTCACCCGTGTAGTTCTGGGGAGATATCATTGTCCGGTATGCCGCACTCCAGAAGCTTACCAGCATACTTTGGTCCACGTCTCCTAATTCTATCGAGATCGGCGACAGTTTTTCCCGCCATGCATCTTCGGCTGACTTGACTAGCCGATCGAAGTCGATGTCAGGGTTGGGTATCTCATACTCAGCATTCTGGCACGCCTGGTCAGTGCCAATGAAGCTCAATCCCATCCGCGCAAGCAAGGGGCCCGAGAGTGGTCCTTTGAAGCGTACGAAACCTCCAGCCTCGAGATAAAAGTTGTTAAAGCCACGCGTGACAAAAAGCTGTTTCGGTTCTGTACCAGCTCGACTATTGACCCAGACTCCAGAATCTCCTACCGTTGCACCAGACAGATCCAGACAAAAGTAAGACTTGTACGATAATGCTCCGAAGCTGGGAATAAAAGTTCCATTTCCTTTTATTCTTCCGCTCTCAGCACCCTTGGTTGCCTCGACACTGATCGAAGCGTTTTGTCGGCTTGCCCGAAGATCAGTCAGGTCGAGTAGGATCAGTGGGTCTGAGCTCGAATTACCAGTGGATGCCTTGGAAAAGTCGAATCGAAAAAGAGCAGCATGCTCCGAGACGGTCATATCGGCATATATACCATTCTCTAGCGACACTCCAAAGTAGCCTGGTCGTGCTTTGACCGAGTCGCCTTTATAGTGAATTGCACGCGCAGCAATTTGATATTTGCAATCGTTAATGTCGTCTCCAGAGCAGAGCTGTGGGAGAATGGGGAAGTTCCCCAAACTCGGAAAGCCTCCGGTGCCAGAATCGTGGAGGGCAGAGAAGCCAGTCACGTTGCTTCCGTCGGTAGAGAAGCCTCCCGTGTTCGCCCCGTCAACGTCTGCAACGGCTGCCTTGCTATGAGCTTCTCATACTTGTTTCAACCGTAAAAATACCATACCTTTAGCCATGCCATATGGCAGAGTCGCACCAGCGAAAACATTGCCTCCATCCCGAGAACCAATCAATGGGTCGATGAATTTCAACACATCTGTACCGTTAGTTTTTCGACGGTGTACCCTCGCCGTCGATAGGGTGATGACTTGTGTTAAGATCGAGAAGTGGGTGGTAATACGCATGATGGTCGTCTTGTAAACACTGCAGTTATGCTAGCTCAGCCCTTCGATGTCACTTAAGAGGGAGTGTCTTCACCCCTCAAGACGTGATATTGTATTAACCTTGGTTAAAAGTAAAACTCTAAAGTCGCATAAGACTTATTCAGCGGAAGGACCGGAAGAGTCTTTCACTGTATCCTGGCTCTAATCAATAGCCTAGGAAATTGCACTCAACAGCGACGTCACTTTGGTTGGTGGTTGATGCCCGCTTTGACGGCGGGGCAAAGTTACCGACAGACTGGAAATGCAACCTCAACTACATGGAAAACCTAGTAGACAACATTAATACTACTCAACTACTATGTACCATGAAGTTGCCTTCAGGGTGAGGCTGCAAGCTTACGTACTATGCCCAGCCCTACGAGCGATCCCGTGGTGCCCCGCTCCGTACGCCGCTGGCCTAGAGAATGCCCAGCATTGCTTGGGTACTACCCCACAACCGATTGCTTATGTCATTGTATAAAACCCGGCAAAATCGCCGTAGTCTATGCAGTCATTTATTTTATTGATGAGAATTTTACAGAGGCCCCCATGGGTGCCAATCCCATAGCCATTTTCCTAAATAGGCACGAACCGGTAATTGGGAGGAGGGGTTGTCCCGGGATGCCGTGCACGAGACCTCCTATCCAATGAACGACAATGCCTCATCTTAAAGAGAGGCCAGTAAGTGCTGCAAGATGGAAACCTCTTGCAAGCCCTACGGATGGACCACGGGCCACGGACCACCGGTGCAAGGCACGTTTGGTCGGGTACGGAACCCGATTCACTGGGGACTCCTGAGAAAATTAGCCGTGCTCAGGCTTCACAGGGAGTGACGACACAGATGTGGATTGGAGCTGAACCTGTTTTCAAGTGCCTTGTAGGCGAGTCTTTGGTTTCTCCTAAGAGCAAAAGCTTAAGGCTAAGAGCGGGAAAGAAGAATAGCTTGGGCCATATTTAGTGTACTACGTCGCGCTCCAAATTCCTGGCACACGTCATCTGCAGCGTCTTGTACTGTCCGTCTTGACTGTCCTTGGCTGCAAAAGCGATGTGAGCTTGTGGAGTCTGCCATCCACTAAAGATGATAGCTTCGTGGTGGTTTGGCGCAGCATCACATCGCCAGCCGTGTGCTAATTTAAACGGACGGCTACCTTGAAGCTGCTGCGCATGCCTCTGGACTGCCTCGTCGAAACCCCGAGTGGATTCTTCTGAGACACTAATTCTTTCAATCACTAAAATAGGCATATCCAGTGGAAGCAAGTTCACGCCACCAAGTTCCACATGAACTGTCCAACAAAACTGCAGCATCTTTTCTTGGGGGCCGAGAATATGATCTTTGGAAGGTGAGGCAAGGAAGTCTATATGAGCATTGAGACTTGGCCATGTGCCTAAAATATAGATCAAGCCAGGATCGTCGATGCAGTTGTAGAAGTGGGAGCCGGTCTGTAGTTCGGCTCGGACGGTCGACAGGCTCTCAAGCAGTGCCGGGTCGTCGGCTGAGAGCTCTCTTAGACGGAGCTGGGTGACCTCGAGGACGGGCATGGTTTACCGTGGGAATGGAAACGATGCGATGCTGTGTCACAGACCGATATAGCAGCAGGAAGCGGGAGCACGTGCAGGGTGGTGGATGGATAGAGGAAGAGACCAATGGCGAGGAGCAGGGTCCAATTCACAGCGGCTGGACGGCTGGACACTTTGCTGGCTGCGTTAGCGGCTTGGCAGGCCACTTCCACGGCTGCTGCTGCGTTCAGCTCACCTCCTGTTTTGGCATCTCCGTTGCTTGGACACCACCTGTGCCTGATGAAGCTTAAAGCCTGCATGCGGGGACTACAAGGTTACGCGAGATTTTTGACGGTTGGCCAATAGCAAGATTCACATTGGTTCCACACAAATGCTTCACAAGTCCTACCAAATTCCTTCTCTTCACTTCCACGCCATTCATAGGACATTGGAAAGCCTCTTGGATCAACCGTATGCAGCTCTAACTATAATTAAGCCCTCGAGACGTACACTTCTACCTCGAGACTCAAGACGATACTAATTCAAGTTTCACGCCCTGTCCAAGACAGTCTTAGGCGTGGCCAGACTGGTCCAGTGGCAGATCAACCTATCGGCAACGTCCCTCTTCTTGGCGAGGCTTGCCCTCATCTTGTGATGCAGGAATAGTCTGTTCAACAGCCGCAGGCAGCAGGAAGAGTGTGAAGCCGTTATCTCCCGCCATCGCGACGCCATCGCAACGGGCCCGGCGTGTACACCGGCCCGTCATGAGCGAGACGCCTCGCGATGGAGTCCACTGAAGAGCATGTTTCATCGCAAAGTCTGCCTAGAGCGATCACAAGGCATACATGCCTAGAAAAATGATGCACCAAGGAGACACAGCCCTCGAAGCCATCGACAGCCATCTAACGGTTATGGCTGCACACCGGTGAGCCGACTAGTCACTGAGCTCCTACTTGCTAGACCTATTATACCGCTGTCATAGTTATAATACTATGCAAGCTTCTCATTCTATTTGTCCGACACGTCAGTTTTACGGTACAGGGCTGTGAGTCAGCCAGGGCTCAGCCGTAACACCTGGCATCCCCTGATTAATGTGCATCAACCACACCCGCGGGGTCGGTCGCTTCGCGCTCCCTGTCTAAGCCCCCAAATTTTGTGCTCCCATGCAGGGCCATTGCTTGTCGTGGATGGACAGAGTATATATCGACACATGGGAAGCAGCACCCGCGACCGTGGCTACGGAATCATTCTTCTTGCCTTCACTGCTCATGTCGTCTCCACAAGATCGCGGTAGTGTATTGGATAGTTCTTCAAGCGACTCACCAACACTGTCGGACTGTCGAAATGAGAGCATAGCACCACTGCCCCGCAGGCCCATTCCAAGGAAGGGCCACACCAAATCACGCCGTGGGTGCTACAGTTGTAAACGACGACGTATAAAGTGCAACGAGAGACATCCCGAGTGCAGTCACTGCCTCAAAGCTGGGCTACAGTGCGAGTATCCTGCCAACATCATCCAGGCAACTCAGCGCTCCCACGCTATCTCAGGTCCACGGGAGACAGGCAACTTCAGGCCCGCTCCAGGAGTATTCGTGAGCACTTCCCTAAGCCTAGAGTTAGTTTGAAAGTACCTGACAACTATAGTCTATGGGGGATATGCGCTTATTTCACCATTTCCTCATCACTGCATACCCACATCTACCTGTGGGGCAGGATAAGATATGGGTTACTGTAATTCCCAGCTTTGCACATAACGTAGGTTATCTCTAAGAAGGTTTCGAAAGAAGAATATTCTCCAAGCCGATGTATTGTCAGATCCCAGGTCTGCAGGCTGATTCTCGCAGTATGAGTATCTCATCCATTCGATCCTGGCCCTATCTGCATCCCATCTAGATGCCGTAACAAGCTCTGGTGTTGCTGAGCAGGCTATACAACACCGAATCCTAGCAGTGAAGTCGCTCAATGAGGCGTTATCAGTACCCCCGAAGACGCGATGTGAGCGAGATGCTAGAATGGCGGCTGCCTTGGCTCTTGCATTCCAATCAACCCATTTGCAAGACGGCATGGCAGAGTTCCTCACCATGGTCCGTGGTTGCAATCTGATTGCAGGAGACGAAATGTCGCTGAACGAGGATTCGGTTTTCCATGTACGTAGTACTTGCTCCAATCAAAGTTGCAGCCTCATCCTAACGCAAGCTAGGTATTCCGCGAAGACAATCACCTCCAGACAATACGCAACCGCATTAATACCTCGTCAATGAGCTGTGTCAACCAAGAAGATCTCGACATAGCCTCCGTATCCCTCAGCTCAATCGAATCTCTCTACATGTCCGACTGCGAACGATCATATTGGGAGCACCTCGCGAGTGTAGTAAACCACGCATACGAGAGACCGATCGACGCATACACCGCCTTTGTTACACTATACAATATTCCATCGCGGTGGACACACGAACAATTCCAAGCCTTCATCGACCCCAACAACAACGTTGCGCAAATCTTGCTCGCCCACTTCATAGCCATCCAAGCCATCCTCACACCCATCCTCTATCTCGAGCGGGTGGGCTTCCAAGGAGTTAACGCACCTACCGCTGTCTTGGGCTGGATCGAGGGTATCTACTGGAACGTCGCTCACCACTTACGGCATTACGTTGAGTGGCCTAGGCAAGTTTCAAAGTACCCCTTTGGACGATTCATGGGCCAGAAGCTGTCGGATAACCCTGACATAGACCCGAATTTGCTATGACAGAGTCAGAGATAAGATTATACTAACGAAGTGCTACGAGTTTCTTTCCTTCTTTTTTCCTTTTCTATTGGCCCTGGGTTCCCATGACCTGCAATGACATCTCGTGTACATACGCTGGATTTGGAGTTCTATCTTGTAACTTTATTGTCTCTAGTAAAGCTCATCGTTGTGCGATAGTGCAATCATTTTGTCAGAAACTTCCAGGGACTTTACTTTCCTTTGTCATCCATCGTTACATATCCCTTCAAATGCCGAGTTTCTATTCTTCGTTCTCTCATATGTTCAGCAGTGCTATAGTCACCCCAAAAAACACTTCAAGTACTAGGGAGTAAGCTAATAATATATATTGCAATGATTTAATATTGTTACCAAAAGTAGTATAAGACTTTTCCGCATCCCGACGTGACTACATAACGAAATGACTGAACGAAGGTGACCGAACTTTTACAAAGGAAAAGAAAAGAAAAGCGAGTGTCGTGTGAATCCGTATACGAGAAAAAGCAGCGAGTGAACGTCGTGTACGACGATGTGTGAGAGAAAAAGAGAAAAAGAAGAAGAAGAAGAAGAAGAAGAAGGAAAAAAGGGGAAAGCATACAGTACCCCACGCACTTCTCCATCAATCAAACCCCCATACTAGCCACCCACCTCCTAAACCCCCCCTTCCCCCTCTCCCTCCTCATTTCCACCCTCTCCATCTCAACCCTAACCTCATCCTTCAACCCGCACACCCACCACGCCGGCCCCTTCTCCCTAACCACCCTCTCCTGTGCCTTAACCCAATAATCCTGCCCCATAGCGCGATCCTTGACGCGATCGCAGAGCCACTCGAGCCACTCGCCGCGATCCCAGCCACAGCGACCGCCCCATTTCTGTTTGACGCCGAGAGCGAAGTCGTCGATGTCTTTTTTGGCGCAGCGCGGACAGAAGGTTTGTTGCGGGTAGAAAGAGGTGCCTGGGAGCGGGGTGCGGTAGAAGGTGTAGAGGTGGTTGGAGTAAGGGGTGTATTGGGTTTTGCAGGTTGCGCTGATACAGGGGCGGAGGGTGTAGCGCCAGTCCCATGTTTCGTGATGCCGTTGTTGAGGTTTGTCTGGGTTACTACTGCTATTGCTCTTGCTGATGGTGGTGGTAGGCTGAGATGGGGAGCCCAGGACGCGGCGTTTTTGCATTCGAATGAGTTTGGCGTTGTGGATACGACGGTCGTCGCGGTATTCTTCTTTTAGTTCTTCGAATTCGGCGGCGACGGTGCCGAGGGTCTTGCGGCCCGCATTTTGACGGAGCATCTCGTAGGCGTGCTTGAGGGTTGCGTTGGCTTCTTCGAGCTCGCGGACTGCGTGACGAGGACAGTGTGCGTGCAGATGAGATAGGAAGTATGGGCCGCTGGCGAGGTAAAATGATGGACCTAAGTGGAATGGTGTGTAGTGTGCCTTACATAAAGGATATAGACATGGTATGTAGTTTTCAAGTGGGTTGTATTGACCCGAAGGAGCGGTAAAGAATGCCGATGTCTGGAGGGTGGCTGGCGCTGATTGAGTAGAAAAACGGGAAGTATTGTTTTTAGAAGACTCGTAAGATACTCCGCGAGACTTTGAACCAAGGGATGGCGGCTTGTAATGTGCTGGTAGCGGAATTCCCATCCATCTTGGATCGGGCTCTTGGGAGGTTGTTTGTACAAGCGATCTGTGACTGATTCGTCTCTTGATAGCTTGAATGGACATACCATGAGAGGCTGGAAGGGAACTCGGACGGTTGAAATTAGGTGGTGCAGGTGCTGAGTTGTATTGAGAACCGTTAATCTGCTTGGACAAACTCGCAGTCGGACTTGCAAAAGGGAGGCCATTATGGAACTGAAGTGTCGGAAGCGGACTCGGTATTCTTTTGATTATGGATTCTGGTGTTTGTATAGTCCGCCGCTTCACTGACGGCTTAGATCCCAACTTTGGTACCAGTTGTGGTTCGGCGAATCGTACAATGGCTGGCGATGACTTAGAGTGCGACAATGTACGAACCAATTCGGGTGACTTGAGGCTAGGCTTTAGGCTCGACCGGGCAGATTGCGGGGTCAGTAATTCGGGCTGCGGGGCTAACAGTTCATGTTGTAGAGGTGGCAACTGTGGTGGTGTCGTTGACAGCTTAGGTGGTGGTGTTGACGGCTCCGGCGATGATATCGAAGATGAAGATGAAGCTGAATCATCATATTCAAAACTGAGATTTGACTCCGATGAAGCCGGACTCGATGAGTCGCTAGTATTACTGTAGATAAAAGGTATATTAAGAGGTATTAAGCCAGCTGCAGCTAGAGAATAGGTAATGACTGTTGGAGAGCAGCTTGACGAAGCGCTGGCTGACAGAACATGGCGGGCGGCCTACTTTTGTGTAGTATTTGATTACTGAGGAAAGAGTGCATAGACATGTCAGTCCTGGGATACGTAGGCTGAGACAGAATCTCCGGGGATGATGCCGGCATATTGCCGAATGGAAGCCTCATTGGCGGGCAACCATGCTGAAACCAAAAAAGTGTCTTTTTTTAGGGCCGTTGGAATTACTCGATAAGCAATGGTCGATAGTATTCTAGGGACTCGGAAAAGGGGGTTGATTACAGAGAGCGATTTTGACTGGCGCGCTATGAGGTAAAGATTGGAGGAGAGTGCCAATGAAGATAAGGATAGGGCGGTGTTGCTTAGAAACATCTGAATTGGCTGCAGTATTTTACATAGAGATAAACGACAAACAAATCCAAGAGACACATTATATGGAGACGAGAAGGTTTTGTTGGCTTGGTCCCGTCATCCCACGCCAACAGCCAAGTCAGACTCACTCACAAAGAATATCTCCTGATTACCCCCGTCTCAAGAAGAGAATATTGCTTTCAAAGTCTTAAAGGGTTAGCAATTATACATTTCAGCTGACCACAGGTATCAGTATAGCTTACGACATAGCAGAGACATGACCTTGTCGGAATCCTGCCCGCCAAGCTTGGCCCATTCAGTCATGTGGTGATCGACGTTAGTCGCCTCCCGTATATGCAGAGGATGTTCAAGCGAGGTTGCAAGGGTCTGCTACGCGAGAGAAAAAAAAGAAATGCGCTAAGATGATGTTAGTGTTGTGTTATACAGTCTGCCCATATGGCTATGTGGTCGACCACACTCATGCAACGTCAAAATCAAACTTTTGCAATCGTCGAAAAGTGAAGAGGTATAATGGCATATAGTATTCTGATGCTAAGGGGTTCTTTTTCCTTCGAGAACACAACTTGAAACGTTCTTTGCATAGCAATGCCCAAAAAGAAGCATATTCTTGAAATTGGCCAGAAGAACGACTATAGCTTGGGTTGTTTCTGCTTGAGCATAGCTTCGGCGACAAGACGTCGTTGTATCTTGCCGGTCGCAGTCTTAGGCCTAGAAGGGGGTGGTTAGTGCATTCTTCAATACTAAGGCTAACGTCCACATACATGATGTCGGTGAAGAATATCTGCAAAATGTTAGAGAATGTTCCGTATGATTTTTAGGGGTGGCATATTGGCGTACCTCTTTCGGTAGTTTGAACTTGGCAACACGGTCTGTCAACCATGTCTTCAGCTCTCCGGCAGAGAGTGTCTTGCCCTCTTTGAGCACGATTGCCAGGCCGATGTCTTGGCCGTACATCTCGTCCTCAACAGCAAAGCTCACAGCCTCAGAGACGGCGGGATGCTGCGCGATCACGTTATCAAGTTCGATTGGGCTGATCTTCTCACCACCCTTGTTGATCAACTCCTTGATTCGGCCAGTGATGATGACATAACCGTCGGCATCTTTCTTGCCTTGATCTCCAGTACGGAAAAAGCCACCCTTTGTGAAAGATGAAGCATTGGCGGCGGGGTTGTTGAGATACCCCTTGGTAACGTTCTCGCCTCGGATGCAGATCTCTGCTTCTTTGCCCTGCGGCACCTCGTTGCCAGCATCGTCGAGGATCTTGATCTCGACACCCTGACCAATTCCCACACTGCCAGGTTTGCGCTGGCCTGGTGGAAGAGGGTTGCTAGTCATCTGATGCGAGGCTTCAGTCATGGCATAAGCCTCCAAGACGGGCGCGCTGAGTGCCTTCTCAAGTTCGTGGAACGTCTTTGGGGAAAGTGGGCTGGAGCATGATCGGATGAAACGGATATGCGGCATGGGGCTTGGGAGAGGACTCTTCAACAGGATTTGATGAATGGTGGGAACAGCTGTGTACCAATTTGCCTTGTGTTCCTGGAAGTCTTTCCAGAACTCAGAGGCAGAGAACTTGAGCGGCACAATGACAGAGCCGCCAGACGCCAAGGGAGCAAGGAAGCCAGCAAGAAGACCGTGGACGTGGAAGAGAGGCATGACCAACATAGTGCGATCCTTGGCAGACAGTTCGTAGGTGGCCTGGATGTTCTTCATGGTGCGCAACAGATTGCGATGCGTGAGCGGAACAGCCTTGGGGCGTCCAGTCGTGCCGCTGGTGTGCAGTACGAGCGCGACATCCTCAGGCTGTGCCGAGAGAACTGGCGAAGTTTTACCCGCAAGCTTTCCGGCCTCCTTTACGTCCAAGACAACCTCGCTGCCGTTGTAGTAGCACTCTGCAATCGCTGCATTGTATTTCCTCGCAGCTCGGACTGCCGCCGCGTCCTGAGCAAACGCGCCTTTGGGGACGAGCGCAATCGCCGAGCTTAGGTCATCGATGTAGAACTCGAACTCGGATTGCTTGTAGGCTGGGTTCAACGGGGCAGCGATGGCTCTCTGCCAAGATGCAGCAATGAAGGACACGATGAACTCGTACGTGTTGGGCAGCGCAATGGACACGGCAGCCTCGGCAGATACACCGGCCTTTGCCAGTTGCTGCTGGAACGCCTTCACATCTGCGGCCAACTTCTTGTACGAAACTGTCAAGGCTGGTGTACCGGGGACGATGATGGCGGTTGATGGTGAGTCCTTGGAAAAGGCTTGTTCCAAGGTAGTGGGAGACATTGTGATTACAAGTTGGATCTGGAGTACGCGATCAGTGAGATGGTTCAGTCACATAGGCGGGTTTATCTGGGTGTACCTTTCCAGTTTTATGGCGTGCAAAGCAAACATCTATAGATTTTATACAAACACCAAAGCCTGCTCGGATGTGTCTATTGTCGTCTTTAAAGGAGAGTTATCGGATGTCGGAAACGGGAGCACTGGCAAGACGGGACGGTAATAGTCGTTCCTGAAGGTGATACGTAACGCAGCTAACGCCTTAGCGTGGGGAGCCTGCATCAAGACGTGAGCCGCATGCCGCCTTGCCGACTCCACCATCTCTCACCACAACCTCAATCCCCGCCGCCGCCATATTATCGACCCCACCACCTCTGCTGGTCATGACATTCCTGTCGCGACACAATTACTACTAATAAACGGGCTGTTTGATATTCATTCTCCCTCCGCAACACCAACAAACACCACGGAACGCGTCCTTGCGCAAAGCCGCACCTGCTTGCGCATCACCACATCATGGCATCTCCACCGCCGCAGAAGGCTGCCGGCCTGCCGAACCCATATGCCCAGAGGGGCCTTCCCAATCCATATGCCTCGGCCACCATCTCCGCTGCGCCTGTCAAGTACACCGAGGAGCAGGCCAAGGCTGAACAACAGAAGAAAGCACCTGGTAGCTACCTGAACTGCTCCACACTTTGACCTTGACGCACCACTCATGCAAATGTGCAGCTTTTCATAATCCACACAACATCAAGCGCCCTCAGGCGAAGAACCAAGCCAAGAAGCCCGGCACAACTGTCAGGAAGCCTACCATGCCTGCACTTGCCCCGGTCTCCTCTTCAGGCCCTGGACCCGCTGCCGCCAACCCCCAACAACACGGTATCGACTACTACCGGAGTACCGCTGACGACGATGCCGCTATCCTAGAAGAACGTAGGATGCGTAACTATGAGGAGAAGCAGCGAAAGAAGGAACAGAAAAAGTTCAACAAGATGTTTGGCCAGTGGAATCCACAGGCGCCTCACAAGCCCGAGCGATATTCCAACCTACGAGCTTACAGGGCTAGCGGCGGTTACCAGCGCAAGAAGGAGGGTTTCAACGCATTCTTGCGAGGAGCGGCTGCCCAGTACAGATCTCGTAATGAGAGCGAACCCTTGAACGGCTCCCACTCAGCCTCTTCGTCTAGTCCTGCTCCAGCTGCAGTGCCCACCAGACCATCATTTGCCCCGCCGGCCTCCTACGATGATGCCCCTGCAATGCCGCCCTCTGACCAGTCCGGAGAGGATGCCTATGCTTGCCGCATGCAGCTATCACAACCACAGCCAAACAGTGCGTCGTCTCCATCGGCACACGAGCCTGTACCCGGATATCCTCCGCCCCCTCCTTCAGCCACAAATGATTACACGCCTCCACCCCCGCCTCCACCACCAGCTACTTCTGTGCCGACATCTTCAACCTACCAAGGTGCCACCATAGCTGCACCACCCATACGATATGCGAACGCGACCATTTCAGCACCCCCAGTCCGTTATGAGCGTCCCGACGTTCCAATGGAAGATCCAGACGATGACCCAACCCCTGAAGAACGGCCGTCGAAGCGTCCCAAGATCAGCAAGGCAGAAGCGATGATGGCCAAGATGGGATACAAAAAGGGCCAGGGTCTGGGCAAGAACAACGACGGAGTGGTCACTCACCTAGAAGTCAAGATGCGCAAAGTCCCACAGGGAACCAGCACTTTTGATGATGAAGGCGGCAAGGTCAAATCGCAACAAGTCTGGGATGTTCGCGGCGGCGCACGCAATCAGAAAGATGAGCCTGGCAAGTTTGGCGAGGAGTCGTCTGTCGTGGTTACTTGGGGTTGCGTCGATGGCGTGGACTGGGATGCCAACGCTGATCGCAACGACGGTGGTATCCGTCAGGACATGGGTGAGGCGTTTAGCAACAAGGTAAGCTTCCCCCCCCCCCCCCCGGAAAACGCGTACCGTTTTTGGTTTTTGGGTCTCTCGTATACTAACGTCACGCAAGTTTGGCCCAGTTGAGCACGTGCAGCTGGACGAGAAGAACAAGGACGGCGTCGTATACATCCACTTCCAATCCGTCCTCAGCGCCCTCAATGCCGTCAACCGTTTTGACGAAGGCTGGGAGTTTAGAGGCAGGAAGATTCGCGCAAAGTACTATGATGAGCGTAAGTTCCATGCGGGTATTTATGATTATTAACCGCTGCAATATTTTTTCTATGGTCGAGCGTTTGGATGTATGGGGCTTGGGAATATTTACGCTGTAAAGTTTTTGTTGTTTTTACTTTCTGGTATACATCCTCTTTTGTTTTCCTCAGAGTGAGAGAAGGGGATTTATTTATACGAGGGCTTCAAGCATGGGATGCATGTATGTTAGAAAAGGGATGTGGTGAGAGCAAACATGTTATTCTACAAGGCGCTAAGAGCTTCGTATGTGCGATATAAAAATAGTGGGGATTAGGAATATGCATATTATGTTAACACCGCATTCGCATACATGCTTGCTGTGTGACATGAAACCTGGGATTTGAGATCAATGCGAATGTTCACTGGATAATTCCCACTCAATACGTTCTATTCGAAGTGCCACTGCTACATGCAAAATGTTCTATACGCTTGCCCAAAACTTTGAACTCTCATATCAGTCCTTTTGAAAGTGGCAAAAAAAACCCAAAAAAGAGGTAATAGCCCATTTCATCCCTCAGTAGTTATTCATACAGGCATCACAAGATGTGCCCTTTCCCCCCCTAAAGCCCAAGCCATACAACCAATGCGTGCGCCCGACTCCCTGGGTATATGCTTTCTCCTCTTTTCCCCTCCCTTCCCCCCTTGTCAATAACACACACAGCTAAGATGCTCATTTAATCTAAGCATTTCCAGGCTTCTCATCCGTGTCAATATGCCAGACGACATAATTTGGCAGTCCATAGACACCGTAGCCCGCTCGGCGTGCCATTTTAGCAAAGCCTTCGGTTTCCGCCTGGTTCTCAAAGGCGTAGCAAGGGAAGTTAATTCCCGAACGATGAACATCTGCCTTTACGATAATGTTGACACCACCGACACCGTCGAGGGGTATTTCCTCGTCCTTGTCTGCGCGCCAGTCGCCCATTTTGGCCATGTACTTGCGGTTCGTGGGGTATTGCTTGTAACCTGCACAAAATTAGACGAGTTTTGATAGTGGAGAAATGAGGCGATATATACCTTCTGCAAGGACAACGTTCTTGTCCAGAGAAGCTGCAAGTTTAAGACCTTCAGGGGATTCCTGCCAAGAGTTGTAGTCGACTATCCTCGTTAGTAAAAGCTACCCTGACATATCAGGCTGAAAATCTTACATCGCCCTTCAATGTCAACCTTCTTGCCATTTTCTTCCTTGTATCGGTGGAACCAGATATCTGCGACTAGTCAGAATTGCTGCGCTTCAACTCTTGTTGACAAAACTACTCACTGGGAACAAGCACATCGCGGTCGTGTGCAACAAAATCCTCGATAATCTTAGACGGACTGTCCACAATGTCCACATCTCTCCAGTAGACCCAGCTATGGTCGGGCTTCAAGGCAGTTGCGAGCAGGTAGTTTCTCGCTCTACCCAGCGCCTTTCGTCGTGGACCCTGAGCCTCGAAGCCGTGACGGTCCTCTACACTCTGCGAGAGAGTTACACCAAAGTTCTTTTCGACAATCATGGTCGATCTGAACGCAATCTCCGGATTGTTCTGTATTCTCTCCAGCTCCTTGGCCAGTACCGCCACGGTATCATCTGTGGTGTCGCCAACGAGAAATGCCAAATCGATCAAATCGTGAGGGTATGTCAACTCGGCGATAAGATCGAAGTGCTTGGGCAGATAGAAAGACGCATCGCGGAGTGGGGTAAGGATCAAGACGTGTTCCTTATTCTTGACTGCATTCGGGGTGGATTTTATTGAGTTGAGATTTACGTGCTGAATATCGGTGGCATTGACCTCGATTGGCTTGTGATGGTTGAATACAACGGGTGTAGTCAAGTGAGCATGCCATTCTTCGTTCTCGTTTGGTGACATGTGCATGGGTGGTTTAGAGGGGCCGGAGCAGTAGAACCTAAGACAAGGGCATTAATGACGGACATATGAGGCTACAGGTATTACCCTGGTGCTGGTATGGAGCCATGGATAGGAATAGCGTACCTCTGCAACTCGCCGGTGGCTGAGCCCATAGAACGCCATAACAAGATAACAGCTGTCAAGAGACCTAGAGACAGCAGGAATCTTGGATTGCGCGCCGTGTGTAGGACCTGACGCGAGGGTGGCAGTCTTGCCTGGGCGGCCTTCCACGAATATCCTTTGCCCGCAAGCATGTTGAGTCGGTATCTGCCTGCGTTGTCCTTATCCTCGGGCTCGTCCCCTCTGGCCTGGGACAGGCGTATTGAGGAGCTGCGTGCTCTCACTGTGTCGGTGTTGCTCGTCTCCCGTTGCGAGTGACGCGGCGATTGCGGGTGTGATTGCTCCAGTTTGGCGGACGGGGGCGCCTGGGGCGCGAAGGGCTGAGGGCAGTGACAGTGTGACTATCTGGTGGATGTTTAGAGGTGACGTCGCACGATGCTCAATTGGTAAGGGCGGAAGCGACAGACGCGAACAAGAGGTCGCTAACTATGGGGCCCGGACTGTCACTGGCCGGCAGATAAGGAAAGGGCGATAGGCAAACGACAGGCGCGCTTGGTGTTGCGAGGCAAGTGCAACCATGGCTGTGAATGCATTCAGCGCAAGCACCATGTGCAATTGCAAAATGACGCTAACTGTAGATCAATCGCCATAGGTCCACTGATGACGACGACTCAGAAATGAAATCAGTCTCGCTCATGTCCCTTCACTCTACCGTGCCAGACTTCACCCAACCTGGGCTGATTTGTGCAGCCTCAAAACGTCCCGTCCATTGCAGTTGTCGCCATGGCAAGCCGTCTTGTCAGCACCAATGTTATCTCGGGATCCCTTGTCCATGCTGACAGCCCCCCCGCCGCTCATTTGGTGCTGCGGCCACTACCAAGGAGACGGAGAGTCCTTTGACCCCAGCCTTATCTACCCAGATGTCGGATGCGGTAGCCGGTTTGCGGTGTGTACTTAGTAGTAGTAGTAGTAGTAGTAGTTGTTGTTGTTGTTGTTGTGGACATGGAATGGAGGCATGCGCCCAAGCGTGCAACCCGCAGAGGAAGAAGGGCTCAAGCATGTGATGGAGGTCAGGCCTAAATACGAAAACAACTACGTAATGTTTATTTACTTATTTTTGCCTGTGAACATCATCGTATTCCAAGCCTGAATACACTTGGCCGAACCTGCTACATCTATGTACGTCATCAGGTTGATTACAACGTATCGCACTTGCCACAAGCGGCTTCTAGTCACAGATGATAAATGGAGAGCTTCATTTTGCAACGAAGCCGGCCGACCGCAGGACTGCTGCACAGACAAACCGTCATTACACACTTGCACACAGAAATATGCATGGCTCGTCTTGGACAGAAAAGGCTTGAATTCAACTTTTAGCCATTTGCACGCTCAACTCCACGGGGTAACTTATGAACAAAAATAAATGAAGAGAATGATTGCATGAACTATCCCAAACCAAACCTTCCTCGCGGCACTACTACGCCCCACGTCGCTCGGCAGACTTAGATATACTGCGGATTAAATGTCTACCTCGACCCTTTTAGCCAAACAATACATACAATTGTTACATGCTGATCCATGAACCATCCCCACAAGCCCTCCTCCAGTCCTCAGAAGCTGAACCGGGGCTTTACGCCCGTTTCTGCTCGATGCTGTACGCTATCAAAAAAGAGTCAAATCCTTGGGGGTGTAGTCTATGCGATACGGTGAACGCCAGCGTCATCAACCTGCTTAAAAGAAGAGAACAGCGACCATGGCAGCGAGACCAAGAGCACCGTTGACAGGGCTGAGTGAGGTGGCAGCGCCCTGTTGGCCGTTGTTTCCGCTCTGCTTGGTGGGGTCGTGTCCTTGCTGGCCGGGGTCGATAAGAGTTCCCTCGCAGGTGTAGTCCTTGCTCTGGATGAGCTTCTTGGAGTGGAGGTCCTTGTAGAAGTCGCAGGTATCGTTGAGCTGAGCAGACGACTGGAGGTTGAAGGCACCCTTGACGCTGTCGAGCTTGGGAGTGGAGACCCTGAAAATTGATTAGTAAAGACTTCTGGATTGTCGCGTAATATGTACTTACTTGCTGAAGTTACCGCTCATGTCAAAAGCACCGCCGATGCTCTTGAGTTGAGGAAGGCCGTCAACCTCAACGAGCTTGGAGTTGTTGGCAATCTGGATGTTACCACTGATCTTGGTAAGGAGAGGGAAAGAGATGTTGTTGAGTTGCTCGTTGGCAACAACAGCAACGGCCTCACCAACGCTGGTCAGGTTGGGGGCAGAGAAGGTCTCGAAACCGTTGTTGTAGAGACCAAGAGATCCGTTGAGGGTTTCGAGGGAGGGGACGGAGACGGAACCGCAGAAACGGAAGGTCAGGTTGCTAGCCCAGATGAGGTTGGGAAGCTCGACCTTGACGGCCTCGTTGTTATCGGCAAGGGTCAGCGAGGTGGAGACGTTACCAAGCTGCATGGAGATGGAGTCAATGTAGCCGTTGTTGGCAATGAAGATCTCGTCAGCCTCCTCAATGTTGATACCCTTGAGCGAGCGGAGAGCAGTGTTCTGGATGTCGATCTTGTCGGCCTTGGTGACCTCAGAGGTGAAGCCGATCTCCTGGAGGTTGGGGAGCGCCTGCCACTTGATCGAGTCAATGGTCTTGAGCTTGGGGAAGTTCAAGGCGTAGAGGGAGGTGAGGCCCTTGAGGTCCATGGCTCCGTCGAGAGTCTCGAGGTCGCTGGCGCTAATCTGCTTCATGTCGGAGTTGTCATGGGCGACCAGGTTACCGGTGATCTTCTTGACGCCATTGATGGCAATGTCCTCGGTGGTGCCGGTAGCAATGGCAATGTTACCCGAGAAGGTCGAGCAGCTAGCCAGGGCAGTGGCATCGCCGGCATTCTGGATGGTGGTGGTTGCGGAAACGCTGCAGGCGGCTGGAGGAGCTAGTTAGCGAGGCCGCGCAATCACGTCTTGTTGGGAAAGCAAACACGCACCGTAGGCAGTGCTGGCGGCGACGAGGGCCGGAGCAGCGAGCTTGAGCATGGAAGGCATTTTTTTGTTGTGTAATTGAAGCAGGACGGTAACTGCGAGTAAATGTAAGTGGGCGCGTCGAAACGGAGAGTGGAGTCGGCCGAAGGCTGCGACAGTTACGTACCTGGGATGTTAAGACTGCTCGCACCGTTTCAGTTTGGTGGGCGCTGAGGAAGAGTGGGTGCGGGAGCTGGAGCGAGAGGAAGAATTAACTAGAAAAGCAGGCAGTATTAAATGGAATAGTCCCAGTGGCGCGATTGAAGAAGGCGCGGTCGTCAAGAGCGAGTGGATGAAGACAAGGAGAAGAAGGACTTTGCAAACAAGAGCGAGAGCATGGAGAAAAGGGGAGCGCGATGGTGCCAGACGCGGCCGGCGCTAGGGGCAGCGCTAGTGGTTGCGCCGGCGATCATTGGCGGCCTGGGCGGGTGCCCAGCATCATCGATGCTCACTTTGGACGCAGTCAATGCCGCAGACGGACCATGGATGCTTGCCCGCCTGGCGCCACTGCTGCTGCTGCTGCTGCTACCACGACGACGACAACCATCAGGAAAACCACTGCCACTAGCCGCATCCTGTCTGTCCACCGACCGACCCCATGTGCTACTACTCACTGCTCTCTCACGGCTCTCTCACGGCTCCCGCGCTCGACTGTGACACCCACCACCTCTCTTTGTCGGTACTATCTACCTACCCTAGAGGAGGGCCCAGCATGCCCGCGGCGTCGGTCCCAATTTCACCCTCTGCACGGCCGCCCCGTTATCCCTCGCAAGCAAGTGCAAGCAGCATCCAAATCCTGTATTATCCACCATGTGCGGGCCTCGCATCCAGGGTAGCGTTTGCATCGCCCCTCGCCCTCCTTGCTAGTAGGCCTCTAGTAGTCTGGACGCGACCATGATGCGCTCTCCCCCGCTAGCTGCCTGCCACGTCCATTCTTTGTGCCCACCTCACAACTGCCAATTGCCAATTGCACCCACACAGGCGGATGGGCGGCACGTTGTGCTGTAGTGCAAAAGTCAACGGGCAGCCACTGTCCACTGTTGCCACCGTCGAGGCCGATGCGAAACACAACAAGCAACTGCCTCTTACGCGGCCTTGACTAGGCCGGCTCCCCCCTGACGTCGGTCTCGAGCACCTCTCCAATCGCTCCAATGCGGTTACATCCGCTCCTCATCCGGCTAGCCTGCCCGTTGCAATCTCCACCCTCGCTCAACACCAATAATGCTGCCAACAAACTGTGCTATTCTCTCCTCTCCCCCCGGCGACCGCTTTGGGCCCTCCTGCTGCTTTGCGCTATCGTGCAGCCGCCTCCTTTACCGTTCCCGCGCCCAGTTGCATCATCGAGGCCCGCAGCCTCATTTCCTTTCCCCGAGGCGTTCACACTGCTCACAACTGCATCCGCTCGCTTATCGATTCCCTATCCCCGAAGAACAGCCTCGCCAGCGTCTGCCAAGCAAATTACAAGACCCGCATTGATTCATGTCTCATTTCCCATGCCGAGCCCCATCCCTCGACATCAGCCCATGCCCTTTCCGCTTCGTATCCCGCTACTCGCTGAAACAAGTAGACAGGTATGACATCGCTGCCGCCAGCTTCTTGTTTCGACATCCAAGATATTCTAGAAAGCGCCAAGTCGGTCGCGAAGCTTGCATATGCTCATGCGCAACACACTCTCGGTCTTGTTTTTGTCGCGACAACAAGTTTCCTTTGTTTCAACATCTCTATTTTCGCCGCATCCTGCTGCACATACCACCACGACAAAGCAACCACATGGCAATTCCAACATATGATTTACATGTTCTCGGGCCAAGACAACAAACCTCCACCATGCCCGGGTCTTGACGCTCCCACTGCTTTCTGTTGATGTTCATCCCCCGTAATCTGCCCTGCACCCACTGTTAGCCGCGCGGCCATTTTAAGCACACCGAAAGAAACATGGCCTGGCGGGGAACTCAAATCTCCCTTAATATCAAAAGTGGCTCCTCGGCAAACACCTAATGGCTATTCAAGTCTAGGTGTCTGTAGGAAGGACCTCCACCGCATGTGCTGATTGTTCTAGTACGATAAGGCCCGACTGTATGACTGTGCTTGTCGTGCTCGAGAGGTCGCCCATGTACACTTGCAGCTCAACATGACACAGCAAACAGCACAGTACTTGTCCTACCCAGCTAACTGATGAGAGCTGTTCTAGAAAAGCTACCTAGGCCCACAGACCATTTCCGTTTCGATTGGCCATTACACCTTGTACGATACTTGCACAACAAGCTCAACATAGTCTCTGTCACAAGTCTTTGCTTGCGCTCAACCCTTTACCCAAATCTGTTCTTTAACTGCAAGGTTGCCTTACCAAACATGTTGTACAATGCCCTACATAGTTCAATTCAAGGTTAGTGTTCCAATATAAACTTTACGACGAGAGTTCCCGGGTAAGCGGACCATGTAACTCAAGTCTCGAGCGCCGGACGAACGAGGCATCCTGTGCCTCGCGGAGGAACCCTTTTTCAAGGCAGCCAGCAGATGTGATACATTAGTATCAACAAGACCACACATCAAACTATGATCATTTTACTATCCGGATCCCTCTTCAACAAAAGGGTCCAGCAAAGATGGTAGACAATGATGTCTTTCAAGCTCCAGTGCGGCTCATGTTCACGCTCACGTTATCTTGGCTAGATCAAGCCTTTTGCTCGCCCTAAGCTTATTGCAATTTTACTCGCTTACTCTGCTGCTTTGCCGGCACGACGCTTTGAGGTTCCACCTCCATGGGCTATTGGTGGTTACTAGCGATGACGCTGTCTCACCCCTATTTTCATCCGGCAATGACGATACTAGCGGCGCCGCTGTGGCATCTGTGTATACGAAAAAGGGATCTTGTGTTCTGATTTGTCCACTTGAATAAGTCCAGCATTAATGATGGTACTTTGAAGTTGATCACATGTTTGCACGTGGCATCTTTTGACGAATCTAATGATAGCCCGATATATGTAAGTACCAACACTCCGCCATCTCCACGCCAAGAAATCGACATCTCCATCAAAAAAATCCCAATGACCTGGTCAACGACTATTGATCATCTGCTGATCAACAGACTGATAATCATATGCAATCGATCTTTTCCTCGTCAGAACACCTAAGAAATCTAAGAAAAAAACCCTGTCTCTACCTGACCCACAAAACCCACACTTGCACACATCATACGCACATCGGGAACCCCTCTTCCTTCTCCACAAAACAAGCACATCGCAAACTCTTCCTTCTCCACAAAAAAAAAGATATACACGCACGACCCTCTAGATTGTAAACCAGGGGATCAAGAGGTAAAAAAATATACGAAAAAGAAAGGGAAACCTGCTGTCATGATGCCAGTCCTGCCACTACATCTTTCCACACATATTACAGCTGCCAGCGATTGCAGCTTCACCCATCCACGCAGCTGCAACACCGTTTCTACAAGCTGCAAGTAGGGGTCTGTGACCCTACCTGTCCTATCTAAACTTAGTAAGACATCTTACCTCTACTATACAAACTAGGCTAAGTTAGGGCAACTAAATAGACAGCTTTGGCTCTAAGAAGTGACTTATGATTGTATTGGACTCACTACTGTACAATAGTGAGTAGAAGAAAATGAGATATTTATTACAGAACTATACTATATTGCACGCCTGACAGTCCAGACTGCAACGCGCCAATGGTAGGAAAGGACTTTGCCGTAACACATCTTTCGCCTCCTGGCACTCTACCGTGTAATCACACCTTGTTTTGTTTCAACTACAGTGTATTCGTCTCCCCCTTCACTGCCATCTTCACCCACCGTTCTTGTTCGGCTTACTCCTGCCTCGCCATATGGTGTTCCGTCCGGGTTGACCCTGCCACTCTTGGAAAACACAAAGTAACCCTCTGGGTCCCAATAATGGTACTCTCTCCGAGCATCATTCCATATCCATTTCACAGATTGGTTAGACTCTTCTTGAGGGGACACGTATTCTGGCATTGCCAGACCTTGTGTCCTAACTTCTTCCTCTAGCCTCTCAAGTGCGTTGTTCAAGGTGTTCATCCCGTCCAGTTCGATGCCTTGGAGCAGAGACATGATCGTCCTGTTGATATTCATTATAGTGTCTGAAAGCGGCATGCCCGTGTACACAGTTCGGTAGTGACCCACTTGATAGAGCTGGTCTGTGATTCTGCCACATCTGGCTTCGTATTGATCAAGCTATATTTGCAGATAAGTTTTTGCTGCAAAGATGCAATCATACACGATTGTTACAAGGTAAACTCACTCTAGTCGAGAAGCGAGGGTAGGTGTGCTGCCGGTCACTAAACTTCATCGCACTAATACTTAGTTTCACAAGTTTTAGTGCTTCTGTAATTCCAATGCCTACGTCCCAGCGAGAATCAGTGTTCAATGCCATTGCGAAGAGGATATCTGCAGAGGCCTAGAGATATTGTTTAGGGTATGATCATCATGATGTCTCCGCTTATGTGTGACCAGACTACCCTTTTGTTCATTTCCTCTCAACAAGGCTGAGGCGTATGGAAGGGGTCAAAACATGGCATAGTGTTATTGGGGGCCAAAAAGCTCTATATCTCAGCTTAGTAAGATCCAGAAGCTACCTTGGACTTGATTTGACAAAAGTTGCGTATATTGCTAAGTCGTCTAGGTAGTCACTACTTGCAGTATACAACTAACAGTGTATACGGTTTCTCGCTGCGCAGAGACTAGCATTACTTAACACAGCTTTGAAACGTTTACCGTATAGCGTTGCAGCAATTTTAGAACGTACAACTGAATTTGCTATCGAATATAGCGAGACAATTCACTGTTGTTGTAGGAGGCATGTTACAGTAATGAGTCTTATGCGGTTATAAGTAACTTTGTAGTCTTAAAGCTATCTGTCTAGATGCCTAGCTTATTTTGTAGAGGCGAGATATCTTACTAGATAGGCTAGGTGGGGTTACAGACCTCTGGTTGTAGCTTGTAGAAACGGTGTTGCAGCTGCGTGGAAGGGTGAAGCTGCAATCGCTAGCAGCTGTAACGAGATATCGCAAGATCATCATGGCTTTTGCAAGACAGTGACGTCAACATCGGCTATGCGCCACATGTACCACATGAGGAGTGATCTGAAAAGAATACCATTAGTTTCTCCAATTCTTGTTGGAAAAAAGAAGATTATACAGGGAAGAAAGAGCGGTACCACGTACCTATACGGTGAGAACTTGGCGGCTGTAGCAAGCATGTCTTGCTCACTCATATATCTAAATGTTGCGAGAGGACTTGCATTAGTATTTACGCTGACTGACGAGAATAAAGAAGGGGGATACGTACTTCCACTTCCCACCTTTATTCTTAAGTTTGCTTACGTCTCGGCCAGCGTAGACGGCCATACCGCGTCTGTAAAACCCTACATTAGCTTTATTCTTCTTCCCCATACTTCTTGAAAAAAGGGAAGCAAGGGAAAAGGAAGACTCTTGCACAAAAGTTCGCAACCGTAAAAGAAAACGAAAAAAAAGATGAAACATACTGTACCCCCAAATCACCCGTACTAAAAACATCCATCCTCTTCAACCCAAAACACGCAAACATCTCCACACTCCAGCGCCCCAGCCCGCGCACTGCGACAAGCTTCTCAATCAGCTCTTCGTCGCTGGCACTTACTAGCATCTCAGCTGAGAGCTCACCCGACGCGAATTTCTCGGCGAGTCCGTGGATGTACTCTGCTTTGCGCTGGGATAGCCCCGCCGTACGCAGGGTAGGTAAGGAAAGAGCGAGGACTTGGGAGGGGGAAGGGAAGGAAGGGTGGGTGGAGGGGAAGAGGCATGTGAATTTTGAGCGGATGGAGGCGGCGGCTTGGCTTGAGACCTATGAGGATTTTATTAGTTGTTGTGCGTTATGTATGTGATTTTCTTGCTGTTTCTTTTATTTTATTTTATTTTTCTCCTTGTATTGCTTGGATGGAAGGAAGGAATGGGTGATGGTATAGAGAATGAGAACGGAAGTACCTGTTGTCCAATGATCCCGGAACTCAAGGCTGTAAATGGATCCACTACTTCTCGCAGCCCCTCTGGACTGAAAATCTTACAATGATGCTTTTCGATCAATGTCTTCAATTTGGGGTCTACGCTCACTAAATGTGCTTCTGCGTCTTTTAACAGGCGATCGATGTTCGTGCTTGCACTGGGGATCGCGCCCACGTCCGGAGGTACCAGTTCTTTGGCTTTGCGCTTGCGAGCAGGTGTTGCGTCTTCGGGCTTTACTGGTGATGATCCGTAGGCTTGGACGGTGTGAGAGCCGTTTGGTGTCGCTAGAGGTGCGTTTGTGATGTGTGGTTCTGCAGGACGGGGTTGCAGGTTAGAAAGATCGTCCAGTGGGTGATCCAAGTCTGTTCGGCCTTTTGATAGAAGCGTGACGGCTGCAGGAGTGGGTGTAAAAGGGACTAGC
Source organism: Bipolaris sorokiniana ND90Pr (assembly GCF_000338995.1). Taxonomy (NCBI): domain Eukaryota; kingdom Fungi; phylum Ascomycota; class Dothideomycetes; order Pleosporales; family Pleosporaceae; genus Bipolaris; species Bipolaris sorokiniana. The sequence continues at coordinate 1,282,570 of NW_006911904.1, read as the reverse complement.
TTTATTGGCGATTCTCCAGTTGGCTTCGTTTTGCGTTTCTTGGGAAGAGGCGTTACGGGGTCAGATGGGGATGCAATATCCGGAATTGGCTGTTCTATGATTCCCTTGGTGTTTTCTTTGGCTCCAGGCTTCCCTGATACATCGCCTGGTGGTTGTGACTTGGACGCGACTTTCGAAGTTTTGCGCTTCTTTGCCGCCGCATTTGATTTGGTAGCTTTCTCATACCTTGCAACACCATTTTGACTATCTGAATCTGATACTTTTGGTATATTAGTACTTGCGACGCGTGCTGAGCGTCTTAAAGACATGGTTTGTGGCTTGTAGATGTTCCAACGGATGTTGGCTATTCTAGTTAATAGGCCCTGACGTCATACGGTGAGTGCGCTGTTAGCCAGGGGTTGCAACGACGTACGGTGTGTTTCAGCGTTTGTCCTGCTATGGTGCTCCAGAAAAGCATGTGCTCGATAGTTGATGTTGGAAGTGGCGAGCTTGACGCGTTACATGATGGGGCTTCTTTGTGTTCAGCCTAGCTGACGCCTGAGCACATGATCGCGTGGCGCTGACATATCAAGAATGACGATAACGTGCGGGATCAGTGAGCTGGCCGGAACAGTAAGCTGGCCGCCCCACCAAACTCGACGTGACATTCTACACAATTGAGCCACAACAATAAGAGATAATATAATCATATTTTATTATAAGATAGTTTATTATAGTCTGCATTAAGTCCTTTTATAACCTTGGGTGTGGCACTTCGTGCACGTTGGCGGCGCGCGCTGGCGTCTCTCACCCGCCTAGCTCTGGCTAGCCTCCATGACCACTCTTTCTGCCTCTATAGTAAGCTACTGAGCCTGCTACACCCGGAGGACTCTACTAGAAGCTATATATTGACGCTGCTGGCTCTGCTTCTGTTATTAACGTTGATTTTCTGCACGTAGCTTCTTATTCTCCTCTATAAGTATTGTTGCTGATTACATCGCAAGTTGAGCGCTTTTCGCGAGCTGGCGTATCGCGACGCTTGTTAGGCTCTCTAGCTGCCGGCGCAGCCGCTCTTAGAGATAGCGTAGCTGCTGCTGAACCTCTGCTACTGTATGTAGTATCTCTATCTACGCTACTGTCTGCGCTATAACGTTATTATCTATAGTAGTCTGTGATGGAGATGGCGTTCGGACGACAGTTAGCGACGATAGGACGCGATCTGGACAAGGAGAGATAAGGCCTGTCGCCTGAAAGCCTACCTGAATATTCTGCTACGTGAATATAGTCGGCCGGATCCGTGTATAGGCTATAAGAAAGTCTGTTTTGTTAATATAGTAGACGCCATAGCGGGCGAGCTTCTCTACCTCGCGTCCGTACGCGCGCTTGAGAGGGGAGTAGCAGCTTACGTCTAGAGGCTATAGAAGGTGCAACGTGTGAGGCAGTATACAGAGAGTGATGATCTTATTCTCTGTACAGTACTAGTCGAACTCTGGTGTAGCGTAGCTACTGTGGCCGTCTATAATAAGAAGCTAATAGACTCCAACCGTACGAGCGGCTGTATGCTGGTTGAAGTGCTTTACTCACTCTACGCCTAGCTCGTCTGTCGTCCAGCCGTTGTCTGAGACGCTAATAGTCCAGTCTAGTAGGAGGTTACGATACCAAATATCTTGGTAGACCTTACCACACAGGATCATGAAGAGTAGAAGACACCAGCTAGATGTATTGATACACTCGATAGCTGTCACCTACTCGCGATTACCTAGCTGTATGATAACTGCGCGACCAACTCTATCAGCGCTAGTGACTACTTTTAACGTTGCAGCGACGCCTATTGCGAATTCAGTCTCGTTAAAGTTGTAGATATTCTAGTCAAGGACGCCGTACGTCTAGCGCGTCTCTTCTACTAGCTTAAACTAGGCTGCGATTGCGATAGGATCCTCACAGGAGGCACGCTGGCTATATAATCTTCTAGTCCACTTTGTTTGAAGCTCTGGCTGGCTCTGGATAAAGCGTGACACCCATTTTTTGCCTACAGGTTGTGGAGGTGGATCTTGGCCACGCGCTGCGAGTAACGCGTCTGCTATCCGTCGCACGTTAATGATATGGGGCGGAAAGCCTCGTTGATCTAGCTCTAGAATCCACTGAATAAGAGACTGCTCCTCACTAGGTGATAGCTTACGCCTAGTAGACGGAACCTCTGATCGTGGCTGGATACCGCGGAGGCGTGTCTGGAGTGTTGATTTTGGCACGTCGTACGCTTTCGCAAGAGAGTAGATAGATTGTTTTGGATTATTACGATAAGACGCGATAGCAAGGCTTATTCTACCTTCACGAGAGGTCTGTACAGAACGTTGTTGTCGTGGCATGGTGGTTGTTGTGTAAAGTGTCGCGTTGAGTTTGGTGGGGCGGCCAGCTTACTGTTCCGGCCAGCTTACTGATCCCGCACGTTATGCTCTGCATTCTCTAAATGGAACGATCAACATAATTATTCACGACTTTGGTAAGATTTGAAGGTAGCGCCTGCCAATGAGAAGATGGCTTTATAATGACCATTTGCCGTTCTGCCTTCCGAGCGCCGGGTCCATAAAAAAGCAATCAGAAGCCCCGGATGCTAACAGGTCATGTTCACGAATCTGATACTGTATCAAATTTATTTCAAGGCATGGCTAAGCCGTGTAAGACTCAATTTGTTGAGAACCAAGTAATAGACGGTAGTTGTTAGTTGTCAAGTTCATATAGCCCATACATCTCCATCACCCACAGACAAAATCTAAAAACCTACAAACCCTTCTGGATCAACAGGAAGTAAAGCGATAGACTAACCTCTCATTTCTTGCTTTCTATGCATCTGTATAGCTTAGCTCTTTAGATATACTTCACTTGCTGCAAAATCACCACTGACCCCTCCCCGAAGCGCCGTCGTGCTCTTTTGACACTGATTACAATTGCACGCGTTTATTCTATCAGATCGCTGCTCTGGAATATTTTGTCCTTGCTTGACCATTATATCACACAGTGTTGCGCCAGCCTATCCACGTCATTAGACATATGTTACCCAGGCATCAAGTAAGATAACTTACGATCATAAAGGCTATAAGAAATGTCATACTAAGCCAGACATCCAAATGAAGTGCTTTAGACGTGAAAATGAAGAGTGATAGACCACTGAGCATGATAGTGGCACAGCCACGGATCTTACGGTTGCGCTCATAGTTACGAGCTTCGTAAGTAGCGAGCTTGTCCTCCAGTTCGGCGATTCGGACTGCTTGTCGATCGGTAGATTCGCCTTCCGGAGAAATGCTTGTGTTGATCATTGTGGTTGGTATTGGTGTAAATTAAAGTCGATGGTTCGTTTACGTTTGTGTGTGCAATAAGAGTGTGAAACAGAAAGTGACTTTCTTTGCTAAAATATACACCCGGCGCTCTTTTTGGGAGGAAATATACACCTACTTAGTAACAGAGTATAAGGTAAACCACATGATATGTGACTGGGCGTACATTTTTGAGCTTGATGGGTGGCTGTTGTATGAACCATGGTATTTCTTTTCCATCTGTCGACTCATATCTCTTACGTATCAATTACACAATTTCAAAATGGCGGACGTGACGCTCAAGTAATTATATTGTTTTCAACTTGCTGGGAACAACCCACAGCACCTGAATATATACTGGTACCACCGTTGCGGGCCTGGCTCATATTGTTGCACGTGATCACACCTCTCCACATTGGCACAACAAATGATCATAATAATAACAGAATCTGGGGCTTGCCATAGATCGATATTACGTGAATTTTTTTTAAAAGAAACAATAGAATGGGTATGTTACGCGGGGATGTAGAAGAGGGTTGTTGAAGCAGATTGCATCGCCGATCAAAGTCAAGCCGCAAGGCACCATTTCTTATGATGCAGGGATGTCATACAAAAACCCACATTTGCATTTGTTGTATTGACAATACTTCTTGTAAACACTCCACCCTCGAAACAATGCTGGTGCTTCTGTTTACCCCGTTTCTAGCTGCATTCGCAAGTGCAGGGTGTTTTGAGCCCAATATTGCGCATCCTCCGCCTAGATACGATGCTCATGATCCTCTTCTCCAAGAAGCATTCGAGTCGATAAATAAAGCACTCACGGTAGCTATCGCAGCACCAGAATTCGACCAAACCTCTTTATCTATAGAAATTACTTCTTCAAAAGAAACACTCTGGTCGCAACACCACACAGCGCGCGAGCGCAATGCTTCACGCCCGGATATCCCACAAGTCAATGGCGACGCTGTCTACCGCATCGCTAGTATAACAAAAGCTTTTACTGTTCTAGGGGTCCTGTATCAACACGCAGCTGGAAATGTGAGTTTGGATGATACGGTCAATACGTATCTGAAGGAACTGGGAGACAAGTCCAATGGTGGCATTCCATGGAAAGATATCACGCTGCGTAGCCTGGCCAGCCAACTCAGCGGTATCCCACGCGAATGTAAGGTATCCGATAACAAAAATCGCACCATGTTTCAAGCATGCCATAAAGATCAAGGTAAGCAAAAGCTGATTTGATTTCTTAGGGGCACAGAACGATTTCATCCATCAGGGTCTTGATCTCGCCAAGGTGGGCCTGCCGCCTGATGTTTCCAGAAAAGGCTTGCCGACGTGCGATGAGTACTCGCCGAATTATGAGACGCCTTGCACTGGGAAAGGTTGGCATTTTGGTAGAAAGAAAGAAAAGATCATCTCACTAACTGAGTTCTGCTTAGATTTGTTCAACCAGCTCAAGAAATTTCGCCCACTCTTCGCACCAAATCAAGCATCCACCTACTCCAACGTCGCTTACGAGATCCTCGGACTCGTCCTGTCACACGTCCGAAACCAAACATACGAATCATACATCGACGAAGCCATATTCAAGCCCTTAAAAATGTCCAAAAGCACATTCTCCCTTCCCCCCGACTCCGCCGGCGTAATCCCCTCGGGCCTTCACTTCTGGGACGTAGACGAAGGCGTCCAAAACCCTACTGGCGGTATATACAGCTCCTCTACCGATCTATCCAAGTTCCTCCGCTACGTCTTGACGCACTTCAATGCCGTGACACCCGCAATCAACTGGATCAATCCCGTCTCGCCTTCACGCGGCTTAAACTCCTTCTACGGCATTCCCTGGGAAATCCTCCACACAGACCGTATCCTCGCCGACTCGAAACGAATGGTACGCTTCATCACCAAAGGTGGTGGTCTCCCAGGATACACCTCTATCATCATGGCCGTACCAGAATACGACTTGGGCATCACGATTCTCTCCGCTGGACCCAGTCGGATACTTTTCACACTCAGAGAAGTAATCACCGTCACTTTGATCCGTGCGGCTGAGAAACTTGCTATTCGTCAGTTGAACGAGCGCTACGCCGGTACATATAGCGTTGTCGATTCTAAGCTCAATTCTACGGTTACGCTGAAAGCAGATCATCGGGGCTTGGTTGTCACGCGTTGGATATCGAACGGGACGAATATGTACAACTCTCCTGTTGTCAGGATATTTGCACCATTGCAGTTTTACATTCAGCTTAGCCCGACGCTTTTGTATCGCGACGAGGAGAGGGCGCTCGGAGAAGAGTGGCGCGGCATGCTTGCTGAGGAGCGGGGTGAAGGGACGGGGGGTATCTGGGATGATTTCTGTGTGGAGAACTATGAGACGACGAGTTATGCTGGTATACCATTTAATGAGGTGGTGTTTTGGGATGAGCGCGAGAATGGGTCGTTTGGAACGTTGGAGTTGTCTGCGTTTAGGATTAATTTGACGAGGGTGGATGAGGACGGTGGCGATGGAGGAGACGTGAAATCTGATGGACAGGAGATGATGGAGTTGTGATCGTCAATGTCTCTCTGGATATATCATGTACCCCTGGTGTCCACAATGGCACAGTATGACTGAAGTGAAGATACAGAAATGAAAGCCAATTACACATATCATATCCTGCCATCTTGCTTCAGTTAGTGAAGGCTCCTTATTACGTCTCGTCCTGTGAACTGGTATGAGAGTATTATTGTCTCTCCAACTGCGTTCTGCATGATGCACGGAAACATCTCTTCGTGCTTGCAGTCTGTACACTTTGAACATGTGTCCGGTAAGATTCAAATGAGTTTGGGCTACAAATGTTACAATACCAGAAATACGCGTTGTGCATAGAATGCTGTACCAATTCTTTCAATGGAGTTGAGATTATTCGGGGATAGACATATTGGTCGTGTATTTTGCAGTCTATGATGCGTTTATCCGTAGTTGCACCGCCGCGTCGATAAAAGTCGCCACCTTTACAATTGTGTCGACCCTTACAGTTTGTGATGCGTAGAAAGCATTTATGTGCAAGTGAAGTCACTCGAAAATTGGTAGAAACGTATTTCGCATCGACGATGCAATGTTTCCCCACAATCACAATACTCCTCACGGAACGAGGTCTTGTGGGCCACTCTGTCGCATGTCCGGCAATATATCCAGAGTATTGGTGGACATCATATCGATCATTCCAACGTGCCAAAGACCAAAAAAAAGAGAACAATGATTCGGATGCAATGGAGATGATTCCTGTACGAAAGACATTGGTATGGTACACTCTATTGCACAAACCCCAAACTCGCTCCATCCAGCCCGAAAATGGTCATGCCAGACCTATGACCACAGACTTAGTGACCACTGGCGGCGTTCTTCTGCCTCTTCTGGACAATCATGGTCTCAAAGTCCTCACGCTCAGCCATCTCGGCCTCGATATCGGTAATCAGGGGGCTGAGGTATGGGACGTCCTGTCGCCGGTTAGCGTCTGATAGATCCATGCGGAGTAGTAATTGTACCTCCTCAGGCTTGGTCCACTCCTCTTTGGGTAGAAGCTGGTGGGACATGGAGAGCTGCGACATGTTAGCCACTTGATGTCCAACCTTCCTATATTTTTGATCTTAAAGTACTTGGAAAGCCCTGCGCAGACGGAAGACACGGTCGTAGGCCTCCTGGGGTCGGAGACGCTTTAGAGCGGTCTGGACGGTGTCGTTCTCCTCGGGGAGCAGGTCATCGGCCCTGTATAGCAATTTCCGTCAGCCAATTATTCCACACCCTACTTTTCCTGCCATATGTAATTTTTTCCTGTCCTCGGCGGTAGATGGCGTTCGCATCGGGGCTCCGTACCTCAGGCCGAGCTGCCTGTAGCCAGCTGCGTTGCAGTACCAGTTGGAGAGGGGCTTCATCCAGCGCTGCAGCCACGGGCGCTTCATGATGTAGGGGGCGAGAGACGGCGCAGACATGGTTGCGGTGGTTCGACGGCGAATCGGGGATGTCGAGTCGTGATGCTGCCGTCAATTGCAGTTTTGACAGTCGGAGGTGGTGAGGTCGTAATGCGAAAGAAACGAAAGCCAATAGGCTGAGCTTGGCCGGCGGCGGACCAGGACTTAGTCAGCGATCGGGCAGTCCCCACCCGCTCAAGCAGCTTCACTCGTGCTTGACACTGGCTCTGACGTCGCATCGAGAACCAAGCTCTGCACCACCACCACAGCATCCACCATCACCACCACCGCCACCCCACGCCGCCCTTTCTCTCACCCCGCGCCCCAGACAACCGCCCCGCGACAGTTGGTGCAGTCGCCTGGCCTGGCATCCTCAGAGACAACTCCGCACTTGGTCCGCTCGTCAATGGAGCCGAACAATCGTTAATTCTTGTGTTACTCAAGTGCTGCGGGGTTTCCGCACACTGAGGCACCGCAAAGGGGACGACGGCCTGTACGCACCCACCCACTCTTCAACCACGCCCATAGACTGGCTCTAATGAATCGGCACACGCAGTGCCACCCATGTCGACACACGATCCCGAGCCGCCGTCCCCGACGAAAGTCCCCGACCGGTATGCGCCATCCGCCCGGCCTGTCCAACCGCGCGACATGTCGATACCCACCAAGCAGAGTGCCTGGAGCGCGCCCATTGCGAACCTGGCTGTCAAAGTCGCAAACCTTCCTGACGGCTCCGTCAATGCGCTGTGCGGGGCTTCTGCCGGCGTCGCTTCCGGCATCGTCACCTGCCCGCTTGATGTCATTAAAACGCGATTGCAGGCGCAGGGCTCATTTCGCCCACGAAAGTATACTGGTCCGCCCCGCACTGTCTACAAAGGCCTCGGTGGCACTGCGCGCATCATCTGGGTCGAGGATGGCATCCGCGGCCTATACAGAGGCCTCGGCCCAATGCTACTTGGCTACATTCCGACCTGGGCAGTCTATATGAGCACATACGATCAGACCAAGAATCTTCTCTATCCTCAGATGGGTTAGTAATCACTCCAGGTTCTTTATCTTGCGTTACTGACTAGGCCTGAATTTCAGAGAACAAATGGCTCGCTCGAACCATTGCCTCATTAGTTGCCGGTGGCTGTTCGACCCTAGTCACCAACCCCATTTGGGTTGTCAAGACGAGATTGATGTCACAAGTCAGCGCTCGTGCATCAGATGAACATCGGCCGCCATGGCACTACAAAAACACATTTGATGCCTTCCGCAAGATGTACGCCAAAGAAGGTCTTATATCCTTCTACTCTGGACTTACGCCAGCTCTGCTTGGACTCACACACGTCGCTATCCAGTTTCCACTATACGAATTCCTGAAGATGAAATTTACTGGCCTAGAAATGGGCCAAACAGACACAAAGACCGAGGAGGTGCATTGGTTTGCAATTGCGCTGGCCACTGTACTCAGCAAAATGACTGCGACATCGGCTACATATCCACACGAGGTTTTGCGCACACGGCTGCAGACCCAGCAACGAGCGCTTCCCGAGCACTCAGACAACCATATTACGTTTCGAGGAGGGCACCACGATCAACTCCATACACGACCTCCAGGAACAGCTTCTTCAGATGGTATGATCAATATACCTCGCTATCGTGGCATACTTCGAACATGCACTGTAATCCTCCAAGAAGAGGGTTGGAGAGCCTTCTACAACGGAATGGGTACCAATATGGTTCGCGCTGTCCCTGCGGCCGTTACGACTATGCTCACCTTTGAATTGTTGAAGAGTGTTCACCAGAAGCTGAAGAAGGAGGGGGAGAGGATAGAAGGATAGAAGTATAACGATGATTTTCTGTTACTCATTTCACATGATCAGCACGGCGCTGCTATGGCCAGCTTGAGGTTCTGCATTTATAATCATGAACATATAATATAACTGATGAAACCTCACGAAGCTATGCATTTCTCGAATTGTTCGTATTTTTTGTTGTCTGTGATAGTGTGTATCTCAAAAGTGTTATGCTCTAGGCGGCGGTCGAGCTAACGCGCGCTATGACCACCTTCTCCACCAAAAAAGTTCGAATGCTGTCGCGCGAACTTCAGTGCCTCTGCACTGCGAGTCTTCCCAACCGCATTCAGCCACGACAATTCGATAGGATGGCACAGCCTTCCTTTTCGCCCGATACCTCTGTTTCTTCACACACACTCTCCCTGGGCTCGGCCCCTCCGCCCCCAATGGAGCTCCAGCCCGCCGCTGCGACTGCGCCCACAAGTTTGCTCACAAACCCCCTCGCCTTCTTGCAGCCCACTTCTCAACTTAATGCGACTTTCCTGGCCGCTGCGAAACAATATCTCGACCCCGTCGCTGCTGGCGTGAGTGAATCGCAGTCGAGACGGCAACAAGAGTTGCGCAAGAAGCGGAAGCGGGGTGGAGGCTATGACGACGACATTAATGTCTTGCACCTGAAGAAAGTCCATGTAGACGGCTTCGGGGTGGACCAAGTGTTCGAGCAGACACGCAAGATTGTTGAGGCGACAGCAGAGGAAATTGAACTTTCGCTGCCAGAACAGGAAGATGGTGTCATACCCGAGTTTGATGAAGAAGACGAAGAGGATCTTGAAGAGCCTGAGGAATACCACACCGAGTCTGATATAGGAGAAGAGGGTGTGGATTGGGAATATGACGGTGTGGACGATGACGAGGATACGAAGCCAGAAGACGACGAGTCGGAAGACGAAGATGAAGAAATGGAAGATGGCGAAGAGGGCTTGCTCTCCGACGAGGGATCTGATGACGAGCCTGCAGAAACATATGTGCCCGATCCAAATGGTCTCAACGATGGCTTCTTCTCTATAGATGATTTTAACAAGCAAACCGACTTCCTAGAACAGCAAGATCAGAGAGGAGAGGGCGTGGATAGCGACGACGAAGAGATAAATTGGGAGGCAGACCCAATGGAAGACGGTGGTGCCAAGACCAAGGCGCGGCCTTCGTCAGGAGACGCGTCTGATGAAGAATCCGATGAAGGTGGACCAACCTTTGGCAACGCAGATCTCAATGCGCCCGAGGGTGACAGCGGCGATGAGGATGATTTTGAGGAGGGCGACCTGGACGGTCTTGACGCTGACATGAACGCCAACAACGTCATGTACAAGGATTTCTTTGCGCCACCGGCGCAGAAAGCTGGAAAGAACAAGAACAAGAACAGCAAGAAGCGAGGGCGGCCGAACCCCCACAACTTCCCGGAGAAGCAGGAGGAGCCAGAAGAAGAGATCGAAGAAGACGTGGAGCGTACTATGGCCAAGGTACACAGAGATCTGTTCGAGGACGATGATGATGTAGAAAGCGATGGCGATCTTTCGGATGTTGACCCTTCAGATCCAAAGTCAAGACGATCCACACACGAACGTAGACAGGCCAAGATAGCAGAAGAGATTAGGAAGCTAGAAGCAGCCAATGTTGCAAAACGACAATGGCAGTTATCTGGAGAAGCACGCGCAGCTGATCGCCCGCTGAACTCGCTCCTCGAGGAGAATCTCGAGTTCGAAAGAGCCGGCAAACCCGTCCCAATAGTCACCCAAGAAACATCAGAAGACATTGAGGCGCTTATCAAACGACGCATCTTGGCTGGAGAATTTGACGAGGTGCACCGCCGAAGGCCAGACGACCTCGCAACAGGCCCCCGCCGTGGCCGTGTCGAGATAGATGACACCAAATCTGGAAAAGGTCTGGCCGAAATCTACGAAGAAGAGCACCTACGCCAGACGGACCCCAACTTCGTCGAGGCCAAGGACGAGAAACTCAAAAAGGAGCACGAAGAGATCTCCGCCCTCTGGAAAAGCGTATCAGCCAAACTCGATTCCCTCAGCTCTTCACACTTCAAGCCCAAGCCAGCAGCACCCAATCTTGAAATCCGGACCGATGCGCCCGCCATCGAAATGGAAGATGCCCGCCCCACTGCTGGCGGCGACGTCGCAGGCGCAAGCATGCTCGCGCCCCAAGAAATCTACAAGCCCGGCGACGAGCAAAACAAGGCCGAAATTGTCACAAAGAGCGGCATGCCCGTTGCCCGCGAAGAAATGTCTCGCGAGGAGAAGTCGTCGAGGCGACGGCGCGCAAAGGAGAGGGCTAAGAAGGCTGGTCTCAATAAACCCAAGGAGCAAAAGGTAGAGGGCAAGGAGAAGAAGAGGGGCGAGAAGAAGCAGTTGCTGGGCGACTTGAAGAAGGGTGGCGTACAGATTATCGGACGCAAGGGTGTTATTACGGATGTCGAGGGCAAAGAAGTCAAGGATGGAGTGAAGAAGGGTGCGGGAAGCTACAAGCTATAGGCAGTGTAGAAGAATCCCCATTTATTTTCTTGTTTTCAATTTGCATTAAAATTCATGTAGAAATGTAAATGAATCATGTTCTAAGTGTATATGTATAAAAAACCCGCGCTATATACCCATCATCGTTTAAATCATGTTCGCCTTCATCATCGTTATCGTCATCATAAAAAAAGATAGAACCATCTCAACATCTCACCCTCACAACACCACCATCGCAACCCCAATCGCCCCCGCCGCAAAAAGCGACACAGCAATCGGGAATGCCGTCACAAAACTCGCCTTACTACTACTACTACTACTCGGCGTAGCCTTCTCCGTCGTCCCCGCCTGTCCACTCGCCGTCGCCGTACACTGCTGCTCACCACACGCATAACCCTGAGGACAGCAATTCCCGCCCGCGCTCGCAGCACAGCTATACCACGCACTCGGACAACTCCCCGCGTTCGTCGTCGGCGCAACAACCGTAACACCATTCGTATCCACTACCGTACCCGTAGGAAGTACGCACGAGGACCCCGTAGTCTGGCAGTCGCGGCCGACGCGGCAGCAGCCCGAGGGGTAGTAAGCGCTGCAGACGTAGAAGCCTTGAGGGCAGACGTCTGCGCTGGTGGCCTGGGCGGCGGTCGTAGTGCCGCTTGTGGGCCGGATTGGGGCGTCCGGGGCGCGCGTGCTGGTGGGGGTGTCGCCGATGCAGGAGGCACCTGTTGCGCAGGTGCGGCCGTTTTGGCAGCAGCCGCCGCCGAGGGAGGCGGGGCAGGAGAACCAGCCTGTTGAGCAGGTGTATGCGGTGCGAGAGGAGGATGAGGTGGGTGGTGGGGTTGTGCTGGAGGGGGAGGGTGTGGTGGAGGTTGGGGCTGCTGATGTGGTTGGGGCGGGGGGAGCAACGGTAGAGGAGGTGGAAGAGGGCGGGATGAAGGTTGTTGATGTGGCTTCTAGGACGCCTGTGCAGGTTAATATCTGCCTGATCATGAAATCTTGTTGGTGGTGTGTTTTGGACTTACATCCTACGCCCTGGCATTTAAATCCAGGCAAACAGCATCCTCCGTTCGGTGAACCAGGGCAACTTGAGTATCCGCTCGCAGTATCACAGTTGACGTTTCCGGCGCAAGTTTGTCCTTTGGGGCAACACCCAACATTTCCGGCGTCAGAGCTACCACTGGTATTTATGCAATTGCTTCCTGTACCGCAGCATACGTCCGGCGCCCCAATCGACTCGCAGCTATTCGTTCCCTCGGGACATTTGAATTGGCGTTTGAGCAACACATCTCTAATGTGCATGCGCGCTAACCAGTCGGACTGGGCCAGCGGTCGTAAAGGCGATACAGCTTGTACTGTGAGGTTACCCAGATTGTCCGAGTCGGATCTCCGAGACTGTTGTTGAGATTCCGAGGCGAATATCCAATTGTCGAGCATAAACATTTCTCCTTCGTCCAAACTCATCTTCTTGACTCCAATCGGCTTCTCATGCTGCAACCTCTGCGCGACGCTCAACCCGCGCTTCGCATGCACCTCGTCCTCGGGGAAGTACTTAAGGTGCTTGGGTACATTGTGCGGCCATTGTTGCTGGTGCGAATCGGCTTGGGCGGCGACAACAGATGAGGTTGCGCACAGGGCGATGATAGCCGGCGGTAATGAGAACAGGTGATGCAAATGCATTTTGACAGTCTGAGAATGTGATGTTTCTTTGGTACGGACCCTTAGAATTCAATAAAACGAAGCATGTCAGATTCATGGGAAAAGCATGGTACGCGTGCGGTGTGTCGTCGAGGGTGGCTGGTGGGACCGATGCAAGCGTCTGACCCAGGGAATTGGCGAGGCTGGTATGCGTTGGCGCTTCACCGCCAATGATGTTAAGGGAGTATCGTGCTGCCCGACTAGAACAAGACAGTGCGCCGCAGCTATCAGGTAGTACTATAGATCAGAATGGTGCATGGATTGAGTTGCATGGATGCAGGGTAAGAGACCATTGGACGTCATAGTGGTTGGGGGTTTGCATGTCCCGCCGTCCCACTGGTTCCGAAACCATTCCCGGTCCCTAGACCATCCAATGCTGAGCCTCGATCACGACTACGCTGATTACGCGTTGAGTAAGCCTTGGGTATTATGCACAAAGGACACGATATCTTTTCTCTTTGGTTCTGGTTATCACATTGTGTGGAATTTCACAAACAATGCCCTTCGGAGTAGACACGTTATAATCATGTCAAATAATTAATCATTTCATTGGACTCGAATATAATAACTATACATAACATCAGTAGAGTCGTGGTGTAGGGCGAACAGCACCATCATCCAGATCGCCCGTTGCCCATTCCGACCCGTCATCCCATACATGTCTACTTTTGTACCGCACATGTGCGGCGCAGACCCAGACCTTGTAGTGATATACTAAGCCTGGAGACCCTTCCTAGCCTTGTGCTCGCTCATGCGCGAGTTCTTTAACATAGCTACCCATACCAAGCACGGGACAAGTGTACAGGTTCCGAAGATAACCATTGTCTTTTGGGTGTCGGCAAAGGCACGAACCACAGCCTGACGCTCTGGACTATCCCATGGTGATGCCAACTGGGCGTTAATGTCACCGTAGAGTCGAGCAACCTCGGCGGGAGGAGCAAGAGGAAGATACTCGGCAATCTTCCGAGGTACCATCTGGGCCCAAATCGTGGCGCTAATAGACTGGCCGATGGCACCGCCGACTGCAGTGATAACGTTGAGGAGCGCAATGCTGACGGCTACTTGCTCATGCGGTACAGCAATCATGATGGCGACTTGCTCGACATTGTAGAGCATTGCGCTTGCCATGGCGCCAAAGACCTCGACTACAATGAGGACTGCAATATTGCTGCCTGGCGTACGGAGATAGATCAATAGACTGGTCATAAGAATCTGGATAGGAATCGCGACGACAGCTCCCCATTTGTATGTATCGGTGTACTTCATCGCAAAGCTGACAATGATGGCCCAGGTACAGGAGACAATGTTGAAGATATTGGTGATATAGCCTGCCTTCGAGACCGAAAGCTGAAAGACGACCTGAAGGTAAGACGAGTACATCATTCGGTAGGAGCTGATGAAATCAGTCAGTGCTGTCTTTGAGATAGATATTGAAAACTTACTAGAAAGCAATCCATGAGTTTCCACCCAAAAGGCAGGCCGCAATAACGGAACGGTTCTTCATAAGGTAGAACGGGAAGAACGACTTGCGAGCGTAGAAGCGCTCCCACACTATGAAGAGAGCAACGAGAAGTATTCCGAAGACGATCATGCAGATGACCATGGGCGAAGCGAAGCGATCTTTCTGATATGCGGCGAGCGGGAATGGAAGAAGGAGGAGCGAGAAGCCACCACATACAAGGATGAGTCCGACGACTGAGCTTTGTTAGCAGTGCGAAACCATCCTCAGCAAGAGTACTCACCATCAAACTCGATGCACCAGTACTTGATGCTCTCTACCAGAGATCTATGGGTGCTCTCACGCTTGAGGATACCTAGCTTCTTCGCCCGTTTACCCATGAGCCAGAAAACTCCCCAGAAAGTAAGCGAGAAGACTGGTGTCAAGATGGTGAACGTTCCATAACCCCAGCGCCAGCCACCGTGCTTGAGAAAGACTTCACCAAGCTTGGGTCCGGCCTAAGTATGAAGAAACAATGTTAGCAAGTGAACTATGTGCATAGGAACACGCCACTTACAAATGTGTTGACGACATAAGGGAACCCTGTGAAAGCCATCCAGATCAGGCGGTTCTTCATGAGTGAGGTATCGGCGATGAAGATGTTGAAGACGTAGTCGACACCATTCATACCAGTCCAGTAGATGACTTGGGCTGCGCAAAAGGTTTCTACATCCTGGCACTGAGCCATGAGCATCAATGCTGGATCAATTGTAAGCCACTGCAGAGTGTATAAAGGGAAAGGGAAAGCGAGCTGGCAAGACTTACAGAGAACGATGCAGATCAAGCAGATGAGAAATCCCTGAGGACGACCGACAAGATCAATGAACTTGGCTAGTGGCAGCTTGGAAACACCTCCGACAATGTTGGCAACGATATCAGTCATGGCAGTCAAGCCGTGCTTAGCGAAGGTCGATGTAACGTAGGGCTTCCACGTGAAGTTGGCCTGCTGCTGGAGGGAATTGATGAACGAAATGAGCATGATACTAAAGCACGGTATCAGTGAGTGTCCCAGTTGAAGCAATTGATGGGAAGACAGTGTACTTACGCGGTATAAGCTGCAATCAACCAATTCTTGGTCCAGACGACAGTGACAGCCTCCATCTCAGCGGAGCCCTTGGGCTGCTCCACATCAATGTTGTTAGCGGTGGGGGTGGTCACCATCGATGCTTCGCTGCTGTATCTATTCGTGGTGCTCTGCTTTGCGCTGTCGCCAATGGTATCATCACCAAGGGCGAACTCGCGCTGCTCACCGATGCCCATACCGGCAAGCTTCTCCATCTGCGGCGCGTATCCGCTCGCCATAGTAACTTGAAACCTAGAGCTACAACTGTTAAAGCCTACTGAAGCAGTCGTAGGAGCAAAGGGTGTGGGAGAGATGGAGCAAAAGGTGGAGCAGAGGGGTGAGGTGTTGTGTACCTTTGAGCGTAAAAGCTGTGATTGATGAGACGTGATTGGTGTGTGATGAACTCCACAAGTATTTGAGGAGGTCGTCAAAGAGCGAGTGTGAGGAGGAATGAAAATCGAGGTAGAAAACGATTGCTATATAAGGGCTAGGAACCGAGCGCAGTGGTGATGAAAGTGAAGTAGAAGCGCAGTGGCCAGACCCAATTTAACCCCTCACGGTGAGCGATAAACAGTCCAAGCGGGTGTTACATCGGTTTTGGGCAAACGCTGTGCATGTGAGCGATTGAGGAAGGGGCGGCTGGGACCTACTTGCCTCAGTGAATGAGCATGTCAGGAACAGGTGAGACTACAACAAGGTGGCCCATTCGGAGCAACTACACTCCCATGTACAAGCGGACATTGTCGGGGATTACTATTAGACAAGAGGTTTACCAATATACAGAGCAATTGACATCTACGATAGTCTCTAAATGTGATTGAAGTGTGGTCTTGCTTAGAGAGTTCCGTTGTATAATCTCATCTAACGCACAGTGCATGTCCTTTGGCCACCACTCACTCCAACCACATCTCACATGAAAGAAAGTCCTTGGTAACAAATAACAAGAAATACGAAATTTGGGCACGGCGAACTTGACCGGAATAGCATATCATGTTTCTTCTATTCGGACGCTCGAGTTTAGTCTACTAACACAAACTTCTGCTGTGCGCGTGGCTACCATGTCACAAAGGACCGCCTGCCCAAACCTTTGGAACCCATATCATCGTCACCGGGTAATTTCCGGAAAGGCCCGCTACAACACTGTAAACAAACCCCTTATGATGTTGAATGCGAACGCTCCACTGCTATGCCCCGAGAACCCCAGTACCATCGCCAACGCCGAATCTTCCCTCAGATTCCTTCATAAGACAATTACACTAAGACGTCTGAAGGCTGACTTGCTCTACACCCCTCGATACTTCCTCTTCTGCGGTCTTTACTGCAGGCCCGTCTTGTCCCTTCTCAGCAGCCTCGACAGTCTTGTCACCACCAGCAGCCTTCTTAGCCTTCTTGCGCTCCTTCTCGGCCTTCTTAGCCGCCGCCTTCTTGGCCTTTTCTTCCTTTGCCTTGCGGGCCTCTTCACCTCCGAACTGCTCTCGCCATTCTTGCTCCTTTTCGGGCTTGATTTGACTGAAGAGGTAACCGGCAGTACCGATCTTGTGGCCAACGGGCAGCGAACGTGCCTCCCAATTGTCTGGGATGATAAGGAATTCTGCGTTAAGTTGCGAGAGGATGGCGGTAGTAGTGTCAGGCCTGTCGCACAGTTAGCCATGTGTTCAATAGCGCCAGTTTCATAGTCCTGTGTAGCTGTGTACAAGGGCTCCGTGTCACGCGGAATGACCCTCGCCGATGTGTGTACAATGAATGCTCCGGCTATCGCCGTCCCGACCATGTAAACGACGTAAAAGAGATATTTCACTTACATATATGGTTGAATCAGACTGGCAAGAAGATGGATCTGGCTTAGCGCAAGTCCTACCACAGCAGCGCATCGATCTGGCTGCTCAGAGGCCAACTTGTTGTCTAGGCGATTATCTTGCAGAAGCAAGTTACCCAAGCTTGAGACGTGTAACGCAGTAGCAAGGCCAGCACGAATCTTGACATCTTCCAGCTCTGCAATGTACGTTTTGAGCAAGTCGTTAACCTTCTTCTTGTGCTCGGTAAAGTAGGGATCATCAAACTTGGTGTAATCAGGCACAACCGAATCGTAGATCTTTGCGTTGTTGACGAATTTGATGACGCGATTGATGAAGTTGCCAAGGTTCTTGAGGAGTTCGTTGTTGTTTGCCGCAATGAAGCCGTCCCATTCGAACTCGGTATCTCCAGTTTCCGGGCGGTGGGAGAGGAGGTAGTAGCGCCACACATCCGATGGGATACCCGTCTCCTTAGCATTGTTGCCAAACACACCAATATTTCTTGACTTAGAAAACTTTCCCTTCTCGTAATTCAGATACTCAGTTGTCGAGATAGTGTTGAGCATGGTCCACTTGTCCTTGGTACCAATCTGCGAGCAGGGGAAGACAACGGTATGAAATGGTACGTTGTCCTTGCCCATGAACTGGTAGAGCTTGACTTGTTCAGGGTTATGCCACCACTGCTTCCAGTCCTCTGTGTAGGTTGCTGTAATTGAGACGTAGCCTATACACGCGTCGAACCACACGTACATGACCTTGTCTTCATAGCCCTGATTTGGTCAGTTGATTTCTAGTCAGCTTTTGAAGGATTCGTCGTACCTCAAGAGGCACTGCAGTACCCCACTTCAGGTCTCGCGTGATACCGCGCGGTCGTAGACCTTCTTTGAGCCAGGAGGAAGTAATCTGAACACCATTGGAGCTCCAATTGCCCTCTTTGCTTGCCTTCTTGAACCACTCCTCCTCTAGCGGCTGTAGCTTATCTAGACAGAGATACACGTGCTTGGTCTCGCGCGGAACTGGTGTTGCGCCATCAAGCTTACACCGGGGGTTCTTCAGCTCCAGGGGGTCAAGGAGATGTCCGCACTTGTCGCATTGATCGCCTCGCGCATCATCGTAGCCGCACAGCGGACATGTTCCCTCGACGAATCGATCAGCAAGAAAGCTCTTGTGTGTTTCACAGTAAGGTTGTGTTGTTGTTTGCTCCTCGAGATAGCCATTCTTGTACAGCTTTGTGAAGATGTCTTGTGCGATATCAGTCTGCTGCTGTGTAGGTGTACGTCCGAAGTGATCAAACGAAATGTTGAACCACTTGTAGACCTCGCTATGCAGCGCATAGTACTTATCGCAAAGCTCTTTGGGAGTTACCTTCTCTTCAATCGCCTTGGTCTCTGTAGCCGTTCCATACTCGTCTGTACCGCAAATGTATAGTGTGTTGTATCCTCGTGCGCGCGAGAAACGGGCGAAGACGTCGGCGGAAAGTACGGATCCGACAATGTTGCCCAAATGTGGAACATTGTTTACGTATGGGAGAGCGCTAGTAATGAGCACATTGCGCTCGCCCTCGACGGGCAGAATCTTCTTTGGTGCCTCGGTCATGGGAAGTTGCGTCCTTTGAGGGTGTTAGGGTGATCATGTTTTAGGAAACAGGATGTTGTCTGTTCTTACTACTTTCTCTTTGAATAAAGTATGTATCAGTTGTGGAACCAAATAAACGAGATCAGCACGTGTATATCGGAATGTATGCGTTCACGCCGTGATCTGATAGAGTTTCTGAGTCAAACGCGACAGCCACGGGCTCCGATGTGTGTGGTTGTAGCAGCCCCGCCAGAACCGACCCCGCCGCGCCAACGCCACAAAAATCACCAAACCCTGAATCCGATCTATGCTCGGCGTGGGCCTGAGGGGCAAAGTCCCAAGTACTGCAAATACTATAGTTAGTTATTCTACTAGATTTGTAAGCCCTCGAAGAAAGCAGCTTGGAGGAACAACACAGCCCTGTCTTCGTCTATGATTGAAAACAACATTGCTCCAAGAGACATCATACAAGGATACCAAAATTATTCTTTGAACCATCATCCAATGTCTCAGCAGCCGACGTCTCAAAATCACGTCTCCGACGACCCCTTCGATACCCTCCTGACTCTAGAAGACACTCTCTACACTGCAGCCTACGACCTCGGCGTCTCAGACGGCGCTCACGCCGGTCGTATCGAAGGCCGAATCTTTGGACTCGAAAAAGGGTTTGAGAAGTTTGCCGCTCTTGGCGAGCTGCACGGGAGGAGCGTAGTATGGGGTTCGCGGCTCCCCGGCCTCACCTCTGAGCCGAACACAAGCAATGTTCAAATCACCAAGTCAGAGGACGGAGGAGCAGGGAAGAAGGAGAGCCAAGAGAGAATACCACTGCTTCCAAAGAATGAAAGGCTAAAGAACAATGCCACGCTGCTGCATTCTTTGACGGACCCAGAGACTTTCGACACGGCAAACACTGAAGAAGCAGTTGCTGACTTTGACGATCGGTTCAAGAGGGCTGGAGCCAAGGCAAAAGTCATTGAGCGCATTGTTGGCGAAACCGATACCACTGTGGCGTCGTCAAAGTCACCTGACGGTTCACCCGCCAGAGCAAAGAGCGGGGGACCCGTGCGCATTACAGGACAAGCAAAGAAAGGCGGCGGAAACAAGGGCGATGATAGTATCGAGGACTTTGCTGGGTCGAAGCTGTTGAGGTGAAGTCTTCCAAACACCAACACCCGTGTTACCCAGAACAGTTAGGTTCCACTTTGTATCGGTATCATCCACAGATGCAAGGAGGATTGAGCGGCAGAACAAAACAGTGGGGCCGCATCTCCGAAGCCGCTGCATGGCGCTATCCGGCAAGTCTCACAACATCCATGTACAATGGCCTGATCCGAAGCCGGTAGAGGAAAGAGTATGGGAGTATGGGAAACAAGGTCATCCACACGGAAGCCATTGCGCACACAGTAACAAACAATGGTGAAGACCAGTTGGCTTCGAATTACTTTGCTATCCTAGAAGGAATCTGGGCGACAACCCAGGTCTCAGCCCAACCCACTACACCGTGCTATGACATACGAGATCAGAAAGAAGTTAAAAAGGTCCATCGTAACTAAAAGGATATTGAGAAAGGTGTCAAATCTGAAGTGTGCCGCAAAGCCTGTCGCTCCCTCCCTCCCCATTTTCGTGCTAGATGATGCACTGGTATCAAAACGTTCCAAACTACCCTCCTCACGCACTGCTCCCTCAGACACGAAAAGCTCAGGCCGGATCCATAGAAAAGTGCCTGTCCGAGCGTGGATCCATACGTGGCGGTGGAGGGCCGCCAGGCCTGCCTGTATTGCTATCGACGCGACTATGGTGCGGGAAGTCCTAGTACCCGTTCATGGTCATGCGCTGGCTGTTCCTGCTGAGCTCGCGATCAGCGGCAGGTGAGATGGGGCGCGAGGAGTGGCCTCCGTGGGCACTGCTTTCTTTGAGCGCAAGCAGCTGCTTAGCACGGAACGATTCGTAGTGGATTTGTGCCGTTGTCTCGATCAGGTCTTGCAAGTGGGTGCGGGTAAGGAAGTTGCGGAGGTATACGAATTCGCAGTGGTTCTCGTCCTCGACTACGACGCGTTAGCCCAATTGCGTGAGGATAAGATGGGTATGCTGTTGCTCACCGTTGATAATACCCCACTTGTTCTGGCGACCACGGACGTTCTTGCCATTAACAACAACAGTCCTCTCGGAACCGACAACGGCAAAGGGCAAGAGCTCCTGCTACATGTTAGCTGTTGCCCGTCTCAAATACCAGCGCACTTCCAGCATACCTTGATGGCCTGCTTTGCCTGAACTTCCTCGCTGTCATCCTCCTCATTGTCGTAGGGGTACATGCGCAGGTTGTGGAACTGGAACTCCTCCTTTATTCGGTGCTTGAACTCAGCACGCTCCTCCATCGTCAAGCTGTCACTCTTGGCAATGACAGGAACGACGTTGACAAACTCGCTAAGCTTCTTGAGGACAACAATGTCAATGGGCTTCAGGGCGTGGCCAGATGGCTGGATGAAGAACAAGCAGCAGTGGATACGCGTGTCCTGGAGGTACCTCTCACGCTGAGCAGTGAGCTCCTTGCGGAGGTAGGCACTGTGCTGGTCCTTGATGTACTTGACAATGGGGTCCCAGCAGCGTTCATTGTTGATCAGGTCGCCGTAGCCGGGGGTGTCGACGATGTTGAGGCGGAGACGCACGCCGTTTTCCTCGATGATGTGTGAGACAGGGTGGATGTTGGTAGTGCTGCGGACCTCCTCGTCGGGCTGGAAGCGGCCCTTGCTGTCCATGAGGTGCGAGGCGAAGAGCGTGTTGATGAGAGTTGACTTGCCCAGACCCGTCTGGCCTGGTTACACCTGTTAGTGGGCGTGTACACAAGACAGTCAGTTCAAATAGCGGTCCTTACCAACACAGATGACGTTGAACTGGAAGCCCCGCTTGATTGACTTGCGCTCAATCTGCTTGGTGATGCTGTCGAAACCGACATAGCTGTCAGGGAAGATGGGCTGCGACTGGTTCTGGTGCGCGGCAGCCATTGTGGGCGGTGGGGGCCTCGGGTGGCGGGTATGTAGCTAAGAAGAGATGCGGAGAGTGTATGTTATGGGGGAGCTAGACCTTGTGGCAGAAGGACAAGGTAAAAACAGAAAAAGGTAGGGTCTCTGGCTGGGAAGTAAATAGTCAGGGTCGCTGGGCTGGCGACTTTCTCGCGGAGACACCAGGCGCGGGAAAGGGGTCGGCCTTAGGAAGCGAAAGCGCGCTAGTGGGAGGGCGGTAAGGCGCGACCTGCACGCTCGGACACTCGTGCGCCGACAATTTGCAACTCCATCACCGCCATCGCCAACATTGCGGGCAGCCCAGCCAGAGAAATGGCCCTTGCTCGCCCACTCCCCCCGCTCTGGCAGACCCTTCTGCCGGGCCTCAATGCCTCCACGCGACCCGTCTTGAATGCGCCTTTTCTGCAACGCCTCACACAGCCCTTTGGTGCACTGAATACACCTTTCGGCGCACTCGCAATACCCTCACTGTCACTGCCAAAGATACCGTCATTAGCGGACATCTGGGACGGAATCCTCAATGCAGTGCCCAAGAAAAAAACATCGTATCGCAAGAAGCGACAACGGTTCATGGCCGGGAAAGGGCTGAAGGATATCACATCACTGAACAGATGCTCAGCATGCGGGAGGGTCAAGCGGCTGCACATTCTCTGCCCATACTGTGTAGATGGTAGGTGGCTGTCTCAGGACATGCTAGTGGCATTGTCTAGACATACAGCTGACAATTGATGCTAGCAATCAAAACCAACATCTTCGGTCAGCTCAATTGGGCTATTCGCCGACCTACTGATAAGCAGGCCAAACAGCTCGCACGCGAGAGACGAGACGAGGCACGGAGAAAGCGCACCATGGAGCCCGACCCACGCAAAGAGAAGGAAGAACAGATCTTGAAGCATACAGGTTGGAGGAGATGATGTCACCGCCGAGAGTGATCATGGGGTAGGAATGGCAGCATCCAGCTTTCTCTCTGTTGGGTATTCTTCCCACTTGCGCAGCGACGCCGGATGGGAATAGAGAATTTCTTGTACATTGAAAATGTAACAACATATGGCATTATGCTCGAGTCATACGATATACACGAGACACTTGTTAAAGATCGAACCAAGCGATCCAAGGTGATCAAGCATCGAGGGCTCTATTATACCAACGTCCACAAAAAGTTGCAGACGAAAATAGTGTGCGCTATATCAGTATATGCATCTCAAATGCAATTCACTTCCTTTCGCTGATGCCGAGCCCGCTCTCTGTCCTGGTCATCTGACTCACAGTGCTTCCTCTTCTCGAAGCATCATCCTTGCCCTCGGCGGCTTCCCGCTCAAGGAAGTCTTGCCATAGCTCGGCTAATGATTCCTTGTTGCTTGAGCTGCTAGCCATGAGCATAGGATCTACTGCCGAGCTTAGTGACGGCGTCGATGGTGTTCGCCGGAAAGGTGCTAAGGGGAGGCGGAGACCCCCAGAGTTGGTAGCCGTGCCTGGGCGGGCGAGACCTGCTTGTTCCTTTTGCTCTACAGTCCATGTTAGATTGTGCTCGCAGCAGTAAATGTCATGGGAGACTTACCATCAGTCCACCCCAATAATGCAGAAATTAACTGCAGCGCCTCAAACTTCTTGGGATCGCTGCGGTCGATGCTCAAGAAATGCAAGAAATAATTGGTGATGATCTGGCGATCGACATTATCCTCTGGTCTGCCCTTCTTCAAAATGCGCAAGGCTTTGGTGAGGTGCTCATTTAGCGTGACAGCTTCGTGCCGCAGCTTGCCAATAAGTAGGTTCTTCTCTTTGACCTCCTTTTCGAATGGCAGTGCTCGCTCAAGGTCCTTCTTTGTCGATTCAAGTGCTACTTTAGCAGCATCTGCAACAGCGTCTGCAGCTTGTACCTGTTTTCGAAGTTCGTTGATTTGGGATTCGTATGTCTCAACAGACTTTTTGAGCTCGGCTTTCCGTACTGCAGATTGTCAGACAACAGGAACAAGACAGTGTCGATGGTACTCACGGTTCTGGACCTCCTGCAGCGCTTTTTGTAGGCCTTCTACAGCCTGACTGTTGGTGTCCCTGTCCCTGGCAGCTTTCTCATACTCATCCTTGATCGACTCGAGTTGCTCTCGTAGCTCTGTATCTTTCTCGGCAAGGTTCTCACGTAATGACCGCTCGTTCATGGCTAGCACTTCCCAATCTTGCATGGCCTGCTTTGCATTCTCAAATTCCTCCTTTGCATATGCCTCTCGGGAAATGAGTTCATCGCGTTCTTTGATCCAGTTTTGTTGTGACAGAGTGGCACGGCTTCGCAGCGTCTCAATCTCTGACGCTTGTGCCTCCTTTTCCTGTCGTAGCTTTGCAAGCTCTTCTGTGAGACTGTTGTTGTGCTCTTGTAATTCCCGGTTTTGGTCTTCGAGGTCCGCGACTTGCGTCTCAAATTCTTCAATACGAGCCTACAACTTGTCAGCATCCTAGAACGATACTTGCTGCAACACAGCAGCAGAGAGGAGCACCGACCGCATCAGCCTTCAGTCGGTCACCCAGACTCGTCTTGATCGTGTTTACCCTGCCCAGCAGGTTCTTGTACTGAGTCTCAAAGTGCTCCTTCCCCTCGTTTGCCTCGTCCAGTTCCTCTCTTAGGCTTCGAATTTCCTCCTCATGGTTGCATTGGGAGCCGTCAGCTGCGCCTGCACTCTGTTTGCTCTGAATGCCCTCTAGACTTTTCCTGAGCTCGGTGACTTCTTGGCGTAGCGCATCGCGCTCCTTTGCTATCGCATCGAGGCGGGCGCTCGTGTCGGAGGCGGGCGGTGGGGATGGAGAGAGCCCTTGATGCGAGCGTGAGCGTGCTAGTCCTAGAGCAATCGCAGAGGAAATGCTGTGGTGTGGAGTACCGTTTGTTTGTATTATTGGAGACACTGGTGGTTCGTCGTCTACATCATCGGCGTCCGGGTCTGCAGCGTGCGCAGCGGGCTTCTGTGTTTCGCAGTCTTAGTACCTAGACATGCATGCAAGGGGTATAGCATACAGTCTGCTGTTGCTGCTGCTCCCCTTCACTCTCGGAATCGTCTTCATGATCGTCTGGAGCCGCTTTGCCGTTGCCGCCATTTGCTTTTGCCGTCTCGTCTGGCTTGCTCGCATTGGAGTTTGATTTCTTCTTGTTCTTCTTCTTCTGCGACTTGGACAAAGTTCCTGTGCCTGTCTGTCAGCCCATTACTCCATGTTGCTTTACCACCACCACCACTTGCGACCGGGGATGCGGAGTTGAGCAGCACCTCCGAAAGCTACCACCTCACCTACCACTTTGTTGTGCCGGTTCAGATGTGGCTAGCGCAGACATGCTGAAAGACGTGCTGTGCAATCGCTACCTCATGGAGAAGATTTGTTTCTGGAAAAGAACAGATAAGCCGTGTTACCAGGGAGTATTCGAGGCTGTCTTGACTTGGCAATTCGTGTCCCGTTCTACTATGCTTTGTTTCGGCCCGCGTGGCGCACGTCATGAGCCACAGTTCATTAGCCACAGCCCCTCTGTCTCGGCGGACCATCTGAGCACCTTCCCCTCTCCAGCCCAGCACACGCCTGTCCACCCTCTCCTGCTTGAAGCTCACAATACCAGAGTATTATCTTTGTGCAAGCAAGCAACGTCATTGTGCTTTCACATCTCCTGCAGCTTGCCGTTTACCCGATATCAAGCCTACTAGTGACTAACGACAACGTACACGCGACGAGTTCGAAGGAGACCAAAACGGCATCCAACCCCTACCTTAAGAAAGCTCACATTTCACCAATTCATCTTCTGTCAAGCCGCATCAGAAAATGAAATACTATAAGCCTCTCTTTTACTCAGCAGCCACCATCATCTATGCTTCGTTTGCCTTCCGTGTCCTCCGGATAGGGCTACTACCAAGAATGATCATTCAAAAACGAGATACAAAAACCTCATAGGCATGTTTTGAATCGAAAAATACATTAGAATGTCCACTATATCAGATTCAACATTGGAACTTTCCACTCTGAATGTCTCTTGACATTGGACAGCCCACAAAAGAACAAACCCTAGGCTCCAGGAAAGAGAATATTCGCACTCAACCCAGCTATCACACAATATAACCATGCTTTCCCAACAGTACAACTGCATGGTCTTGTTTTCTTTTTCAGAAGCATCTCTTCTTCCTCGGGACATATAATGCTAGTTGAACCCTGAGGCTCTCGCAACCGTGCTCGGTTCCCCGCGTTGGGGCCGCTCCGCAGGTACCAACATGACAACACCACACCCACCTAGTCCGTCAATGCTTTCTCCGAATGCGCGATCGCAAGTACATATGCAATTTATATCGCGACGGTGCCGTAGGCGTGAGCCTTGGCAGAGATTATATCGCCTTGCTGCTACCATCTTTCTAATCTTGTTTTATTTATCCACTGATCGAAATCGGTACAATATACGTGAGGAATACTGGAATACAGAAGATATTCATAGGTTTCGGAGAGAATGGCAACTACTAACACTGCTGCAAGCTACTTTACGCTTAACCCTGGCGGCAGCAATGGAACTACCCACACCAACGGTACTTCCAACATCAACGGCACACCCCACGCCAATGGAACATCTCACACCAACGGTACATCCCGCACGAACGGATCGTCCCACATGAATGGCAAAATATCGAAAAACCTTCCAATCGTGATAGCTGGGGGTGGTTGTGTTGGTCTTTTTCTTGCTCTTCTTCTAGCTCAGTCGGATGTCCCTAACAAAGTCATCGTCATCGAACCCGAGCAACCTGACCCCAGCTCTACACGAGCAATGGCTCATCAACCGCCGACTTACCCCATATTCTCAAAAGTAGAAGGATTACTGCCTGAATTAGTCAAGATTGGAAGTTTGAGCTCGGGATTGTGCTTTCGAAATAGTCTGCAATACGGAAGCAAGATCATTGCTGAAAAGACGTTTGACAACTCAGGGGAGGGGATGAAGGGGAAGGGACAGCTATTATTGCCCCAGGGCAAGTTTCAGCAAGTACTCATGAAAAGATTAGCTGCCTTGGATCAAAAGGCAGAAATTCGACTTGGGGTCAGTGTCACTGGATTAAGACCATCACCGGACAGCGTTGATGTCAAGACGACGCCTACGCCTACCTCTTCGCGCCTTGGGATTGAATGGATAGAAGCAGCATATCTCATCGACGCATCTGGAGCCCACTCTACCATCCGAAAAGAGCTCGGTATCAAGTTAGAAGGCGAGACGCTCGCGGCCCAACTCGTAGCCACAGATCTGTACTTTGACTTCCACAGCCACGGGTTCTACGATGCCAATTTCATCATCGATCCCCAGAGCTATGGCCTCATTGGGCGGATCAGTCATGCAACAGACTCTAAGCCACCTCTATGGCGTGTATCCTATGGTGTGCCTCTGAATACTACAGAAGAAGAGATCAAGAAAGAGATAGACGAAAAGCTTCGTCTCATGCTTCCGAACAGAGGCAGGAACAGCGAAGGAGCCATCGACTACGAAATCACCCGGATAGCACCATACAAAGCGCAACAGCGGCTCGTCGAGTCACTTTACCACGCATCCTCTCACACTTGCCTCGTAGGTGACGCTGCGCATCTAACGAATCCTTACGCTGGCCTCGGTCTTGCGTCCGGCATGGCAGACGCTTCGTCTCTTGCTGAAGTCTTGATTCATATCATGGGCGACAGAGCACTTAACGAAGAGAGACTACTGAAGGCATGGTCGGACGCCAGAAGAGAGAAGTTTCTAAGCGCGATTGATATGCCGTCGAGGATGGCGTACCAGCGCGTCAAGACAGATGTCAGTACCGACGAGAAGATACAGGAGTTCACGAGCAAGGATCCGCTGGTGGGAGCGCTGAAGAAGGGTATGCCCGTCCAGCCACCCAGTTTGGAGACCAAAGTGCAGGAGTTGGAAGGATGGTGACGATGTTGTTGTCGTGATAGTAACGTCTCTCGAAGTGTTATTCATAACCCCTCATTTCGGATTCGTTAGAAATGTAATCCGCAAACCCGCTTCCGAAAACTGTGTTTTCTTACTACTACAACTGTGATTTTTCGTTTTCAAACTCCCTTTTCAGGAGTTTATTCATTACGGTTTTAAACATTAAAGCGAAATTCAAGCATCATAGAAATCATCCAGCGGACACACGCCCTGCGGCATGGCATCGTCGTCAACCACCGAATTAATAAATTGCGTCCACAGATCCGTGTCGCGTGTGAGATCCTGCAGCGTCTGTCCCCGCCGCTCTCTCGCAGACACCTGCTGCTGCTGCTGCGGTGGCGGTGGCAGCGGCGCAGCCGTCCTCGACCTCGGCGCCTCAGAATGCCTAATCATCTTCCTATACGCCAGCTGCGCCAGCGCAACAGGATCCTGATCCGGCGTAAAATACTCAAGATAGTCTTGCAGCTGCGGCACGGGATTGCTCTCGGGATACCCCTCCACACGCCCCGTCGAATGCTGGTTCCACGAGCAAAGCACAGTGTGCAATTGCATTCCCTGGACTATCCTTCTCCACTCGTAGAAGATGACGGGGCGCTGGAGCAAGGAATGGATGACATTGCTGTGGATCCAGTCGGACTCTGTGAGGCCTTGCTTCTCCATGTGCTGCGCGAGGTGGTTGCAGCGTTCGGTCCAGTCGGAGCTGAAGTGGCAGCAGAAGCCGCAGCCCCATCCCGTTCGCGTCATTCGCTCTTTCCGTGCGGAGAGCATGTGCGTTTTCTTGTTCCATTTTGTGGTGCCGCTGCAGGGGGCGCAGCGGTGCGATTGCACGTGGTGTGCGGTAAAGTCTTTTTCCAGAAAGTAGATTGCGGGACAGAGATCGCATTCGAACATTTCTGGGCGTTCTTGGTAGGTTTCTTCATGGCGTTTCCAGTCTGCCTTCTCGACAAAGGGTTTCTTGCAGCTTGTGCAGAAGTACTTGTGGGATTTGGTACAGGTTCGGGATTGTTTGTGGGCGGAGACGCAGGTTTTGAAGTAGTCTTTTTCTTGCACGAGGGGCTTCCTCGATGGTCGGCGCTTTGATGTGATAGAGCTAGTTTCTTCTATGGGGCTTGAGAAGTAAGGGGGCTGGGCTGATGGACCGTGACTTAGCAGATACTCGGTCTGTAGGACGTGTTGGTCCTGACCCATGCCAGATGTGCGGGACCATGAGGAGGATGACGATACTGAATCTCGGAAGGAAAGGTCTGAGAATCCGCTTGTTTGTGACGATCGTAAGCTTGAACCTGCTGAAGAGAAACTTGAGGTGGAGAGGTGCTGCGCATGAGGAAAAGACTGGGGTGGGATATCTGTGTTCGACCAACGGCTATTGTGCTGACCATGGCAACCTATACATGTTGTTAGCCTCATTGGATACGGACACGCTGGAGCGGTTATCGCGTATAGTATACCTGTAGAGCCTTGGTCGTAGCCACGAAACTGCAGCTGTTGATTTTGCAGTTGCGGCCATCTAGGCTGCACACCCTCGAATGAATCCTCTTCAAGACCATTCGTCATATTGTACATGTATTGCGAGCCAGCGCTGAGGTCCCTGTAACCATTCATTATGCTACAGATGAAAAGAAAAAAAAAGTCAAAAAGCGAGATAAGTATGCTGATGCGCGAAGCAGAAAGAAAAACACATTAGGAAATCATCTGCCGCGGTAGAAAAAAAAAGACCTGCATCGTCATTCATATATTAGCCTGCAGCTGTTTGCCGCAGGCAACCAGAATTATAGACCAATTCGTGCTGTCAGAGGCGTGAAGTTCACCTGAAACACGGTGAAGGCCCGCTGACATCTGTTGTTCGGGGGGCCCGTGTTTCAAAACATTCGCCACCGAGGACTCGACACGACCATGATTGGTGAGTTTACGCATGTAGGGAATGAATGCGTGCATGCCTGGATTCCCACCTCGGACGCAGTGTGTTCACCGGTCTAGACGAAGGGAGGCGGTGCAGTTGCGGTTGGTTGTGGGGCTGAAGGCCGAAACACAAACTAGCGAGGGAGGCTGTACGATGGGCCAATGATCAAGATTCAGGCTAGCTACAATCCGTATAAACCTCTGCACCCTGAATATCGACAATCTGCAGCGGAACTCATCTCATAAGTTTTGTTTCTAAAAGCGAAAGAGACCGCTCCGCAGGCTTGGCACAATCAGCCTCATGTCGTCATTCTCATCTCACTGTTGCTGCGTTGTCATTTGTCCAATTTCCCAAGGGTCTTGATATCTTTTCGGCACCAAGGTCGTTCTGACTTGTTCAAAGATCGATTAGGATATTCCCAATCACCCTGCTCCCAAGACTGGCTCCGGCCCCCTGAACCATCAGCCACCTCCATGGTGGAGTACCAGACGAAATGTGCGCGCCAAGAATGTGTCGGTAATCTTCTTCAGCCACACCCATATTCTCCTTATCCAATTCCGTTGATCACTGATCCTGTTTCCATCTTGATGTTGCCGCTCACTCTGGTTCACTTGCTGGTCACAGTGACTGTTCTCATTCTCCGATGTAGTGTACGAGGGTCCATCTTCGAAACTCTCACAACTTTCTCCATCTTCTTGGGGGGTATGAGTGCCATCAAAGTCGGCGAAGTGATCCACGCCATCTTCGTGGGACACCTCAGAAGATGTCCTCATAGATGGCATTGTGGAAAAGGAAGAGCTGCATGAGTGTACCATTGTGTTGTGTTTGTGCGGTGGCTCAGTGTTTCTAGGTATGAATTCGGACGGATTTCGAATTTGAATACAACCACCGTCGAGTTTTGGTGCCGAACCGTTATAGAGAAAGGGTCATGTGGTAAGGTCTGGTTATGTTCAGTAAGAATGCGTGAGTAAGCGCGTCAATGTACAGTGTAAGTCAAGATTATCAGTGAATCACCGCTTGTAGTTTGCTGGTCCTTCTTTTCTAGTGAACCTGCAATGGTACTTCCGTGTGTTCCTTATCAACTTACTGTTTGTCGTTTGGTAAGCTCGTGCTCGCTTTGCGCTCCAATGGGACGCGTCGCTAAATAAGCTTTTGGTTCCGTGGGCACATCAGGGCGTCACGACAGAAGCTTCAGGGCAGTAGCCCGTGAGTCTATTCACCCTTAATACTGAAATTGAGATGGGTATTCAGCTAGCTTCATTTTCAATAGTCTGATCACATGATCAACGAAGAAAAGGGGGTTGACCTGGAAGGCTTCTGGCCTAGGCGGCAGCGATCGAAGTATAGTACATTACATATTCTCTTCTCATGTACAGAGTAGCCCCAGTGATGTATTTAGCTGTGGCAAGGCAATCATCTTCTCGTCCCAAGTTTGTAAGGTAAGAACAGACTGAATCTGTTATACAGATTTGTAATACCACTGCTCATTGCTTGAACATTCGAGGGATTGGCAGGAGCTCGTCCAGTCGCCTGGCTATCGTCGCCAATTCATTATCCCATGAATGAATACACTTCTGCAGGAATGCTGTCCAGTCTTGAATCTTGTGTAACTCTAAGCCAACGAGCGCAGTGTCAAGGGCTGACCGATTCTCATGGGAGAGGCTAGAGTTTGGAAAATCCAGGCTCTTGATCACGCCGTGATGCACCTTGATTTCAACGCCGATATCGTCTTTAGGGTCAAGTATGAGACTAAACGCTGGGGTTTGTGACCACATCCACTCTTCGGACTACGGCTATTAGCACTGAGAACGATGAACCACAAGACTTCTAACATACCTGGAGCTCGTTGTAACCCTTGCGGATATCTGGAATATCTAGAAACTCATCCCCAACGGTCTGTATTGTGCTCGGTGGCCCCAGTCCGGCATACATGAGAGAAAACTCTTCTTGCAGGCGGAGCTGAAACGTCTTGACGTCTAAACCAATATTTGAAACAGGCGAGCTGACACTCTCCACACCTTGAGCGCGAATGACACTCTTAGCTGGAGAGCGGAGGTAGTGTGGTATGATGTGTAGATTCGGGGAGCTCAGCAGGGTGGTCGCGTGATGGAGGGCGCGCTGTCGTGTGAGTTTGTACGCCGAGCCAGAGACCTTGAGGGGACGAGGGAGAGCTCTATTCTGTATGGTATAAGGCGTGCGATGGGTGTCTTCGGGATCAAAAGGTTGCCCATCGTTGCCTTGGCCTTGATCGAGAACGATATCGTGACGCTCATTGACCCTGGCGCGTTGAACACCCAGCTTTCGTAGCGCACGAACAACCATTTCGGCATGCTTATCGCGTGTGAAGTCGGCGCGTGGGCACGTTATGCTCCAATTGAGATTTCCCTCATCGTGGAAAACAGTGCCTCCTCCCGAACGGCGGCGCACAAGATCGACGGTGCCAATGCCTGGGGGCTCGGTATCCTTGGGGTCATGTGTCCCACGAGCAGCATCTAGGATGCCTAGATTGACCTCGGACCATGGGTTCTGGTTGCGCCCGATGACGATGCAGGGTCGGTTCACATAGAGGAAGAGAATAGTGCTGTCTGGCGGGCTTTTGCGTAGGATATGGTCCTCGATGGACAGATTGCAGTAGGGGTCGCTACTGGTGGAGACATAGCTTTGCAGCTTATTGGCAGGGTCGGCGAGAGTGTCTGTAAAGGTCAAGTAGGAGCATTGTTGGAAGCTGCTTAGCCTGTGGTGCGACAGACGGAAAAGACGTGTCTGGCTGATAGGATTGCGCGACGCTCTGTCCACTGAGAGCGAAAAGAAGTTCCGATGAGGGCGGATGACATATCCCGAGAAAATCCTCTGCGCGTAGGAAATAGCGCAACCTCTCGATGGGGCCATGATGATGGAGACGGGGGATACAATGTGACTTTGTCCTGGTGTACCTCGTTAATGAAGTCCTCGCCGCCAGGTGCCTGGATGCGCGTTCAGAACATGCAGCCTGATCGCATCACCTAACATTTTCCAAATATGCTCAAGTTGACAGTTTCTAATTGCACTAGGAATCATCTATTGAAGTCTTATCTTTGGCATTGCTGCCTTTCCTGGCTCACAATAGATTCGCACCCTGTTCCGATAGATCCTGGTCTTTGCATGCCAAGACAACCAGCCACCCTAACCATGAGCGGGAGACCTCCTTGCTCTTCTCCTTATTCACGACACCAACAGCAAATCTTACGGCTCATGAGCAAGGCCATCGTACATGTTTCCGCGATGGTGCTCATGTTACACGCGTTCTCTCTGCACTGTGAACCCTTCATATAGTTCGGCCAGCGACGCGTGCCCGCGTGGCACGCTCATCATCGCGCCACCATCGCACTGCAGCCGCCACTAATACCTACACAGTTCTATCTTGTAGTCAACGTCGGGCGTTACACACTCGTAGTCCTCGGACTTCGTGTGTGGGTTCAGCAGCTCGGGTTTTCCCTCCATCTTTAGATGATTAGCTGCTGAACAAAGGCATCACCCAAGAATAAGGTTTTGCGGTCCGGTGTCTACCATTTGCTTTGCAACTGCTGCTGACCCGTATTTGCAATGCTGTGAGCCTATCTGGCGTCTTTGCCCTGCCATTGCATCCTCTTCTCTTCTGTCCTTTCGGATCAGCGGGGTATTGACGGGCGCACGGCATAGGTGGGATTGACGTTTCGTTTCAGCTCATATATAGTCTATTGATTCTATAGCAATTTGCTTTCTTTGCCAATTTTCTTGTGCCTATTTGCATGCTGAAAAAGCTATATTGGTAGCTTTGTTTGCTTGGACAGTCGAGTGCTTAGCTTTGTGTTGTGAAAGAGATGCTGATTGGCACTGGCCTAAGTACCACAACGTGATCAGTCTTCTCCATGACTAGGCAACCATCTTGTTCAAAACCATCAACCTCATCTTCTACGTAACCAGAAACAGCGCTATCCAGAGCCATGGCCTTCATTTCACGCGAGACATTTTTGAAAGGCTATCTTTTCCCGCTTGGAGCAGTACATGACTTCGAGAATGCTGGTGGAGCGGCTCAGTTGGCCGCCTGTCATCCGAAAGAATGGACGCAAGCGGACAATGTTCTTGACTTCAGTGTTCATCTAAATGAAAGCGATAAGGGTAGCTACGCATTCTATTGTACAACCATCACCTCCGATAAAAAGTTGCTGGCCATCAGCACATCCGCAGAGAAAATATTAGTGTATGACATTGCATCTCAAGAGCTACGAGAGACCCTCGAGGGAACTGGAAAAGTCTACTTTCGACCTTCGGTAAATACTAAGACACACTCTGGGATTGCTGACCAGACTCTCAACAAATATGCTGCACGCCCTGCTGGCTATACCCTTGTAAGCGTCTCGACCACAGGACGAAACAAGGCATCAGCATCCAACCAACTAATTCTCTGGGATTTGGACCAACACGGGCGGATTCTTGACAAAGAAGAAGGGATCGACGCTAACGCTCTTGCCACAAAAGCAATCAATGCGATTGCTCCAGAACTGGAAAAGCGCCATGAATGGACCCAAAACTTTATCCATACTTCCACACTACACACCATGTTTGCGGAGGCGCTGAATCAAGTTGCCACAGACTATCGCACGCGACACAATACCATTTTTGATGACGCACAACTTGGAGGCTTTGGTTCGGTGTCTATGAGTAATGATGGCAGGTTGTTTTTGTACCATTTAAACAACAATCCAACTCAGCAAGGTTCTCGTGAGCCAGAGGAGCTACCACAGGTGGTCGTCTACGATCTGGATGAAGGCATCGAACTCCATCGTCTTGCAGGACACACTGATGCCATCATGTGGTCTGCTATCAGTCCGGACAGCGCCCACATTGCATCTGTATCCTGGGATGGTAGTTTACGCATGTACTCTGTCCTTACTGGAGAGCTTGAGTGGGCTGCCGGATGCTCAAAAGAACAAAGCTGGGCAGGTGCATTCTCTTCAGACTCACGTTTCATTGCCTGGAGCTCCAAATGTGGTCGGGTCGTTCAGTTATATGATGTACCTGATGGAAAGAAGCGCGCCACATTTCCAGTAAAGCTATCGGACTGGTGCAGATCTCTCCAGTGGCATCCTCATAAGACTCAACTTGCTTTTTGCGCTGGCAAAGATGCTTATGTGTGGGATGTCCTCAATGGGCCTGACGGTAAAATGTTACAACACTTTCAGATTGACGAATCCTGCGGCACGGACAGTCGAATGGTCTCCATTCAAGATATTGGTTGGATGGATCAAGAGCCTACGCTGTATCTCGACATCTCAGAGGGAACCAAAATCGTTTACAATACTGAGAGTAACGCCAAAGAGATATTCAGACGACCTGCCGGTGTTGTGACTGGGTACGTTGATGGTGGGATGTATGGAGTCTTCTTGAATGATGCAGGAGATGAGTACTACATCAGCATTGATGGTGATGCAAAGGTGCGATACTGGCGGCGAGGTATTGCTGCCTCTACATCTTGGTGGGAGAAAGATCCTGGCTCTGTAGCCAGTCCGAAGAAGACGTTTCCCGACACTGGAAAGTACGTTAAGATTACCAAATCCGCCAGCAAATCCGCAGAAAAGCAGTAGAAAGAGGGAGATGAATGAGTTGCAACAGGCGTCGGGCTCTCAACTACCGAGGTAATTGCTTAGTGATGGCGTTGACGATGTCATCTGCCTTCCATCCGATCGCGATAGCTGTTTTCATGATCGATTATCAGTTCCTTCACTTCTCCCGTGATAGTTTGTGAGCTTACATTTTCGTCCGAAAAATCCTGATTGTGAAGAAAAAAAACCCAGACCCAGTCAATTGCACCATCATGAGTTCAATTTATCGCGATCCTAAACGCGGTCAATTATGCGGAATTCGGCACAGACACGGTGCTCAATTGGCATGTCTTGAGTAACCACGAGGTCCGAGCCCCGATGCATATAGCACCAGTAAACTCATGCTAATATCCGCGTCAGCGCTATTCCTAAAAGCACAAATCGGATCGTGCACAGGACGCAAGTTTGGGTATGCGGCGGGGGAATCGAAGATGCGCAAGTCATCGTGTTGTGTGTGTGGATGGGGGTGGCGCAAGAGCTGCCACGCGGCTGGCCAGCAAAGGCGTTCCGGACCGTGTAACCGTCCCCGTGCCTCCATCCCAAACCTTTCAGGCTGAACCCCACACCGCCATTCGCTTAGCCCCACGCCGTGCGGCTCACTGTGCTGCTGAGGCCTGTGTATATGAAGTGGCCATGACCGGTGAATGTTCCCTGAAAATCCCTCACTACCTTTTGTTCCCTGTACACGCTGGCCGGGGTTCTGCTTTCGAGGTCTGCTCGAGCTTGCGTTCATTTCTGTCGTACTAAAAGAGTACTGACGAGCTGTGTTCGCTCTTTGATGGTCCCAGTTGACCAGCACCAAAGTCTCATTCTCGTACCGTAGACTGAACTGGCTGCAAAGCTAAGGGCGTTGTGGCTGTTGCGCATTCTCGTCCTGCATCGCACCCGCAATCCACTTGTATTCTGCTGTATCACTAAAACACAGTAAGCTATGCCTCCTACGCCATACCGGCACTTAGATCTTATATAACCAACCAGCCCTTTACGGTACCAAAAGAATACCGTGAACGCTATAGATACCACTCATGCCTGCCCCTTCAGCCATGTTACGACCAACGGAGAATGGCGAGCGATATGAGCTCACCAGTCCAACCGAGATGCCCAAAGCCGGTGCATTTCTTTGGAATCAGCGTATGATGATACAGGTGACTTGTCGTGGATTCGCGACCGCCCAGTACATGCAACCTGAACCCGCCAAATACGCCTATGCACCAAACCTCGAAGCAAAGACGTTTATGCAACCCGAGCAAAATTACTACGCACATCATCCAGGCCGCTTCGTTTACATCAAAGACGAAGAGACTGGCGATCTCTTTTCGGCTCCATATGAGCCAGTAAGGGCAAAGCCAGATCGATTCGTTTTCAATGTTGGCAAGAGTGACATCAAATGGACTGTCGAGAAACTTGGTGTTCGCGTCGAGATGACGTTTCTTCTTCCTACAGATCACGTTGCTGAGCTATGGAGTATCAAAGTCACCAATATCTCCGGTCGTGACCGGAAACTAAGTATTTATCCTTACTTTCCTCTTGGATACATGTCCTGGATGAACCAAGAAGCACAATGGGATGAAAGTGTTGGAGGTATTGTTGGTAGTTGTAAAACGCCATACCAGAAAGCCGAAGATTACCCCAAGACAAAATATCTCAAGGACAAGACGTATTTCCTTTGTGAAACAGTACCAGTAGCATGGGAAGCCAGACAGGAGTCTTTCGAGGGTGAGGGAGGACTACAATCGCCATCATCGATAATGGAGCCGGAACTTTCAAAAAGCGATGCTCGTTACGAAACGCCAACCGCGGCAGTGCAGTATCGAGCTCAACTCAAGGAAAACGAAAGCAAAGACTATCGATTCCTTTTTGGTCCTGCATACGATGAAGCTGAGATCCTCGAGATGCGCAAGACGTATCTCAGTAAGATTGCATTCGCCCAAGCCACCAAAGACTACGAAGACTACATTCAGCGAGGTAGCGGCTGCATTTGTTTGGAGACCCCAGACAAAGATCTTGACAACTTGGTCAACAACTGGCTGCCACGGCAGCTATACTACCACGGCGATGTGAACCGTCTCACAACCGACCCGCAAACGCGAAATTATCTACAAGACAACATGGGCATGAGCTTCATCAAGCCCGAAGTAGCCCGGAAAGCAATTCTGACAGCAGTTGGCCAACAAGAAAAGAACGGCTCTATGCCAGATGGCATCCTGCTAGCCAAGGGCGCAGTCCTCAAATACATCAACCAGATCCCTCACACCGATCACTGCGTCTGGCTTCCAATCGCTCTCGAAATCTACCTGAACGAGACAGGAGACTACACTATCCTGGACGAAAAAGTCAACAGCATGTACGGCGATACATACACCGTTTTCGAACGCTTCAGCCGCGCAATGGACTGGCTCCTCTCCTCCAACGCCCGCGACGACCGCGGTCTCTCCTACATCGCCCAAGGCGACTGGTGTGACCCCATGAACATGGTCGGACCCAAAGGCATCGGCGTCTCGGGCTGGCTCACCGTCGCAACCGCCTACGCCGTGAACCTGTGGGCGCAAATCTGCGAAGACGCCGACAAACCCGACATCGCAAAGAAATACCGCGCTGGCGCCGAGAAAGTCAATCAGTCTGCAAACGAGCATCTCTGGGACGGCGATTGGTACGCGCGCGGTATTACAGATGACAATGTTACGTTTGGTATTAAAGATGACAAGGAAGGCCGCATCTGGTTGAACCCCCAGGCCTGGTCGATTCTCGGGGGTGCGGCGTCAGAGGAGCAGATTGCAAAGATGCTACCGCAGATTGACGAGCAGCTTACTACGCCGTACGGCGTCGTCATGTTCGGTCCGCCGTTCACGGCTATGCGCGAAGATGTCGGCCGTGTAACGCAAAAGTACCCGGGACAGGGTGAGAACGGATCGGTGTATAACCACGCTGCTGCCTTCTACGCTTGGGCACTGTATACCATTGGCGACGTTGATCGCGCGTATAGCACGCTGCGAGCTATGATTCCGGGACCTGACGAAGAAGATTTGATTCGTCGTGGTCAGCTTCCTATTTTCATCCCCAATTACTACCGTGGTGGGTACGGGATTAAGCATCTGGATCGTACGGCGGGGCGCTCGAGTCAGTTGTTCAACACGGGAACTGTGAGCTGGGCGTATCGATGCGTCATTGAGGGGTTGTGTGGCTTGCGGGGTGTCAAGGAGGGATTGAAGATTGATCCCAAGTTTCCGAGTGATTGGGACGAGATGAATGTTAGGAGGCAGTTTAGGGGTGCTGTGTTTAATGTGCAGATTAGGAGGGGGAGTGTGGACAGTGTGAAGGTGACGGTTGATGGGGAGCAGATTGCGGGTAATGTTATTAGGAATGTGGAAAAGGGACGGACGTACACGGTACAGGCTGATGTGCCGAGGGCGAACAAAAAGAAGCATGGGGTTTTGACAAATGGCCATGGGGCGAATGGGACGAATGGAACCAAGTAGAAGCATTTGAGGGATCCATACTTTTTTTTAGATGAGTTGACTAGATTACGTTTTATGAATGACAAAAGTTTGGACATCAAGTGGGATAAGATTAATCATGTTTTGTTCATAGCCATGTCTTACTCACGCACCCATTGGTTGCAAGAAGAACATGGTTATACTATTATCCCACGCACTCTCAGCCACCTCCTCAACGCTCAATCCCTTCAGCCCAGCCACCACAAACGCCACCTTCTCCATACTACAACTCTCATTCCGCTCCTTGACCATATCCCCCAAACTAAACTTATCCTTCTTCTTGCTCCCCCAAGCCCACTTTGTCGCATTCTGCAAGTAAGCCTTCGCAACCTCACTCGACGCCTGAATCTCACCCCACGGCGCATCCGTCTCAATCTGCAGCTTCTCAAGCGGCACATCCCGAATCATCTCCAGACTATCTCTATCCCGGAACGCAAAATTGTTGATACTGACATGCAAGCCCATGCTAACGAGCTTTTGCATCTGCTGCGTAGTCCCCACAAACGAATGCACCAAGCCGGAGCGTAGGGGGAGCTCCTCCCAGTACGACTCGAGGATAGAGATGAAATCTTCAAAGGCAGCGCGACAATGTAGAAACAAGGGTAGTTTCCATCCCGCAGCCACAATCATATCGAGCTGGCGCTTGAACACGCGGATCTGCACATCTTTAGGGGCGGCAGCTAGCTTATCGTAGTCGAGCCCTAGTTCTCCAAAAGCGGCCAGGACGTGCGGCTCTTGCTCCATAATCCGGGAAATGGTTTCGGAAACCGACGCGTAGTATTCCTCGCCACCCTCG
Organism: Bipolaris sorokiniana ND90Pr; assembly: GCF_000338995.1. Taxonomy (NCBI): domain Eukaryota; kingdom Fungi; phylum Ascomycota; class Dothideomycetes; order Pleosporales; family Pleosporaceae; genus Bipolaris; species Bipolaris sorokiniana. The sequence continues at coordinate 1,242,651 of NW_006911904.1, read as the reverse complement.
TCTGCCTCAACCGCATGGTACGGATGGACACCAATAGTGACTTTGCATTGCTTTGGCCGCTTGCGGGCGATGGCAATGTTGATGGGCACGTCAGCGGCATACATGCCTGTCAACATTACTTTCTCGACTCCAGCGGCTAGAGCGCGGTCCAGGACAGCGTCGAAGTCGGGTTCATGGTATTGCTTGCCACGATAGAATCCAGCAAACTCCTTTGCTGTTGCTGTTACAGCGACCTGTAGGTTGCGTCATTCCGGTTTACTGCTGTCGTGGTTGACGTGGGAAAAGGGAGGTTGGGCATACGTCTGCATATCCGAGTTTTTGTGTAGGTGCAGACGGTGCCTTAGTCGGAAAGCCATCAAGGAGAGATGACATTTTGGCGTCTAGCGATTGGAGAATGGGGTGCTTTCCGGAGATGAAGGATGCCGTGTCGTTGCGGATGCAAATGAGAGAAAGATTTCCGGGATAGAGGGTGCGGCTCGAAGCGTCGGAAGGGGACCTTCCGAGTTCGGAACAATTTCAATTCTGGGCATTTCTTGGCTTTTGAATCACGTCTTCGCGCCGTCTGAAACTGTTTTTTTAGTGGACTTTCTCGATGGCTTCCTGTGGTGTTCCTTGTAATTTCATTATGTAAATGAATGTTGTTGTTAGAGGTGTTGGAAGAATCCATGTATATTGTAACTGAAGGGGCCGGACACCGACTGGGCGCCTAAAGGTGCGGACGACACTCGGTGATAGCATACAATTGGGGTTGGTTTCAAACATGTCCTTGAAGAAGCGAAGTCCATTGCCGTGATAAGGTGTTGGGTTTTGGCTGCAGCAAAGGCACCGGACAATTGGTTACCAAGACTTGGCCTAGAGGGTTCGGCAGATAAGCTGGTGGCTTGCTATGTTCTCTGGTGGAGCAACCAGCAGATATAGTTACCAGTGAATTGACAAAGTGATTTGTAGCTAAAGATTTCCTATCCTCTCTTCAGTGTCGCTCACGGACTGTTAGTACGCAGGTCTGGATACAGTCAGCCGACAACATAGAGTGTCGGAAGGCCTAGACTGCACCTTCCAAAACAAATCCGCAGATCAACCGCGATGATCTTTACCTTGGCTCAATTGCCACTACAAATCAAGGATAGACTATGGCGACTCCATCTACAGGGCCCTCTTCCAGACTCCTTCTACACCGGCCAGAACGAACTCAAACCCCAACCATGGCCATTTGTTTTACGTAGTGCACTACCAGGCTCAGAAGGTAGCCCGCCAAAACATATCATAGGGCCGCCAACAGCGGCGACCCAGTCTACACAGTACACTGCCAAAACAATCTTGGGTCAACCAAAGCGAACGTACTTCAGTTACCTTACAAACTGAGGTCCTTGGGTGTGCCTGGCACAAGGCTTTCATTCTGTTTTATTGTGCAGTATCAAGTCGTTACTGAACAGTCTCAAGACAAAGCGGGTTCAGTCGTGGTTGCGAGTCTTTCCCCTCAGTACAGCTCACATACAATTCTCCGACGTGACGTCGCTATCGTATAACTATGCAAGGACGCGGCTGGGTACCTGATATATATTGGAGTGAGCACCATGAGAAGCAAAGTCAGCATCTCAACTGCCTTAATAGACCATTCCGAAAGAAATGCCAAGTGTGTACCTGGTAAGTGCAAGAGAGCTTGTGATAACGACGACGTCAAGAACCAGGCAACCATTTTCGACGGTAAACCGCATGTGATCAGCGCAGCTCAAGGCTACCCTTACTCCATAGTGGGGCACCATTAAGCATTTGGGAGCTAGTACTACTTAAGCAGGCGTTTGCTAGGCTTGATCACGAGGATGTCGGATGGAATAGGGTCGGTTCACACATCTCCGGGCGTCGTCTTAGCCAAAGCCATGATGCTCTATTTTTTTGGTTCCCCAACACCACAAGTATCTTAATCCGAGTATGTCATCCTAGGGAAAAAACAGGCCGAATACAGGAATGAACATTAGAGGTTCGTATAAGAGTTTGTGGCATCGCGATCAAGCACGTGCAGGATGCGTGCACAGATACCGGACAGGGCTATGGGTAATTGCTCCATCCAGCCCCCCCTGCTCCTTGCGATCGCAATACTCCGCCCCGCTTACTCTTACCCTTGATCGCCCTGTCCATTTTTCCTCGTCATTCCAATTGGTCTGTGTACGCCTGTTGTATTACACATGGCCATAGATTTTGCCAGCAACTCGTACTGGTAGAGCTGTGCTTACTTTAATTAACTTGTCGACCATCACGCCATTAAACCAACAGCATTGTAATCACCGATTACTCGCAGCCAGCAAAGACAGGTTTCTTAGCTAATGACTAAGCTGGTAATGATCGTCGTATACAAGATAGTTAACGAGTATAGTCGCCCATGGCGACAATTTGACAGCATTACCAGCAATCCTGAATATGCTTGGTCTCCACATCGCCAATTCAAACATACATACAGCTTTACTGCTTAGTCTACCCGCCAACGCTTCATTGCCCTTCTAATCTTAATAACAATCAGGGATCTGACGTTCTGACGTTCGGCTGTAGTCTCAAGTTTCACCAAGAGGGGAAACGTGCAAGCGATCGGCACTGCGAGGTGGGTGGGGGTCAGCCAATCACGCACGCCCATGTCGGTGCTGCTATCTACTAGGCGCTTTGTCGATATTGCAAGCGATAAAGGGCTCGGGACTTGGCAATCGGACATGCGTTTAATCGGGAAGGTAAATTCGAGAGGTGTGTATGGCGTTTTCTAGTCTGCGATTGTGTCCATTCGGGGCTAATGGCATAACGCTGCCACATGACACAGCCTAACCGATATGTTACTACTGCATCTCTATCATATCTCTACCTCTCCTTCCTGTTTGGATACTGGGGTAGCGTGGTAGGAGGTTCATGCGTTTTGTTGACTTTCCTGTTAAGATCAGCCGCATCGGCACTTAATAATACCCTAAGGCGAGTTGCCTTGTCAAGTGCCATTTGTGGAGCCGCTGTGTAGGCGAATGTCTTGTCAAATGCCTTTTGTGGTGTAACATGGTAGCGAAATGTCTTGTGAAGTTCCTTTTGAGGACTGCCTTTCCGATACTGTTGCAGCGTGTAGGAAACATCTTGTTGCCGATGAGGAAGGAGGCATCTCGTAGCGGCCAATGCAACCTTGTGCTCTATCTAGGACTGACACTGGTAGATCATGATGCAAGGGACAACGGTAAGAGGTCGAGTATGTATAAATATGAAGCTGTGTTCCTGTCCAATGTCGATACTTCATCAGGATAACAAGACAAGTCTTCTACAACCATCCACTTCACAACATCGATACTTGACTCTTGTGTGTTACTTCCACAATCCTGACCATGGAGCTCACCAAATTCCTCGCTGCTCTCGCAGTCTTCCTGCCCATCGTCTATGGTGCCCCTACCGCCGCCGCCAACGACCTCCACCCCGAGATCCTGGCTGCCATGAAGCGCGACTTGGGCCTTGATGCCGACGCGGCTCGTGTCCGCGTTGCCCGCGAGATCCAGGCCACCGAGGTCATTGAGCAGCTCCGCGCAAAGGCTGGCAGCGCCTTCGGTGGTGCCTGGCTCGTCGACGGCGAGATCAAGGTCGCCGTCACTGACGAGGCCTTGACCTCCGAGGTCACTGCTGCTGGTGCCACCGCCTTGGTCGTTGACACTCCCCTCGAGAAGCTCCAAGAGGCTCAGAAGGCCATCGACGCCCTCGACATCGAGCAAGCTGCTGGCAAGCGCTCAGAGGAGGCTGCCGGCGGAATCGCCTCCTACTATGTTGACGTTGCCTCCAACAAGCTTGTCTTCGAGGCCATTGCTAGCGGTACCGCTAAGGCTGAGGAGCTCGCCAAGAAGGTTGGCCTGACTGAGGCTGACTACGAGATCCGCACCGTTGAGGAAATGCCCACTACCTTTGCCACTCTCCGCGGTGGCGATGCCTACTACATTGGAGGCGGCCGATGCTCTGTCGGTTTCTCCGTCACCACTGGTTTCGTCTCTGCCGGCCACTGCGGTCGTGCCGGCAATGCTGCCACCACCAGCGGTGGTGCTAACGTTGGAACCTTCTCTGGCTCCTCCTTCCCCGGAAACGACTACGCTTTCATCCGCGCTAGCAGCGGAAACACCTACCAAGGCAGGATCAACAACTACAACGGTGGTACTCTCCCTGTCTCTGGCAGCACTGCTTCCGCTGTCGGTGCCAGCGTCTGCCGCTCCGGCTCCACCACTGGTGTCTTCTGCGGTACCATCCGCTCCCTTGGCGCCAGCGTCAGCTACGCTGAGGGCCGTGTCACTGGCCTCACCCAGACCAACGTCTGCGCTGAGCCCGGTGACTCTGGCGGTTCTTTCTACTCTGGTGCTCAGGCCCAGGGTGTCACCTCCGGAGGATCTGGTGACTGCACCCGTGGCGGAACCACCTACTTCCAGCCTGTCAACGAGATCCTCTCCGCCTACAGCCTTACCCTTGTCCGTGGTTAAATAACTCTTTCATGTCTATACTTGTTTATACTGCTGTTGGAAACGCATCATGGTCGCAGCCCACGCAATTTGTACATATGTCAATTTATCTATATCCATCTAAAAACGTCCCTGATGATTCTTGGTGAAGTCGTGATGCTTAGCTGCTTGATATCTTTCCAGTAAAGGTCGGTGTTGAGATAGGAGTGTTTTAGAGAAGGACGGCTCCACTTTAGGAACTTTGATAACCCCCTTTAAAGTAGTAGCGGCGAAGTAAGTAGTATCTTCATCGAAAGCTGGAGGGTCACTGTCGTTCCAGGATGCTGACCCGGGTATTAGGTGTGATATTACGAACACTTACCAGGACCATAATGTGTATGTCAGTTTGGAGATTGTGTCGTTAGGTGTGCGTAGCAATTGGTACATAAAAACGGCCAATACGACGGTTCGATTATACTACGACAGCTGATTGGCGTCCAACATCGCACGTGCATTTCCCAGGTACATGGCATGAATGAGACCTTGAGCCTGTCTCCGTACGCCAGCCGACGCCCCACTTATATCTCCCTTGATACATAGTTAGCAAGGTTGGTCCTCGAGAAGGACTCTCGCAGAACTGAACCACCACCAAAAGTAGCCACTTTGGACGCTAGATATCAGCACAATAACAACGTTCAAACATATGTAAAATATTCAAAATATTGTGCTATACAAGTCTAATAGATGTCTAGATTTTTAGAAAGTTAGATCTTACGTGCAAAGGTGCAGCTGCGTGTTAAGTTAAGCAAGTGGTAGAACGCTAAGAAACTAGCCCTTTCGCTTGCCTGAGGTGTCCGGCCATTTGGGTTCCGCGATAGCAGGGTTCAGCGCCTTACAGAATTGCATGTCAAGCTTTGAAGAACGGCTTGATCCCCAAGAGGGGTTCGATAATTTTCTGGAATATCAAGCACTACGGCATGGCTGTGCATGTGTGAATGTTTGGGACCGGTAGCCGCTAAGATGTGCCTCCTGGCTGCGGTGCGATGAAGCCAATGAAACCGATGACGCTTTCTTAGGACTTTTGCAACTTTTTTTCGTTGACATGTTCTCGTCCCAAACTTCTTCTTCAGTAGCTTCATCAGTATGTGCTGCACCGAGCATCAAAGTGTCGCGCCTCATGCAAAGGCGCAGTGGTGTTCGTCAGTCCGTGGCGGTGCTGTACCCGGCCCCCTATATGGAGCGGCCCCCACGCGTGATCTAAACCTAATTGAGCCTAGTATACGAAGAATACGCTCCTGAACCAAGCACCCACTGTGGACCCACAATTAAGAAGGATTCATGTAGCTGCTATATCTTTTTGGGACAAAAAAATGTCATTTGTGGAGCGGGGCTGCAGGCTAGATCGTAGTTTTGACAACTACTATTTCAGTAGTACGTACGGATAGAAACGAATACGCATACGCGTATACGTATACTTGACCGGTCATGTATGCGGTCTCTCATACTTATATATCGAGATGACCTGGTCGAGATTTGAACTTCATACAACTTTTCCGGAAGCTTTTCAGTGTTGCGGTTTCTTTTCTACTCTCATTCCGCTATCGCTTTCGACCTCATCGGCGAAGAACACGTTGAAACTGTTATAATTCGATTTCTTAATTACAGCGTACCTACCCAGATTATAAATAAAATAAAAAATCACCGACGCAATGACCGACAATGGAGGAACGATCGACTTCAAGCTGTATCGCTACAACCCTTCCATGGCTGCGGCTGTCATCTTCGTCATTCTCTTTATTCTTATATCAGGATTACATTTGTACCAAATGGTCCGCACACGGACGTGGATACTCATACCGTTTGTCATCGGCGGCTTCTGTAAGTCATCTTAGCGAGAATTACGTCTCATGGTATTTGTAACCAATAGCTAATGTGTAACAGTCCAATTTGCTGGCTACATAGCAGTAGGTATCTATTAGAGCGCTCCTGATGAAGTGCTAAAATTGTGCCAACAGAGAGCGATGTCCGCTGCCGAATCCCCCAAATGGACAGTCGGCGCATACTCCGCTTCCACCATCCTACTTCTTGTCGCTCCCGCCCTGTATGCCGCAAGCATATATATGATGCTCGGTCGCATAGTCCTTGTTACCGACGGCGAACACCACTCGATCATCCCCAAGCGATGGCTCACAAAGATATTTGTCGTAGGAGATGTCATTTCATTCTTGATGCAGGGTGCTGGTACGTTGTATACGCACTTCGACGAGTGCTGTCACGAAAAAAGAAAACAGGCTAACCACCATGGTCGACAGGCGGCGGCATAATGGCGAGCGGCACAATCAGCGCACTTCATACCGGCGAAAACATCATCATCGGCGGTCTTGTAGTTCAAATTCTCTTCTTCGGCTGCTTCATGGTGACGAGTGTGCTTTGGCACTCTCGAATGGTAAAGAACCCTACAACCCGAAACCTCTCGGGATCTATACCGTGGGAGATGCAGCTTTATTCTCTTTATGCAGCTAGCATGCTCATTCTTGTGCGATCGGTTTTTCGCCTGATTGAGTATGCGCAGGGTAATGACGGTTATCTGATCTCCCATGAAGCATTTCTTTACATCTTTGATTCGACCCTCATGTGGATTACTATGGCAATTCTGGCATGGATACATCCTAGTGAGATCACGGGGTTGCTGAAAGGCGAAAAGGGGGTCGCCGTGCGTCGTGGTGTGGAAGTATACGACCTTTGTTAGAAGTATTGACTGAGAACGGCCGGATCGAGACCAAAATCGGGTTGCATTCCAGAAGAGAATAAGAATATGCCTCAGACTCAGTATTTGACAGACGAAGAACCTTGATGTGGCCGGAATACATAATCTTGTAGAGTAGATGTTGCATATGTATTAGTACGTGAAGCGATACCCAAAAATTTGATATAAGCATGTCCAGACCGCATGTTATGCACTCGAGTCGGTCTCTGCGATGGTTGTTGTGATTTATCAATTTAATTTTGATCTTCCTGAACTAACACTGCAGCAGTGTTGGCCCATTGCATCAGGTCCGCCCAGTCTGGATGCCTGTTGGAGACGGATCGTGAAAGACTCTCGATCAGGCGAACTCCAGTGTTTCTGCCCCACCATCGGTCGCGAGTGTAGAGCAGCAAGGCGCCGTAGTGGATAAAAATCAGTTGTGCCATAGGGTCTTCCTGCTTGAAAAGGTCTAGTAGCGTCGGACCAACTGTTGTTGGCCATCCAATGATTTGACCAAGATAAGTTGAATCTTGGTTCATTTGTCCGAAGATTGCTTCCAAACTTTCGATTCCCGAAAGATAGGACCTGTGTCGCTCAGCTTCGATGGAGCTTTGAATACTATTTGTCCTCTCCCGAAGTCTCGCCAGTGCGGTGGCAACTTCATCGGCAGGCTTAGGAGGAGGAACAGGATTGACAAATCGAGCCCATAATGGCGCGTACTTTTCAAGATGTATCCTGAAATCTTCAGGGCCACGTATGATGAATTGCAAACCTTGAAGAAGCTCAATCAAGATCACAACGCTGTCCTCGCGAGAAGACTGCTCGGATGTTGGACAAATGTTGGGGAAAGCGAGAGCCAGTACGTTCAGAATAACAGAGAAAGCGAACAGGGCGCATCTGTTCTCATCGGTAATGCAGTTCAACGCGTCTCTGAATCCTTTCAACGCAGAGGCGTGGTAATTCATGGCGATCTCGCTGTAAACAAGCTTCGAATCTGGAAATTTCCAGGCGTAATGAAGGGAAGATAGCGCTAAGATGCCGTTAAGAAGGAACTCATGATGAATCGCCTCATCGGGTATAATCTGCTGCCAAACGTGTATATCTTCCTTGCCATGTGACATCGTCTCAGACGTCGACGTGATGTAGTGAGCCATCAAATGTAATTCCTGGGCTCGTGTGACAGTAATGGGCGTACGTGCTACATTCGGTTCTCCAAAAAGGGTTTCACTTCCGCTCATCGAAATACTGCTTCTAGAAGAGACTTCGTCCGCGGTATGCGGAGATTTGTAAACGCATTGCACACGGCGATTGGTGCAGTTATTGCATGAGGGTGACTCTTCTCCACACTGAATATCAAAATAAGTTTATGCAACTTAAAGCGTTTGCAAAGAAACGGAGTGATTTATTTTTCACTCATGAGGTGTAACGGTACCTTGATGTGTCTTTTTTTGCAAGGCAAGCAGCCAAATCGAGATTTTGAATGTGATTTTCGGAGTGGCATTGCGTGCAGCCGTCGTTAGCGAACATGGGATATGAGAAATTAGATATCTCTTGAGCTCAATAGATGTTCGAGATGTAGGCTTGAAGGGAAGTGTTGACTATAAAGAGTCTGACCGCTTGTAGCTCGAGGTGGTAGCTTTGCTTAGGTAATGGGGCTCATGCATCACGTGCACCACTGGTTTTACCATGTACACAAGATGCTCTTCGTCATTTGCTAATACAATGTATCGACTCCTACGACAATATAATGCCAACACCATCTGCAATCATTATTTTGACTTTTTTTGTAGAATTCCGTGGTCTTTTTCGAGAATTCAAAAAACACTATCTGATCGGCTGATACAGATTGGATACTCATATGTGTTCTTGAGAAGGCTTAGAGTGCTATACCTACTAATTCGCATAAGCCAACATCTAAACTGTAGGGTTTTAGGTAGAAGTTGCCTGCGGATAGGTTCAAGGGCTAAACCGATAACAATCTAACACCTGTTGGTTGTTATTAACTCCCATAAAAAGCTGGCATCTTCTGCTGACTTGAACGACCGAAGAGTGCCATAGTTGGTTCGATAGGAAATTGGCATGGAAGGCGAACGCGACGCGGCAGGTTGATGGGAACTATGGACAAGTGATACATAAAGCATGCAGTGAGTCGAAATCATGGGCATCAATCTGACGTAAGCAGATTGTGACAGACTTACCATCCAAAGAAGGCTGAAGGCATATGAATTGCGTTTCACAGTTGCAGAAAAAGCTTGATTTCGAACATGCTAAGCTCCCAAAGACCCTGAAATTTGCCGGATCGCTGGTGATCTGCAAAGAAAGTGATCCTCATCATGAATACTGCATATACAGTAGTGTCATCAACATCTACGACCGAGATCGCCTATGCTCTCATGTCTGATTTCTAGTCAAATTTCTTTATTTAGTTATCATCTTCCAGATGTTCGCTGCAGACAAAGGCTTCTGCTATTAACCAATGTTCCTCCCTACAAAATCGAGCAGTGGAGTTGATTGGGCCAACTTACGTATGCTTGTATTTTGCCGCCATCGCGGCGCAAGATAGACTTGTTCTGGACCGCCTGATTTGTGGAGGCATATTTTGCTAGATGTCTTAAGGCGATCAGAGAACGTATTCGGGAACCAAGCAGTTCCAATATCTCTTAATAATGTTGTGCACGTGATGCATGTTTTACCCCGAACCAGCAACAGGGGTCTTGGATAAATTTCTGGGTGTCATCACAATACCGGCCCTGCTCCCCTGATTGGCTTACAAGTCTGGTGCGGAGTGCAACACATTAAGTGTCCGTAGTATAAAGTTAAGTCAGTTGACATCCTCTGAGTTAAATGCCTCGCAACTTCTGGCGATACCAAACACTGCCTGTTGCCTCCATTTTACTTGACATTACATCTCCGCGATTCGTCAGTTTCGTCCCAATGCATCTTCTCCAAGTCACGATTGCGGCCATTAGCTTTAGTGCCGTCGTACTATCGGCCCCTGCCAATATGCTTAGGGATACCACCATTGTTGAAAGGCAAGATCCAGGCTTTTGCGGTCCCAGCAATAACGGAGCGACAGCATGCTCTGGTAAAATTCGCTACAAATGTAATGGAGCGGGGTTATGGCTGAACAATGGAAGGTGCAGTTGATGTTAACGCAGTAAGTATGCACCAGAGATGTCCCGGTTGAGTATAGTGTTGATACATAAAGCTGTAAGCGAAGACCTCCAAGTGTATGTACAGGTTGGAACGATAGTTCTTGGAGTGGGGTATCGAGGGATAGTCCAAGGTAGCTTTGATCTAGATTACAGATGACAATATCGGCACTTCGTTACTAGAGATATAAATTACTCTAAATGAATTAGTTTCAAGTTAGTTTGCCGCTTCCAGAAGTCGTTCTTCTCGCGCTGTGATGATGAACTCAAAACTCTTCTCTACTCCGGGTGGCTAAGGGCACCTTGTTGGCTCAAGACTATGCATGGTTTGAACAAACGGTCTTTTCGAATATAAGACTAATTTCGATAATGAGATTAGATAGGACACTGTTCTGTTGATGCGGGTCGTAAGACAAAAAGAGATTAAAGGCATTACATAATCCGCACGCACGGACTGCATACTCTCCCAAATGACGTAGAAGCTTCGAGAATCAGCGTCAAGGTTCACGCATCTTCCTGACAAACATGGATGGATAAGCAACCTCGCGAACTATCTACAACATTCTGGTATAGTCGCTTGAATGGAAATCCTGAGATCTTACTCACATCCGTATTGCGTTATGATGTCTATAAAAGTGTGGAGTGCGGCTCCTCTACAGCTCATCATCAATTCAAAAGACCAGCATCTCTAGATCTAGCATCTACAATCACCATAGCATCCAATCATCAGCCTTTCCACTACCATATCTGAACCAACAAATTTATCTTTTAAGTCAATCCTACCAGAAATGGCGTTCGTACTTACACCAACCTTTGCGCCGGCCTACCAGACGCATCAGTACAGCCCTCTCGGCTTCTGCAGTCCAGCAGCACGATCACCATATGCCTGCCGAGTTGCCCGTCCCCAACCTCGCCGCCCACAATACTCGCCATACGGCAATTTCTTCAGTCAAGTCAATGACCTATTGAGCGAGATTGACCGCGAAGCACAACGCCAGGCACAGCTCGAGGCTCATCGCGAGGCACAACGTGAGGCCCACCGCCAAAGGCAACTCCAACGAAAGCGCGCACTTCGCGCCAAGTTCGATGTCAAGCCCATTGAGCAAGGCTGGTCGGTAGAGGGAGACATCCAGGGCTTTGGTCCAGAAAACATCTCCATCGAAGTTACCGACGAACACACCCTGAAGATCGCCGGAAACACCCACTGGCAACTGGAAAAGGCACAGTCCAAGCCAGCACTACCTCAGATCGAAGACAAGGCTGAACCCGCATCTGCGCCTGCCATTGAGCAACCCGCCGAACAGACTTCTGAGGTGTCACATGCCGAGGAGGTCGACACCACCTCGGAAGCTGAGAGCACAACAGCTGGCGTCGCAACACCAGATAGTGACACCCAATCCCACAAGTCCTACCAAGCTACCGTCGAAGACGACTTTGAAGACCTCGGCGATGAATTCTCATCTTTGTCCCGTCCCTCAACTCCTGTCGAACCAAAGGAGCCAAAGGGCAAAGAGAAGGCCGTCGAAGAGCCTACTTCTACTGAAACCGCAGTAGTCACTCAACCACAACCCGAGGCACCAGTTCTTGCGCCACAATCTCAACCCGAACAACAACTCGAACAAGAAGAGCGCATCCACGGATCTTTCACTCGCTCTTTCAGATTCCCCACTCGCATCGATGTGGCGAAGGTGAGCGCAAGTTTCAAGGACGGAGTGTTGAGAGTACAGGTGCCTAGGGTGCAAGCACCAACTGTTAGGAGAATTGCTATTCTATAGCGATATGGCTAGTATGAAGATTTCATCAGTATTTGCATCTGAATATTGGAGCATATGCATGGAGCTGAGATTTAAAGGTTATGCAATGATTCGAGATTTAATGCTGGGTTTATTATATAGTTAGCAGTCGAATGAACTAAATCATATTCTGCTTTATGTAACTTTGTTAATTGCCTGTTTCGCAAAAGTGTTTCATTCTGTTTTTTCTGACTCGAAGTTACATCATCGAAGTGAGTATGAGTTTCACACTTGATACATGTATTAGTGACGCCAAACTTAACATAGAAGGAAGAACGTTAATTTTCTCATTTAAGCGCTACCGTTGGAGTTAGCATGGTCCGTGGCTGAGATGATCCATCCTCAGTTAGAGAAACAACCCCGTACACTCACAGTGCTTGGATTTTCTTCAGTTCCAATCCCCTAAGCGCGTAGTGACGTCCTGCATCCATCTTGTACATCGTTTGGAAAGGATCAGAAGATAACTACGATGGAAAAGGGGTATCAAGTCTGCTCCTCGTTCATAGAACTCAGTCAGTTAACTAACCCATACCCCCATTTAAGTTTTAGCAAAAATTAACATTTAAACTATATTTTTTATCTGTCCCGTCCCAGTCAAACAACGGTCTTCTGGGGCCGGCTATCACAAATCAGACCACTTTACACCACAGCCGAAATCTTAAACCCACCGGGCACCAGTTTCTGGAATACACCCTTTGGATCGTACTTTCTTGCTGCATCTTTCATCTTCTTCACGTTCTTTGGTCCGTAGCTGGATAGCGGATCTTGCGTTTTGTCTGCGTAGTTGAGATACAAGTAAGGATTATCTGCGCCAATACTTTGAGCGTAGGCGCGGATTCGCGAGATGAGATTTGCACCGGCGGCTTGAAAGAGGGCGTCTTGGTGGGATCCTTGCCAGGAGATGTAGGGTTGATATACTATAATGTCTTCATTAGTATTCTGCGAATGGACCTGATTGGGTATATTTTATGTAGATAGAATCGGGGATTGGAGGGAAAGATGCGGAGAAGGTGAAGGGGGAGGGAAGAACTTACGACACAAGACTTGCTCGCCAAATCGTTCAAGGCCCAGCACGTTCCCGCCTTTAGCAGCGCTCTGGCGCCAGTACGCGGGCGGCAGGGGCTGGTATAGAACGTAGATGCCCCAATCACCGGTTGCTTTTGCCTTTAATTTGGATAGTTCGTCCTTGTAGATTTCGTGCGCGGCAGTCATGACTCGGAGGTCGTTGGCAAAGGTAAGTGTGCCGAAGTATACGCTTTGGGATTGGTAGGGTTATCAGCGGGATTATCCTTGTTTATGCATGGGTGTTCGGGAGAGTTTCTAATTTGCAAGACTAACTTACCTGTGGGTGGTGGCTCCTGCGAGCTCTGCGGCTAGCGATGACATGTTGCGGAAGCCTGTCGTGTCCGATGTGTTGCCTGGGATCGCAAGGAACTCCTTGTAGGCGGCGGGCCTGGGCACCGGGTCGGCGTAATCGTATGCGTTCAGTATCAGGTCCAAACCCACGGAGCTCTGGTACACCGGCATAACAATGGCGGCACCTTTGTTGTCCTTGTCGATGTTGTTGGAGAAGTTAATGAGCGCTTTGAAGTGGTCTTGGATGGTTGACTCAGGATAGATGACTAGGCCTCCCCACATGCCTTGGTTCTTGAAGGTGCCGAATGTGATGCTGGTGACGATCCCGAAGTTGTTGTTGCCGCCTTTTAGCACTGTGAATAGGTCTGGGCGCGTTGTCTTGGATGCAGTTACAATGCTGCCGTCGGCTAAAACGACCTGGAACTCGACTGCATTGTCGCAGACCAGACCACGCCCCGGGGAGAAGTAGGATATGCCACCTCCAAGAGTGAGTCCGCCAACACCAACAGTTGATGATCGGCCACCGGGAAGCATAAGCCCCATCGGTTCCAGGACGCCGTACACATCGTTCCACGTTGCCGCAGGCCCCACCTTGACTGTAGTGCTTCTATCATCATACCTGACGGTGTTAAGGTACTTGAGATCGATAGTGACTCCATCCTGGATATTCGAAGCCCCGACATATGGTGTATGTCCTGCGCTACGAATAGCAAAGCTGCAAGGCTTGCGCGAGCTTGCAGCTGTCAATGCTTTGACTGCAACTGCAACTTCATCTGCACTCTTGGGCTGCACTATGCAGTTGGGTGTGATGGTCTGCTGCTTGACGTCAAAGTATGTCTTCTCGCGTGTCACGTATGCGTCTTGATTGGGATATAACAGGCGATCCTTCAAGGACGTTGCCGCAAGTACATTGCACTGGAAGATCTGTGGTTAGTCTGGTACGTTCTCTGGTGCGTTTTAGTTGGAGAATCGACTTACGCAATACTCCGCCTGGGCCAAAGGAATGACAGCCGCAGCCGCTAGAAGAGCAACAGTTAAACGAGCCATCATAGCAGTCGACGCGAAGAAAGGCAGTGAACAGAGCCGTGCTCGTGTTGGAGCGCAACTACCATCTCATATTAATAGTTCAGCGAATGTACTCTCCCATAACTTCTCCACTGTAGATTATTCAGTGCCGCTCCTATTAGCTATCCGCCATAAACGTTCACCGACCTCCAAAGGATCCCCCAAGAATGTTCAAAGAGGACTAGAGTCCGTAGGTGGCTTTCGGTCCCTGTAGCGCAGAAGAAGCTAATGTCGGTGGCAATACGGTATGTGCTTTTGCCTGGTTGCCAATAGTAGGTTGCAGGGACTAAAAACGCATAAAGGTCGCACCATACATTCGTCGAGGTTTAGTTAGCGATGCAGCTAGTGACCTATTAGCTAGGGGTGCTGCGCCAGATGGCATGATGCGTATACATAAATTAACACAGGGATGCTTGTCAAGAAATGGCGTGTTGACCGGAGCTGAGACGGGATTCACCAGCTTGATGGGTTGCATCGTGCTGGAACAATAGTAGTCCGCGCTACATGTCTGGCATGTTGACTCCTTGCATGATGTTCTTGCAATGTGATTGGGAGTTCGGGTTACGGTTGTCGATGAAGCCGTCCTATCCATGCCACTCTGTGGCACAGTCGTGTTGGTATTTAACCACGCCGTGCCATCGACCAATCAAACCGCATCTGTCGGCGCTTTTCGCCCATGCGGCTATTGGCCAATCTCTTCCCGATTTGGTAGTTGCAGCGATCACCCGAGACTCTTAAACCGACCTGCAATATGCCAGGAATATTCCTTCCCTCGGGGAAATGATAATGCAGAAGGGGCCGCCCGGGTTTCATTCTATAGAGCAGAAAGTAGTCGCGGAGCAGAATATGAACATCTTGCTGGTTGAGAACTCCTCTACATCTTCGAGGCTCTTTTCGTATACACGATGGATATGAACAAGCCTTTATTTCCAGCTCCGCCTGGCTATGTTGTCGATCTTTCCAATCCCCAGAGGACAGGTGAGGCTGCGAATCTATGGGTGGGAGCAGTTGGAATGATTCTTTCTACCTTATTCATGGCTGTTCGTATCTATACAAAGACAAGATTTGCAAAATGCTTGTCTGCAGATGATGGTGAGTTATTTTGTGACCTATTCGAGCTGTCTGTAGGTGGTGTAATAGTGGTCGAAAGTGACTAACAGATTGTGCAGTGGCTTTGATTGTGGCTTGGGTAAGTCTGTCTATGGATTATGATCGCCAAAGCGCCTAAATCATGTGTTAATCAACGCATTGACAGATCCTCTCAGTCACAATCCAAATGATTATACTCGGTATGTTTTCAAGATTATGTTGACGTTTGAGTGGGCTAACAGTCATCTAGTTCAATATAGGGGAGGAACACTGGGTGTTCACATTTGGGAACTGAGCGGGAACCGCGTCAATTTTAGTCTGAATGTGAGTGTTTGCAAGCCAGCAAAATACCTCCTTTAAGCTGAACTTCATGTAGCTGGTCAACGTTGCTAGCATCCTCTACTGCCCCTTTCTGGCGAGCGCAAAGCTGTCTCTTCTGTTGCTATACCTTCGATTATCGCCCCTGCGCTGGTTTCGAATCTGTGTGTATGGCGGAATTTTCATAGTCGTCGGATACAGCATTGCCCTCCTCTTTCCGCTTATCTTCGCCTGTACACCCTTTAAGAGAAATTGGGACATTACGATCACAGAGGGGAGTTGTATCAATCGCACACCACTCTACATGGCAACTGCTGTGTTGAACATGGTGACAGACATTTTACTGCTCATCTTACCCATACCTATGGTTGTTAAGCTACAGGTTCCAAGGGCGCAGAAAGCGGGCTTGTTGTGCATTTTCGGAGTCGGATCGCTGTAAGTGATTTTAGCACTTACTCAAGGAGATGACAGACTGACACGGAACAGGACTTGTATCACCAGCGGAGTGCGTCTCGCCCTCTTGTTCCCATTGCTCAGCACCATTGACCAGACATGGGCCATTGTCATGCCCGGAATATGGATGTGAGTAGGCTCTGAACTTGACCTTGTGTTTTGGAATCCAAGCTGACAATTGAGACTAGTCTCATAGAAGCCAACCTCATCATCATAACTGGCTGTCTACCGGCAATGCGTCTGTTTTTACGCCATGTCGCACCACGTGTGATTGGAGAATCGTCATTCAACAGCCGTAAGCAAACTCGAGGATATACAACCGACTCACACGGTGCCCATTCAGAGCTTCAAACGATAGGCTCAAAACATATGAATAGGGCGTACAATCAGATGGAAGATGATAGTGTCAGTGTTGGCAGTGATGAAAGAGCGGCTGCAGGATGGCAGGGTGATGGATCGTCTGAGCGCAGTATCGTTGTTTCGCCTGCAGGTATCACGAAAACCCAGAGTTTCGCAGTCAACAGCGAGATCTGTAACGATGGTGGCAGCAAGCAGGGGCGTACTAGTGCTTGTGGTATACACGCGCTCTAAACTTATTGCTAATTCTAGGTGTACAAAACATAGACCGTTATAATGGCAAAGTGTTGATCACGCCAAAAAGTCCACCTTTGGTGCAGGTGAGATGAAGGGTAGATTGTTGATTTGAATTGTCTTCGAGACAAGCTCGGATTCGCGCAAGTTTCCCAATGTATATGTGTAGTTGAGGGATCAAAAGGCCGAGAGGTGACAGCAAATGCGAGCGACCTATTTCATCTAGTAGGTGAATTTCATGCCACCGTTGGCGCATATGACGCTGCCTGTTGTCCATCCAGCATCAGGCAAGCAAAGCATGCCAATAACACCAGCGACCTCCTCACTGTAGCCCGGTCTGCCTCCAGCACCTTGGGAAGCTTCATAGATTCGTTCTGGGTCGATACCCTTTCGTGGTGCCGCCAACGGGGTGGTTTCGATGAAGGGCTTGTTCAATGCGATGAAAGATTCATCGTTACTCCAGTACATGTCTGTGGCGACTGGGCCAGGATTAACGGCGTTGACGGTGCATCGCTCGGACAATTCACGAGCCCAAGTTCGCGTCATGCTTTCTAGGGCTGCTTTTGTTCCACCATAGATTGACTGGCCCTTGTATCCTAGCGAAGAACTGACAGACGACAAGTTGACGATGCGGCCTGATCGGTCATTTGGCAGGTAGGGGACGGCGGCTTGCACAAGGAGCAGTGGGCCTCGCACGTTGACGTTGAACTGTCTGGCAAAGTCTTCGCAGTCGACGTTTTCGACGTAGTTGTTGCCGGCGACGCCAGCATTGTTGATGATGATGTCGAGCTGGAACTTGCCCGTCTTGGGGTGTTGGAAGTTGTTCTTGGTGACTTCTACGAGGTGCTTCGGGCCGTTTTCTGAGCCCATGCTCGCCTGTATGGTGATGGCCTTGACACCATACTCGGACTGCAGCTCGGAAGCAAGGTCTTGAGCAACTTGGGCAGACGAGTCGGAGGTATAGTTTATGACGACATTGCAGCCCTTGGAAGCGAGGTTGCGGGCGACTTCGACGCCAATTCCTAGGGGGACTAAGAAATGAAAGAGCTCAAGGAGGAGCAGTACGTACCTCTTGATGCTCCTGTTACGATAGCGTTTCTTCCTTCGAGGATGCGCTGGCCGGAAGTGCCAAGGTTAGTGGAGGCAGTTCGCGTGTGTGCTGGTCTCTCGGCCATGTTGCTGATTGCAGAAGTGCTGGGCCTAGTAGGCTGCGTGGTTGTGCGTCGCAATGGTCGCGTTGGTGTGATGCGGACTATTTATGGCGGGGTTTTATAGGTGATGCGGGGTCGTGGAGACGGCTCAATAGACCAAGTGCTCGGTGGTTCCGCCGCATCATTGTCCAGCTTCTGCTCGGCCACTGTCCGACCATCACGAGAAAGACCGGAGGGCATTAAGTAGTGTAGGGTATATGTAGAGCTTGTCGCGGTGTTGTTCCGCGTGGTCCCGGGGAAAAAAAGTCGACCTGTGTGGTTGGGGATGATCGCCAGGGTCTGAGCTACTAGAGGCCCAGGAGGGCTGCTGGGGCGAGGGGCAGCAGGCAATGGCGTGCGAGCTGATTCATGCCAGCGAATTGATGACAGCAGGAGATGTGCGATCCCACAGCACATAGCCAGAGACTGCCTACTATCTGGACTAAGCATGCACAACCAAAGCAGCACGCATTATTTTTTCTGCCACTCCAAGCGACTATCAAAGTGCCCGAGTAGCACCGAACTGAGTTGATTCAGTATGGCGTGCAACAGCATCGACGACGCTAACACTCGGAGTTTTGCATGTATAGTACCGATGTCGGATGGAGCATCGTGCTGTGGGGGCCATGATTCGCTGTAGAGGGCCAAAAAAGATGCGCTTGACCGCGAGTTGCAGCAGCGGTGTTGTTGCATAGTCCGGCCAAGGGCGCGGTGTTGGTTGAGGCCCAGATAGTGTATGGCGATGCACTCATCCCCGAAGGCGGTGAGGGGCATCGGCGCGCCATGAGCGGTAACCCCGCGGTGCCAGCATACGCCAGCAAAAACCATAAAGCACACCATCTGCTGCTCTTTCTTCTCCTGTCATCCTTTCCTCCCTCCCCTCTTCATCCCCTCCATCCTCTCAATTCACTTCACCCCCCTTCTTCCTTTCCATCGTCCCTTTTCCTCCCACATCATCGTCCATCCCGGACACGCACATCACAATGGTAAACTCATCAGTACTTGGTTTCCCCCGCATGGGTGCGGACCGTGAACTTAAGAAGGCCAACGAGGCTTACTGGGCTGACAAGCTCTCCCGCGATGACCTGCTCAAGGAGGGCAAGCGCCTGAGGTTGGAGCACTGGAAGATCCAGAAGGACGCTGGCGTCGAGATCATCCCCAGCAACGACTTTGCTTTCTACGACCACCTTCTCGACCACATCCAGCTCTTCAACGTAAGTCTCTCTTGCCCCGCACCTGACTGTTGCTTTTTTCGCTAACAACCCCAGGTTATCCCAGAACGTTACTCCAAGCACGGATTGCACAAGCTTGATGAGTACTTCGCCATGGGCCGTGGCCACCAGAAGGATGGCGTCGATGTTCCCACTCTGGTAGGTGAACCACCTCTTAGTCAAGAAGCTTTTGCTAACATGCTTGCAGGAAATGGTCAAGTGGTTCGACTCCAACTACCACTATGTCAAGCCTACCCTCCAGGACAACCAGACTTTCAAGCTTGCTGAGAACCCCAAGCCTGTGGTTGAGTTCCTCGAGGCCAAGGAGGCTGGCATCATCACTCGCCCCGTCCTCATCGGTCCCGTCTCCTTCCTCGCCCTCGGCAAGGCCGACCGTGGCCAGTCTGTCGACCCCATCTCCCTCCTCGAGAAGCTGCTGCCCGTATACGTTGAGCTCCTCAAGAAGCTGAAGGAGGCTGGTGCCGAGTACGTCCAGATCGACGAGCCTGTCCTCGTCTACGATCTGCCTCAGAAGGTCAAGGATGCTTTCAAGCCTGCCTATGAGAAGCTTGTTGGCGCCGACCTGCCCAAGGCTGTCATTGCCACCTACTTTGGTGACGTTGTCCACAACTTCGACGTCTTCCCCAGCCTCCAGGGAGCTGCTGCCATCCACGTCGACCTTGTCAGGAACCCTGAGCAGCTCGAGAGCGTCATCAGCAAGCTTGGCCCCAACCAGGTTCTCTCTGCCGGTGTCGTTGACGGCCGCAACATCTGGAAGACCAACTTCAAGAACGCCATTGAGCTTGTCGAGACTGCTGTCCAGAAGCTTGGCAAGGACCGTGTCATTGTCGCCACCTCCAGCTCGCTTCTCCACACTCCCCACTCTCTCGACAGCGAGAAGAAGCTGCCTGAGGAGGTCAAGGACTGGTTCTCCTTTGCCGTCCAAAAGGTGTCCGAGGTTGTCGTCATTGCCAAGGCTGTCAACGACGGCCCCGCTTCTGTTCGTGAGGCTCTTGAGGCCAACGCCAAGTCGATGCAGTCTCGCGCCTCATCTGAGCGCACCAACAACAAGGCTGTCAAGGACCGCCAGGCTAGCGTCACCCCCGAGCAGCACGAGCGCAAGTCTGCCTTCCCTGAGCGATATGCCCAGCAGAAGACCCACCTCAAGCTCCCTCTTTTCCCTACGACCACCATCGGCTCCTTCCCCCAGACCAAGGAGATCCGTATCCAGCGTAACAAGTTTACCAAGGGTGAGATCACCGCTGCCGAGTACGAGAAGTTCATTGAGAAGGAGATTGAGGAGACTATCAAGATCCAGGATGAGCTCGACCTTGATGTCTACGTCCACGGTGAGCCCGAGCGCAACGACATGGTGCAGTACTTTGGTGAGCGCCTCGACGGTTATGTCTTCACCACCAAGGGCTGGGTCCAGTCTTACGGATCCCGCTGCGTCCGACCTCCGATCATCGTTGGTGACATCTCTCGCCCTGCTCCCATGACTGTCAAGGAGTCCAAGTACGCCGCCTCGGTGTCCAAGAAGCCCATGAAGGGCATGCTTACTGGACCTATTACCTGCCTGCGATGGTCCTTCCCCCGTGACGATGTCCATCAGTCTGTGCAAGCTCAACAGCTTGCTCTCGCTCTCCGCGACGAGGTTCTCGACCTCGAGGCTGCTGGCATCTACGTCATCCAAGTCGACGAGCCCGCCCTCCGTGAAGGACTTCCTCTCCGTGCTGGCACTGAGCGCGAGAAGTACCTCTCATGGGCCGTCGACTCTTTCAAGCTTGCCTGTGCTGCTGTCCAGGACTCTACCCAGATCCACTCGCACTTCTGCTACTCCGAGTTCCAAGACTTCTTCCACGCCATTGCTGCGCTCGACGCTGATGTTCTGTCTATTGAGAACAGCAAGAGCGACGCCAAGCTCCTCAAGGTGTTTGAGGACAAGGCGTACCCACGCCACATTGGCCCCGGTGTGTACGACATCCACACGCCTCGTGTGCCCTCTGAGCAGGAGATCAAGGACCGCCTGTCTGAGATGCTCACATACCTCAAGCCCGAGCAGCTGTGGGTCAACCCCGACTGCGGTCTCAAGACCCGGCAGTGGAAGGAGACCAAGGCCGCGCTGATCAACATGGTTAACGCTGCCAAGTTCTACCGCGAGAAGCACGCGGCTTAAATTTCTTCTGCCATTTGGCAATCCCTTTGCGGCCGTGTTTCATCAACGCGGCCGCGTCGAGTAGCATATCAACTTGCTCTCGTGTAATGTGTGTGTAATGAGTTTTATGATACCCAAAAGTTCAACCTGCATCATGGGTCGTTGAGCGGTGCAAAAGAAAAGCAGATTGTGTGTATGGACAGGACGGACATGGACGTCCAGCACAACTAGCTCTGGCGTTTATTTTATTGGGAATGTTTGCGACACGGGTCGCAGGGTCGATTGACCTGGACAGATAGATGTGTGTATGTAGTATAGCCAGTGAAGAATGAGACGATACATGTCTCCTGGCACAAGCCGAATATGAAAAATATACAGGCGGATGCATCAATCATTGTCACGTCTTCTCTATGTGTTGGTGCCTGATGGTGATTTACTTTTTGCTGCGTGGCTTGAGCAAGAGGGATGAATGAATGGTGAGGCCAAGGAGCTGTTGTTGCTATTACCTAGACAGCAGGAGTGTACTATAGCATTTCGGCAGCCGAGTGGACAAACGCCTGGCGGTGGCGGAATGGGCGCGTCTAAGAGCTGGGATGTCCTTGGATGGACGAGGACCGCTGATGCTATGGTATTTCAGAGTATGCCAAGATCCTGTCTACGTGACCTGCATAGATGGAGCAAAAATAAAAGTTGCAAAAACAAAAACATACGACAGCGGGGATTCGCTAGTGGTCACCCACCTAACTACTAATCCGCCGGTAAACTGCTTGTATAGGGCAGATCGGACGGGATGCCTAATTCTCAGTTTCCTCTGGTCGTATGTACCATAGTAGTAAAAACAAGCATTACATATTCGTAATAGATTGGGTTACGCGGACTTTGGATTTTCAATCTCGAAGAGGGATCACGTGGTGTTATCGATAGAGCAGCTTGGCATTTTCACGGATGGAACATAGCTACTTTTTGCACTGGCTGGAGAGGCTTCAATGAAAAACAAAACAAATAATATTTAAGTTTTGTTTCACTCGTAGCCACAGACACTTAAGAGCAAGGGCATAGAGGTTGTTTTTCGCAGTCATATATGAGAGAAATGGGCGCAAGCTATGACCGGGGTTCGGCCAGCCTCCTCAATGGTTGGCGCGTACCTCCAACATCCATGACATGTCCAGATACCCATGGCCCATAGCACACCCGCGCAGTTTCTGTGGCCAGTCTGGGTCTCGGCAACTTGTTACTGTCGCCAGTCGTGTCCTTGAAGAGGGTCTCCCGTGCGGCTTGTTCCGTCCTCACATGCATGTATGTAAGCCAGCACGACGGTTGCCCTGCGCAACCAGCCCCGACCATGTTTACCAACCTAACCCAAGCCGCCCAGCCACCGTCGCCCTCAGGATGCCGCGCACTGATGATTGGGCAGATAAACGGCCGCTGTCACGGAAGATGACGCGCTTTGGCTACTTGGTCCACTGTCAGCGCACGGCGGGCGCAGGCGGGCGGGCCAGGAGGGCTGGGCCTATGTTGATAGACCCTCGCGGAAGCCAGCCACCTCGATGGCCCCGTGCATGAACTGCTGCTCCTCTGAACCCACCCTCGATTTCCAGCCGCCATCGTCGCTATCCACTGTGCCCTGCTCTCGTACCGGTAGCCACAGTCTGCTTCATGGGACGTTCGTCTCGCCTCTCGAGGTGAATGTACTATGGTTCGCAAGACACGGGTACGCTGCGTGCTCGTGCTGCTCCACGAGGCCCTGCTTCTCGCTCCTGCCGCTGCTGCTGCCACTACCGCCGCCGCCCACATGCCCTACAACCCGACTCGCGTCCTCCAGACCAACGATAGCCTCTACGTCTTCCGTCCCTCGCCCCAGTCATCGACTCAGTTCCAGCTCAGCAGCATTGACCTGTCCGCCACGCTCACGGCTTCCAACCTTCCCTACGATAACCTCTACTCAACTCTGCCCTTCCTCGATGACACCACGTTGAGGCCTTTTACACCGCTCCTTGATAGTGGTGGAAGCCTGATCGTATACACCGGCGACTGCACTCTAGGTGCCAACGGAGCTCAGCTATGGACTTATACACCAAATGCTGCGGACCCCAGTGGGAAGGGTACTTGGAAACAAGAGAATGTGTCGGTTACAGATAGCTCGCATGCTGACAGCATGGGCCCAAACTTTCTCAGCGCTGGAATGGCTTTTTCATCCATCGTACCAGGGGACGCCCAAACTACAGGGGCATACTTTTTCGGTGGCATGTGTCCCAATGCAAGCGACTCAACAGGGTCATGGCAATCTGCAGCCAGCTACTCCAACTCGGTAGTCACGCTCGAGCCTTCGGTCCCAAGCACCCAGTCTCTCAACTACCAACTAGACATCTCCTCGAGTCGCGGACCCCCGGTGCCAGAAGCCGGCTTCACCATTACCAGCTTGTCCCCGACATTCTCGGATCGTAAAGATGGCACGCAGATCCAGCAGCAGAACTTTCTGCTCATTGGAGGGCATACCAGTGGCGCTTTCCTCAACATGTCGCAGATTGCTCTCTTTTCCCTTCCAGAGCAAGGCTGGACATTTATCCCTGTCCAGCAGCCTGATGGTTCATCTGCAGTCGAACCTCGATCTGGTCATACTGCCGTACTCAGTGCGGATGGTCAAAGCATCATCGTCATCGGTGGCTGGGTTGGAGATACCAATACACCAGCCGAGCCCCAATTGGTAGTCCTTAGCCTTGCAGATGGTTATGGGGGTGATGGAGATTGGCAATGGACGGTACCATCTACCAGTGGTGCCGGACTGCCAACTGGCTCTGGTCTGTATGGTCATGGTGTTGCCATGTTGCCTGGAAGTGTTCTGATGGTCACCGGGGGGTATACTATTCCCTCATCTGGTGGCCAGCGACGAAGAGACTCAACAAGTGTCAACGCTCAGACGTTCTTCCTCAATACTACCTCGAATACCTGGATCGCCGACTATACACCTCCCGTCAAGACACCTGCATCTTCGTCTGCAGATAATGGATTCTTATCAACAACTGGACAAAAGGCAGGCTTGGGTGTTGGTATAGCCATCGGTCTCGTTGCCATATGCGGAGTTGTCGCCCTGTACATGTGCTACAGGAAACGGTCAAAGAACCACCGACACATTCGAGAAAAACAACTTCAGGACCTGTCATATACTACTCACAGGTACAACATGGAGGATTATGCGCCAGGGTGCGATGAACGTGGGGGTCGACCTGACGCATCTGATTATGTCGTTGATCAGAACGGCTCTTACTACTTTCCCCAAGGAGCTCAGGGCGGCCAGGGCTGGAAGGCAACAAGTGGAGGTGAAGTTGAACGAACTGGCTTGCTTGTTGAGATTCCGAGTCCGACGCGCGGATTGCGACGTAGTATGGGTGGGAGACCTGTGTACGGTGTCAACAAGCCTC
The DNA here is from genome assembly GCF_000338995.1 of Bipolaris sorokiniana ND90Pr. Taxonomy (NCBI): domain Eukaryota; kingdom Fungi; phylum Ascomycota; class Dothideomycetes; order Pleosporales; family Pleosporaceae; genus Bipolaris; species Bipolaris sorokiniana. The sequence continues at coordinate 1,217,683 of NW_006911904.1, read as the reverse complement.
GCGGTCCAAGTGGTATCCACCCAATTGATGAACTCGAGGAGGAAACGGACGAAGAGCAAGCTCAAGATAGTTCGCCCCTGTCAAAGCCTCCCGAGATGGCTGAACTGCGACCGAAATTTGGAGTTGCAGTTCTCGACAATGCCCCAGTCTTGGATTCATCCGTGTCTGGCCAAAAGCATGGCAATATGCAAAGAGATATGCGATACGCTGCATCTGTACCGAATACTCAGGAATCTCCTAGTCACGGCAAAAGCAACTCTCTTGGACGGCTTCAATTGAACTCGGCTGGCAGAATTTCCCCGGACAAATCAAACTCCGAGCGCACGAGCTCAAACCTTAGTGAGCGGAGTATCATGTCCTGGACCTCTGCAAATGAGAGTGCTCTTGAAAGTGTATTAATGCGCTCTGGAAACACGCCGAACAATACTGCCGGCTCCTCAAGGTCAACAAATCCGAGCCCTACCAGCGACAAGGCCAGAAGGAGAAGGGAAATTGGCCGACATTCTCCTGATGAACCCCGGACACGCTCGTTCAATAGTGAGCAGAGTCATGGCCAGCCAGACTCGGAATCTTTCCGGGCCGTTCAGTCGTCGTTTGTGCATCTGCAAGCTGAGGGTGAAGCACTGCTTGGTGGTAACCCAGAGCGGTCGAGGCCAGATACTGGTTCTTCTAAATCAGATGCGTGCCACGATACAGATCACAGCAACAGTCGAACGGGGACTGCTACCCCAGCTACATCTTTTGTCTTGGACCTGTCAGGTGTACCCAGGTCAACGTCCAAAGTGCGAAGGACGAACTGGCTAGGCAGTGTCCGCAAAGTGTTGACAAGATCAGTCTCGGGCGCTGAACGCACAAGGTCGATGATTGCTCCTGCCACGTACCAGGAACCCTATAGAGATGACCCAACTTCGCCTACCGAGTCACACCAAACGGATATGCGGAAATCGTTCCCAGCCGCTACTGCACCGCCCCAGCGTGCAGCTTCAGATGCAAGCTTTTGGCGTAATAGGAGAGGGAAAAAGGACTGGCTGGACGATGAACAAGATCCAGCATGGCGCCGCACTGCTGGGGATGACTGGGGTACGCCCGAAGACATTGCCATGGCTGAGCGTGAACGCCAACGCCAGGAATGGAGAGAAAGGGGCAACTTGCTGGTGAACCTTGACGGCGATGATCGAATCCCTACACCACGCTCGCCCATTCTTTCAGATCATCTCGGTATTCCTGTTGGTGAAGACAGGCCGTGTACTCCCGCTAGCGAGGCTGATTGGGACGTTGAAGCAGCAGTCGAGCGACGAGTGGTTCAAGTCATGTTCACGGTGCCCAAATCCAAACTGCGTGTTGTCAACGCCGATATAGACGGTAGCAGCATCTTGTCAGTCCCTCAAGATAGCGACAGTCAGGCGAATGAGTCATCGAAGAGCGGAGTCTCACCCAGTCGTGTCAAAGATATCGCTGGACGGTTTGAGCAAATGAACAACAGCAGCAACAACAGTCCTAGGATATCGCCCAAACCATCGCCCAGACCATCTCCGTCCAATTCGATCAAGTCGATGAAGATTCGGCAAAAGGCCAGTGAAGCATCTTTGGCAAGGCAGCAAAGCCCGAGAAACGCGGCCAAGGCTAGTGGTCTTAGCCCGCTCAGCAATGGAGACAATTAGTCGCTTGCTTCTCGCCTATCTTTCGTCTTCTTCTTTTCTTCTTCTTGACATGTTTTAGCTGGTCTCTTTATGCAAACTTCTACGATTTTTTTCTGACGCACTTTGTATTCTTTCGGTAACACGACCAGACGTTAGGGTTCAGCGTAAGGTGTTTTTGGCGGGGAACATTGGCGTATTTACAACGGGATCTCGACCACCTCGGTCCATCGTATGAGGGGTATCCCGGATATCGCACCTTGCGAGAAGGATGTGAATGATGACTGATGTTGATGATTGAACAGTTGGATCAATTGACTTGTCAATGGATTGATGGGTTGATGTACGGGTCATCATGAACAAGGAAGCTTTTTAGAGCATATTTTCCTTGTCTAGGGTATTCATATAGAAGGATGCCCTGCATGCTATGTGCGTATATGTGCGGAAATAGATTCCATGGATTTTATTTAATACGTACGTGTGCATCTCTCTACGTGTATATATTGACTCGTTTTAATGCACTCATCCCGGCATTCAAGGCGACACATCCCCGCCATTTACTCGGCAAGGGTACCGTACGCGTATGACGTACAGAGCAAGAAGACCATTACCCCTCCACGCTTTGACCTCCGCAACCAGCAGCAATGGCTGAAATGGCTTCGCGCATAGCTTCGCTCAGGTCTCTGCTGCCCGATCTCGAGTCTACGCTGCACTCATTTACTTCGTCGCCCGCCAAGTTTCGTGTTGTGCGTACAGTAAACGACACACCGACGCAGCCACAAACCCTCTACATCCTCGACTCTTCCTTCAACCCGCCGTCCCTTGCACATTTCACTCTCGCATCTTCGGCTCTAAAAAAATCGGCACCACTAGAGCAAAGCCCTTACAGACTGCTACTGCTCTTTAGCACACACAATGCAGACAAGGCGCCCAGTCCTGCAAGCTTTGTGCAGCGCATCGCCTTGATGACGGCGTTCGCTGAAGACTTGTCGCAGAGCCTCAAGAAGGGAACATGCTCTTCGAATGCTGATGTTACCAATATATCAATAGATATTGGTCTTACCAAAGAGCCCTACTACAGTGACAAGTCAGCAGCCATCGCCCAAGCTACGCCACTCTTCTATGCTTCTAATCCGAGGCATGTACATCTTGTCGGCTATGACACCCTAATCCGCTTCTGCAACCCAAAGTACTATCCTAAGCACGACCCGCCGCTCTCAGCCCTTGAGTCCTTTTTTGCTGCTGGTCACAAGCTGCGCGTGACCCAACGACCAGCCGATGCGAACGACGAGTCGTCGCGTGAGTTTGGCTCAACTCAGGAGCAAGCCAAGTACCTGCAAGACCTAAAAGATGGAAAGCAAGAAGAAGCCGGCTTCCAATCCGCATGGAGCAACAACATAGAAATGGTCGAGGCTGAGGAAGGTGTTGGGATCAGCTCAACGCGAGTGAGGGATGCTGCCAAGCAAGGCAGATGGGATATTGTGTCAGAGCTGTGCACTGAGAGCGTGGCGGCTTGGATCAAAGATCAGAAGTTATACAGTGAGGATGCAAGTGGCAAGAAGATGATGAGCTGAATACTCAATCACCGCGGCATCTCCGATACTTTTCAGCATGCAATACATGTTGCTCATTTGTAAGAGTGCCTCTTCCTCTGAGTTTCGGTACATTTCGGTTGTTTGATCATCGTAATTGCTGTTGCTTCTATTGTGTCGTTGCCCCCCCCCCCCCAGCTTTCCTCGTCCAAAACATGGGCAGGCACTCCACGTGGAAGAGGGCCCTACCTGTCAACAAACAGCAAACCTCTTTGCCCTATCCATCTGCTCACCCTCTCACTTCCACACCATGGCTTCCAAGCTGTGTTGCATAACAGAAGAGGACGAACGATCGAACTCACCCGAGCTGCCCAACGTCCGCCTCAGCCAACTTGCACCCGCAAAACAGTGTCTTTTACCCGAACAGACCAGCTCACCAAACTCACAGTTTACGAGCGCCCGTTCTGGTGATTTCTACAAGCTCAGAGAAATCTTTCAGCATGCCCACCACTCCGATGAAGATCGTGATACACCCCTGCAGGCAGGTCCTGCGCGTTTCAGTCGCCCTTCAGTCCACAGCATACGCTCACTTCGCAAAGTGAAAAGCATGCGTTCTGTGATCAAGAAGAAGTTTTCCAAAGACTTTAATAAAAAGGCGCCCTCTACTCCAACACATCACTCTGATGCGAACGAAGGCACTCCTAAATCCACACCCGACACTGTGATCAAGCTTCAGAAAAGGGGTCCAAAGCAACAGCTCCAGATTACCAAACTAGAGTTACACAATAATCTTCTTAGCAACAAAAAAGCCCACGAAGGAGGCTACGACTCGGATGCCCAAGTGTTGGACGACGTTGCCAGAAATGCCGGCAAAAGATCACCTAATAAAAGACCTAGTATTCACAGCGTCGACTGGATTGCCTCACCTGGAAGGTAATTTGAAGATAATCGTTCGTTTGTTCGATACTCACATTTCTCAGAAAAACGACCCCAGAGTCATACACAAAAGGCTGCGCTAGTGGCGATCCTGAGCGCGACCTTCGCCCATATGATATCGCGGACCCGCAGACAGTCTCACTATCCAATACATTCAACCTAGTGTCCAAAGCGCCTATCCTAGTATCAGACACGTTTGATGAGAGAAGACGCAGGCTAAAGCGCTCGTACTCGGCAGAGTCGATGAGCTTGCCAAAGCCCCCGCCAATCTCTCCATTACGATTACCAGGTCTTTCGAACAACGATACAACTGGCAAACCCTGGTCGGAAGTCATGACTAAGAGTCTTCGGTCATCACGCTTTCCCGTTCTTCCACGTGAGGGCAGTCCTATAATGTTCGGTACCGACTTGCATGTCTGCCGAAACCCAAAGCACAACCAGGCACATCATCGACGCCGGAACAGTGATTCCTCAGTAGCCCCTAACTGCACATATGATATGCTCACATCTTCCGTGGCTCGCGTAGTGGAGATTCGCGTTCAACAGCCAACCTCAACAGCCACCCCTAGACCGTCCATGTCAATTCAAGGCACTCTGCGTGAGATATCTTCTTCTGCTACAGTTGTTCGTCTCGAGAAGTCTCAGTGTGAAGAAGCAGATAATGATTCCCACCATTCGGTTCATCTGCAAAGCATGCGTATCTCTCACCATCTACGCTCAGGATCATTGCTCTCGTGGGACAAACTTGCAGGCGCTTCGGAGGTACCTGGATCGCCTTACGACTTGCATGAACATACCTCTGCCGATTCAAACTACTTTTCAGAACAAAGTCAGCAGCTGCCTCGCCATCGTCGGCAGACATCGAGCTCTGGGATAGCAAGCTACAAGATTCCGGGTGGCTGGGGAAATGTCGTCCCTAACGATGCAAACATTCGGCCTGATTTTGCGTCTTCTATATACTCAAGTAGACCACAGAGCCCGCCTGGCAGCTTTGGCGGATCTATGATCAACCTTTCCCGGACTGATACTGAAAATCGGCCCTTCAGTATCTCCACCTCAGATCTGCACAGGGCTAGATGTTCGTCATCCTTCCCAACGGATAACGAAGAAATGCCAAGGCCAAGACAGCGGCATGGTCTCACGAACATGAAGGTTTCACAGAGCTATAGAGCGGAAACTCCACCATATACTCCACCAAGAGCACCTTTGGCACGTAACAACAGTGTTGCTGATACCAAGGTTTCCAAGTTTCGGGAAGAGTTCAGTCCACCTGCTGCCAAAAAGAAGCTCACACATTCATCCTCGATAATGAGATTCTTGAAACCCAAGAGACTCAGCTTGCGGAGTCAAAGCGAGGTAAGTAATTCTCCTGAGCAACCGATTGCCGGCGTGGACGGTCCTTTTGATACACTAGACGTACCTGCGGATCGAGAACGCCGACAATCGCAATCCCTGGTGAGTTTGCGTGCAGAACAGCAAGCTCTCGGCAAGAACAAGGGCGCCAACCAAGTTTGGGATCGTGCATTACAAGCTCATCAAGAAGAGAAGGCATCCCTGTTTCTCCCCAAGAACAAGGATCTTGCTGTACAGTCTAGTCCTTTCAGGGAACGCAGTGGGAGTGTTTCCACAAGACGAATCAGCGTTGACGACGGAGATGTTTCCATAAGAGCTGAGGAATCAAACAGGCGTCTGTCCACACTGAATACTCTTACATCAGGTGGTGATAATGATGAGGACAGACCATCAACTTCGATCTTTCGACGTCGCGCCCTGGCAAGTGGAGACGATTCCGAGGTAGGAAAAGAAGTGGTGGATGCCTACAACCGACAAGGCGATGATGTAGAAGTTGTTGGTGCATGGGGTCGCTATCCTTCTCACACACGCGAGGACCGAACCGGATCTGCTGGTAAAGTAGATGATGTCCAGCCCCGCGACTTTGCACTCGAAGCAGCGATAAAGTCTACAGCTCCAAATGATGAAGAGGACTTGGCCGATCCAACGCAGCGAAGACCCTCGACTCCGCTCCTGCCGGGCGAAAAGAAAAAGAAGAAGAAACTCGGCAGCATGCGCATGGCAAGAAGTAGCTCCATGACGTTTGGCAGGGCACTCATGAAGAACTATAGTAAGATGTTCAAGAGTCAGAGCACGGAGTTCAGGAGGCATGGTCGCGGCCATCGCAGCTCGATTGCGTCTGGTGGTGTTCTCGAACATCCTGAACTTGAGCTGTTTCCTGAGGTGTGGGCAGGCAGCTTAGTTGAAGAAAACAACAGTGGTGCACGAGGCGATCGTGAGGAGTTCGTTACCCCAAACCAGAGACCAATGAACACCGCCAAGGGCAAGGACAAACTAGTCGTTGATGATACCATGGCAACGCTCCGTCCACGCCACAACTCATCTGCACCCAACCTCAGTGAGCTTTCGCTCCGAGGCGGTGACGCCAACTACGATCACTTCCATGACCTTGCTCGCGGCTGGTCAGTCTACTATAAGAACTGCGTCGACGAATACCCCCGCCCAAGCACCGGTGCAAACACCACAACAGCAGATTTTGGCGCACTCGCTCGTCTGTCTTTCGACAGCAGACATATGTCTCTCCACTCTTCCATAATGCGCAGCCATATTGGAAGGCAGTCGCGCAACCCTAGTCCCGTGAGCCACGTGAGCTGTAACATGAGGGGCGGCGATGACGCTGCGAGCGAGAAGAAGAGTATGGTTAGCGTGCGACGTAGCACTATGGATCTTATTTCGAAGTTCAAGCACCAGGAGGTGGCGGAGCATGAGAAGATGCTGAGGCTTCGCTTGGGAGAGAGTGGTGAGGGGATGGGGGATGAGGATGCGGCTTGAGGGTGTGGAGTCAGAGTGTAACTTGTAATGTTTAATATTCGCTTGGGGAAGTAGCAGAGAAGATAGTTATAACTTGTATGAAATAATTATCGTAATTGTAATTGTATCAGTTGATACACATACTTTGTGGTGTAATCACTGTGCGATATCGAAAACAACAGCCAAGTGCGAGGAGTGAGATGTTTCCAACAGCAGCACCCAACATCATCAAACCGCAGCACGAAAATCGCTTGGATTTAACACATCTCCCATTCGCCCCCCGATATCCCAAACTCCACAAGGAATCTTGCCTCTCCAATCCCAATCCACCTTATCCCAAACCCTCCCCCAACTATGGTTTGCCATCATTTATTCAATTCCCCCCCCCCCCGACTCACCGACACAGTCAAATCCCCCTTCGCCATAAAAATACACTGAGCTCCACACACACAACAAAATAACCATATTCCTTTTCGAAAATCATCAAATTGACAACAAAGTTCCATCTCAAGCCCCGTTTTTGATTGTGGAGGGAGTTGGCTTTCGTATTCAGGATGCCAAGCGAGGAGAAGCAAAGTCAGAGCGCGAGGGGGATTCCCTCGGTTGCAGAGATGAATGCGAGGTTTGAGGCGAGAATGAGGAGGTATATGGGGGAGGGGACGAGGGATGGGAGTGTAGAAAATGAAGGAGGGGAAGGAGAAAATGTCGGGGTGTGTGTGAAGAGGAAGAGGAGTGAGAGTGTAGGAGATGGAGAGGGAATGAAGGGTGAAGAGGATGTTGATTGTGTTGGTCAAGAAGATGAAAAGGAAAAGAAGATGGAAGCAAAGGGAAAGGGAAAGGGAAAGGCAGAAGCGAAAAAAGAAGCTCGACCCCGGAAACTCATTGTGAAGTTGAGATTTGCGCACTTTCCCGTGGTGAAGAACGATGAATCTTCATCATCACCATCATCTTCATCTTCTTCATCTTCTTCACATCAACCCAACCAATCCAACCAACCCGGCCCGTCCAGCAAACCCATCCAACCAAGCCAATCCAACCACGCCCAAACAACAACGAGCAAAGCTCCTGCTCCCGCTCCCGCTCCAAAATCCCTTTCTAAAAAATCAACAAAACAATCATCCCGCAAGCAAGCCACCCTCCCTCCCCCATCAAACCCCTCTTCAACCACCACCATGGCACCTCCACCCCCCAAACAAAAACCCCTCCCCCTCCCCCACCTCCGCATAACAAACGAACCCCCCATCCCCTGGACGCCCATCCCTCTCCCGTGTCCCCTCCTCCCAGACGACCACGAAGGCGCAAAAGCAGCGTGGAAGCGAATTTTCCCTAACGAAAAGGAGTTTGGCAAGTATGGTGGGAAGTCGACGGGATGGATGGAGAAGATGACATGGAAGAAAGAGGGGTGGATGGCGAGGGAGGAGGGGGATGTGTATGTGGAGAGGTTTTTGGGGATGGTGCCTGGGAGGCAGGGAGTTAGGGGGGATGAGGGGAGGGTGAGGGGAGGGTGAGGAGGGGGTAGGGGTGGAGAAGGGTGGAGAAGGTATGGGGTTGGATGGTTCATTTTCAAATACTACATACTACTTGAGGGAGATGATGGATTTGGTGGGGGACTGTGGGTGTTGGGAACTTTTGGTTTCTTTGGTATCGACAGAGGTAGCTGGTTTAGCGAAGCTTGAGGGGTCTTGGGTGTGGTCTGTTTCATCGCAGTGGATGGATTCTTCTTCGTGGACTACATCGTTGGTGTGGGTAGATTGCTTTGCGTTTTTAGGTTTGCGTGCGTACCAGAAGAAACTGGGGAGTTAGCATAATCACAAATAGGTGTCGGTGAAGACTTACACATCAGCGTAGTAATGGCGGTCCTTTCTCTTTGCTTCCTGCCTGCAATCGGCTAGGAAAACTTCTACCTCTTCTCTAGACCACTTGAGTATTCGTGTGAATAGACCGAGAGAACTGCTGGGCAGCCAGTCCATCAGGTCTTCATATACAAAGTGTCCCAGCAACTTGAACCTCGCGCCCTTTGCCCACTTGCCTACTGGCCATTTGTACATCTTAACATGGATATCTGTGAACCCCGCATCACGCAGCTGGGGTGTGAAATGACGAGGGCCTGTACCATCAAGACCAATCTTCTGCGCAGCCTCGATGAAATACTCGGACCAGCGTATCAGCGGCGAATCTTGTGCAGTCACATTGGTATCCATGCACCGGATGGGAAAGGCAATGTCTTGACACTCGAGGTAGCCATCAGGGTTGAGGTTATCATAGGCTTGTTCGAAGAAACGAGGCCAGTTCTTGATCGCTGCTACCAAGGCGCGCGAGTGAATGTAATCGAATTTATCGTGGAAGATCCATTCTTTTTCGCAATCATCAATTAGGAATTCACAGTTAGGTGGGACCTGTTCGGGCTGGATTGGACTTAGATCTGTGCCTAGGACACGAGCGGATGGGTGCTCGTCTGCGAACTCAATAGCCCATATGCCAGTTCCACATCCTACATCCAAAACACTTTGAACATTCTCTGAAATAGGGGCTCGATACAGCTTTCCGTCGAGTGTAAGGCGAAAGGCGTGGTGTTGGAGATCGAGTCTATCCGCCTCGGTCTAGCAGAACTGGTGTAAGCAACTAGTCCATCTGAGTGACAGCAATGCGGGGCGAACCTCGTCATTTGGCACTGGGTACATGCCCTCTGCGTAAGCATGGTACCGCCTGCCATTTTCATAGCGGAAGCTGAATACAGACGACGTGGCAGACATTGTGTAGGATGATTGAGTGTCTCCAAAGGCAGAGTCGCGTTCGTCGCTTTGCTCGTTCTGCCATGGCACCTATTTGTCAGACAAGGCATCTTAGGATTAAGACGCTGAACGGGACCCACGTCGATTTCGAGCGACGGTTCGGAGCTGCTAGCCTCTTCAGCTGTAGGATCGCTATTGGCATGTGGAGTCGCTTCCTGCGCATCATTTGACGGCGACATTATGGTTATCGGTGGGGAAGCAGCAAGACACACCGGCCGATTGCTGGTTTTAAGCTCTCTGGTGGCATGATTTGAATGCCTCTCAAAAGGCCAGTTCTCCGATGACGGGTCGGTAAAGGATGAGAACTGTGTTCTCTAGTTGGGATTTTTCAGGCGCCCCATCCAATTCTACCGGTTGTTCGTACAATCCAGCGGAGTTTCCCACACCTCTGTATCTATTAGGAATAGTCATTTTGATCACTTGCAGATGCCTTCGGGGTTGGTGGAGTATTTTGGCGTATTGAGATGATAACAAAATTCGAGTCGGATGTGGTTTGCCTTTGCAGTAGAACCGTCCATGGTGGGGCGTAGTGTTAATTGTTGGGTTTGTTATGGTTGTTACTTTCAAAGGGTTCTTGAATTGGTACTCTCTGCACTAGGTGTTCCTGTAGAATGAGACACACAGGCTTGAGGGCTGAAAATAGTTTGGGAGACAGGATGATGGGCGTACGTGAGGTTACAACTACCTGCGGCTGTGATTTGCAGATGACCCCACTGGCCCTCGGTGGCTGCTGTCAGTAATAGCTGAGGCAGAACATTTACGCGAGACGGCCACGCGTGAACTGTTGACCAGTCAGAGTATAGATAGCTATGTAAGAAGCTGTCTTCACAGCTATAGTTCGAGGAAAGTAGACGACTGGGACCCTGCGCCAAGACTACAAACCCTTACTATACTCAGCCCACAGTGACACATCATCTGCTTTACTTAATCCGTCGTCTCCAAAACTTTCTATCGAGATTTGCTACCTCCGCAGCGACTGCATACTTAATCACTTCTCTGTCATATTTATCCCTTACCTAGAAATCACTGCCTCAATAACCAGCACGAACTGGCACACTTTGCTTTCCCCCATCGCACGACCAGAGAGAGCTGCGCCCTACTCAACGAAATACGTGGGTCGCCACGATTCGCTGCTTCTACAACCAACATCAGCTGTTCTTAGTCAAACAAGTACCGACGGTAGTCCACTTCAAACAAGATGCATTCACTCTTCACTTAGTTCACGCACGAAGCAAACAGGCACATTCGATAATGGGGTCGTTACATGAAATTACAATTATGACTACTTGCAGTCAAGGAACTGCAGTCCCCTTAGTAGGGACGACACACATAAAGGATTAGTATGGGAGAAAGGTCATTAGGGGACGGATGTCATCCATCAGTTGCTTCAACCGCGGAAGCTACGAGCCACAACGGGCTCTGACCTGGTCGTAGGAGCATTGGCTGCACGAACGGGTCCCACACCGGGCAATGGCCTGAAAGCCGGAACATCAGGCCAGTTTCCTAGGCCGGCAGGATCACCACCGAGTCGGATCCATTTGGCGTGCGAAGGGATGTCTCCCGCAAGGACAAACATACGATACCAGCCGAGTGGTGCAATATATGGTCCCTTGGGCGCCTTGACGGAGCAAGCGTTTCCTGAGCATGTAACTTGAGGGAAGAGGATACGTGCACCCATGGAGCTACCGTGCGTACTGGACTCGGCTCCCATAAGCGACACCTTGATGGGTCCACCTGCGCTAGATGTGACAGTGAAAGAGTAGTCGGCCTCCCAGTTCCAGTCATTCTGAGGAAGATCAAAGGTTGGCTGCGGGATTCCAGAGAGGAGGTATGGGGGAAGGAAGACCTCCAATCGATGCTCCTGGGGGTTCACGTTGTCCTGCGGGTCTGAGCCAGACACAAGAACTCTTCCGTCGTCCATTACTACAGCCTCGGAGTGGTACATGCGCGCAATGGTGGTGTTGGCCATGACGCTCATGCGTTGGTGCTTGGGCTTCCTGGAGTCGTACAAGACAGCGTTCAGGTTAGGGCTTTCAGCGAGACCAAAACCAGCTTCACCAATCTCGGCTCCGTTCAGGATCAAGAAAGTGCCATCTGGGAGAGACGCCATGCAGGACATGACACGACGGGATGGCATACGCTCAATTGTCCACTTGGGTTGGGCAACATCTGGTGCCATGCTGACGCAGTTGTCAAGTCCATAGCGCGGGTTCTTTGCTGCGCCACCGCAGATGAGAACCTCAAGAGGATCGGTGTAAGGGTAGTGCTGAGGAAGGAGAACCTGAGTACCCTCGTATGGGTAGGTTCGGCCTCCTGTAGGGTCGGTGACAGCAGCCGGAACCTTTGGCAGAATGGTCTTGGTGTCGAGAGTGACCTCGTCCAGGATGCGGGCTTCATTGTAGTACTGGATGAAGATACCACCGGATGGAAGTACGACAAGGAAGGGGTACAGGTTGTATGGGTCAGTGTCTTGCAAGTACTGTGCGTGCTTGACTGCTCCAGCCTTGGGTAGGATCTCCATGTTCGGCACGGGGGGACCGTTAGAGCCGTCCTGGCCACCGACGATAAGCATTGAACCATTAGCCATAAGGAGACCGGTAGGATACCAGCGACCTTGTTGCAGCTTCACGGTGTTCACATCCTCCTGCCAGTTGTTGGTACCGTTGACGCCAAGCGTGCCGTCTGGCGTGTACATGCGCACACCGAACAAGGAATCAGTTGACCAGCCACCAATGTTGATCTGGCGACCAGCACGGTCAGGTAGAGTCAAACCAGCAGCGCAAAAGATGTCGGTCTTAATACCGGTCAACTCACGGAAGGCGTGGAAGATGTCACCTCCAATCGAAGGGTCGAGCTCGTAAGCACCGGTTGAGTTGGGCTCTCCAGTTCCGTACTTCTCGAGGAGAGAAATTTTGCCATTGACTGCGGGCTGCGAGATCAATGGAATAATTGGACCACCGACCAAGAACTCATAACGTCCAGCCGCGTTGCCTTTGGGGTAGTTCCACACATACAGTGGATCAGCCCCCTCCCACTTGTAATAGGACAGACGGTTACCCTGGCCGCAGATTGCCTCAGGTGCACCGGGGCATGACATGTTACATTCTGACTCAGGGGCGGGCTTGGAACCGGCTTTCTCGATGCCATCCAGATCACCGCAGAAGCACTCCTGGCCATACTCCAATCCAGCATACATGAAGCCGAATTCTTGACACTTGTTAAGACACCATTCTGGTGAATTGCCAGTCTCGTTGACAGACTTCCACGGGAAAACTTGGCCACCGATATCAGTGATGCAGCCTTGGTACTTCCAGCCACCCACAGTCTGTATGGGCTTTGGTTGCTGATAAATCTTGAGGGGATCCTGGCTGGAATAGATGCTCATCCTGTTGGGACCTCCACATGTCTCGGCTTGATTTCCGGCACATTTGGTATTGCACTCGGACTCGGACTGAGCCAGTGCGCCTCCCATCCTGACCTGTTGAAGTTAGTATCTGAGTACGAATGAAGGGCGTTGGTAATGCTCACAAAGTTATCACAGAAACACTGGTAGCTATACTCCATGGCAGCGATCTCAAAACCGGCCTGGGCACATTTCCTGGTGCATGATGCAACTGTCATCTGCTGGTCATCGGGTTGTTGGTTGTTGAGAATACGGAATCCAGGTCCATCAACGTAGCAACCCTTGTATTCGAAGCCTTGAGGAAGACCGCTAGCAGCTGGTGGGGCGCTGGACGTGCTGGCTTGAGCAGTAGTCGTAGGTGTGGTGGTAGTAGCGGGAGCTTCAGTACTGGAAGCGGCAGCACTGGAATCGGCAGCACTGGAAACGGCCGGACTGGAAACTGGAGCACTGGAAACAGCAGAGGATGAGGTGCTGACTTCATTGCCTGTGTAGAACCTCCACAAGGTCAATCGGTCAGGACCTCCGCATATTTCTGTTTGGTTCCCGTTACAGGCCATGTTGCATCCCGTGTTACCGTCGGGAGCCGGTCGGCCTTGATTCCGCAATTGGTTGTCGCAGAAGCATTCTCCGGCATACTCGGTACCAGCATAGGTGAAGAATGCTGTTCGGCATGCATCTCTGCATTTCTGGTTCGTCATGCCACCAGTTACTCCAAAGGGTGCCGACAGCGACCTTGCTTGGACGGAGTCGGTATAGCAACCTTCAGCGTGCCATCCGACTTTGGGTTCCTGTGCGCTGACTGTAGATGCTACAGACAGTGCCAGGAGCAGGCTGTGGGATAGCCTGAGAGCATGAGGGGGCGCCATGTGAGGCGAGAAACGATGGCAGAACCGAAGGACAGAGGAAGACAGTACCGAGAAAAGTCTCGACAGGCAGGAATGATCGCCCGGTCGATGAGCCCTGTGAAATCTAGATGGCACCCCAACCGATATCTATATATGTTTCTCATAATGGCAGACAGCGACGAGATCGGGACATTGGCCAATGCTACGCCTAATCCGGTCACTTCGACACAACGAAAACCTAGTCAGTCAGCTTCGGTAGTTTAGCTAGGCGACGGGTGAGTTGCATGGCTGTGGCGGCGAGGGCGAGCAGGAAGCAACTAGAAAAAAACTGGACCGATTCAATAGTCATGGTCCCCGTATTACGGCTGAAAAGCGGAATAGGAAGAGGCCGAGTGTCGCTATCTCGTTGCTACTCGCTTAGGGCGTGCGTCCCGCAGCTTGGTTCTCGCCGGATGGGTATCGTGCCTTATCCCGGCCAATCAAGCACAGAGCTAAGCCAGGGATTCAATTTATCTATTCACAAAGTTTCCTGTTTCGACGTGGATGGGTACGCACTGGAGGAGTACTCCAGGCTGAGGGCTTGTGGTAGCATGCCTGAACAAATGGCCGCAGGCGAATGACTGCGGTGTGGTCCCATGGGGCCCATGTGAGGATCCAGGTCGCGCCATGACAGCGCACACGTCCGGCGTCCGAGGCCTGAGGCCGAGTTGGGTTCGCGGCATATAGTGTGGTGTTGACGGAAGAGTAGTTACGAGGGTGCAAACGTGGGCTAAGTTTAGCACCGCTGGTCTCTGGGACTCAGCTAGCGTCACCAACCCGGCAGCCCACAGCGTTGGGTGCAACACCAAATCCGTCGTCGTCATCAATGAATTTGGCACTTGAGCACACTCGATTTGGAGCGGTTTGGCCGATGCACACCAGCGGGTCGATAGATATGGAATCGTGTCAGCATTGGGCAAAACAGGCAGCAGATGTTTCCCCCTTGCAAAGCTCACGGCAAGGCCCTGTCGCTCATGCGAGCCGCCCCGCAAGGCATTCTTGGTAAGATAATATTATACTGGCGCTAAACAAAAGCCCAGTGTGGAAACAGACAGCAAAAAGTGGCCTTACTAGCGCGCAAAGACATGGCTCCTCGTGGAGATGGCCAAGAGAGGCCGTCTGGTGGTAGTAGGCTTGTGGCTGGGTAGGTAAAGGCATGTGACCCGGGGCTAAGGCAGCTGGGAGTATACCTCGCTCAGCCCTGTCCAACGTCGCCGCCACTTTACTCGTCCAGCAGCTGAGTTGGCGGGAGCCAACGCGTGCATGCCAGTCACGCATCCTACGCGGCTCTTTTCATCGCCAAACTACGCAAGAATAGGATTAGGGAACCCTGGCTGCCTTCACATGCATGCTCAAAGCCTGTGGGCCACTATCTTTTCAACTTTGCTTCTGTCCACGGCCCTAGATTGATTCACCGGAGTACACCAAGTCGTCGGTTGGAAAGCCGTTTGTTCCATGATAGTTCGAGTCATGCTTTTCACACACCGTTTTGTGTACCACCTTCGGACCCAAGAGAGTATTAGCGCTTCGCACACCTACTTCCGACCTTTATCGAGGCCGTCGACTGCCCTGCATAAACCCAGCCGCCAAGCAGCGGCGACGCCAAAAAGGAGCACTCTTGGCCTTTCGCAACCAATGGCATCTCTTTAGCGTCGCCCCTTTTACGAATTATCTCTGCACAATCTCCTGGCTTCTTGACTTATCACACGAGTATCTTGCCTATACGCATTGGGCGCCAAGACCAGCCTTGCACAGTGACAGTGCTGTATCCAGGATCCAGGCAACTAGCTACCATACTGAACATTTCAAATCCTCCATTGCCCAACGATTAGACGCAGTCTTCCATTACCAAAAGTCTTTGGAAATTCAAATCCTGCGGCAACATACTCGGCCGAGTACCATTTTCAACCAAAATGGTTACCCAGTCGAGTCATGAGCAAATGGAGCTCATGTATAAACGAGGATAATTTTTTCAGAGGCGCTGTCCACGTGCCGGACACATAAACCAGCACGCCCTGGTAACATTGCATCTCGCCAATCGTCCTGGGCGATTCAAAGCAAAGACTAGTTTGCCGTGAGTACTCACTGCTATCAAAATTGAAGCGAGGCCCACCGGCAAGTAACGCCATTGGAGGCCTGATGAGGGCCGGACTAGCTGAACAACATGGCGGCGGGCGTTCTAACTACACCCATTGGGGCCGTCCCGTCGGGTGGGTGTTGTTGACAGCTCTGCAAGGCCTTTTATGGTCACGTTCATAGTGCCAAGGTAGCATGTTCATTGCCTCAGCGTTATCGCTTCATTTTGGACCTTTGTATCCTTAACTACTGTGTACATGGTGAATAAGCGGGCCCTTGAACCCTGTGTAGATAACCCGTTTGCCCTGCATACGCTTACTATGTACTACATCCATGAGGATGAGTACATGTCCCATCTGGTATGCGTATCACCTGGCACCTATTCCTTTCAGCCTTCCAGCACCCACCGCCCACTCCAGGCGCTTTGACAGTAACCGGCGATGTAGACACAGGGTAAGCGAAGCGTAGAGATCGTAGTTACGTATATACCTCAACAAAACCTCGATAGCCGTGGTGTCAGGGAGCGCGATGGCTTCAGCAAAGTTCACTGTACGACGCGAGTTAGGCCCAGCCCGGCTAGCCACTGCGGGGTAGACCGGTGGGGACGGCACCCACGATAGTAGAAGAGTGCCTGGCAGGTCTAATCGCCATCAAGTCTCAACATCTGCGCCACAGCCAGCAGCCTCTAAATTAGGCTTTTGATTCTGACAGCCACTCATGACTCAAACCTTACCGCCTGTTCGGGCGTGCATATTCGACGTGGACGGCACCCTTATCAACTCAGAGGACATCTATACCACCATTTACAACCACATACTGCGCGAATGCGGAAGGCCCGAATACCCCTGGGCCATTAAAGCCACGCAGCAGAGCAGAGGCTCACGTGTAAGGGTCCCCCCACAATCAAAAGCAATCTTCAGCTCCTCATGTTTGTATGCAGGGCACCAATCGTCTTCTCGCTTGGGCGCAGGTACCACTTTCCCCAGCGGAGTGGGCGTCAAAAGAGAAAGCACATACACATTTGTTCAAGAACAGCGAGACGCTCGCCGGCATCGATGATCTCCTTGGTACGCTGAAATTCCAGACCACGCCACCTATACTGCTGTCGCTAGCTAGCTCCGCAGGGCGTGAGAAGTTTGCGCTGAAGACATCACATCTCCCATGCATTGGGCGAGCATTCCAAGACTCGGCGTTGCAAGTGTTCGGCGACGACCCAGAAATGTCGGATAGCAAGAAGAAGCCTGAGCCTGATATATTCCTTCTTGCTCTTAAGCGGCTGAATGCTGCCAACACGGCGCGTGAAAAGCGCCCGCTTGAGCCCCGCGAATGTCTAGTCTTTGAAGACTCGATCGCGGGGGTCGAAGCCGCACGGCGGGCTGGCATGCGTGTGGTGTGGGTGCCACATCCGGGCTTAGCACGGGTCTGCAAGGGACGCGAGATGGATGTCTTGATGGGGAGAACAGAGGAGGATCGTCAGGTACCCGACTATGCAACTCCTGTTCAGGGCGAAGCGAGAGGTCCTGTGGTTGGTGAAGATGGACGCCTGATGTCAGAGGATGGACTGGTGGAGATGAGGCACAGTCTAGAGAATTTTCCCTATCGAGCATACGGGATCAATGTTGTCGAATGACAGTGGATCGACATGATAGCTTTGCTGCCCGAAATGACAAGAAAAAAACAAATATAGAAGTGGTTGGTGTTTATGAGATACTGTGTAGGGAAAGGTTCGACTTGACTCGGTTAGTTTCTCGTATCGAGCCGCAGCTGTCTTTCTTGACAGATAGCGAGCGACTCGAACATCTGCACATCCCGTGTGACAAGACGCTAAGCTCGGTAGACACAGACAAAAAAATCAGTATTACTAGAAGCGAGATGCTCGGCAAGCCGTAATTGAGCCCAACAAATGACATTCAACAGAACAATTGAAACGACTCTGCGTACTATCTCAGCCACGAGATTTACACAAGCACCGCCAACATTATTATTATTATTATTATTTCACCCTTTCCTATACCACCCACTCCCCACAGCCTTCGTCTTCGCCTCCCCCGTGTACCCCTTTGCCCACTCATCATAACCCGCAGAGTTGAACCCACTCATATCCGGGAAATCCTTAGGACACCCCAACGCCTTAAACCCCGGCACTAACATGCCACTCAAGAAATTAACCACACTCTGCACCAGCACCACCGAGTTGAATAGTTCACTCGGGAAATTCGCATAGACAGCATTATAAAGGAAACACGACAGCGCCTGGGGGTTGTTAGGTAAATCCACGGGTCCCACAACCCATGACTGATCCGCGCCCGCTCCCCCGATCGCCGGTCTAGCGTACAGATAGACGTCCAGGATACCTGCGGCGGCCTCGACGACCGTCATGGGTGTCGCGCGGCGGTACCAGCCCTGCTCTGGAATGCGTTCGGGGACGCTTGTGTATTCCAACTCCGGGTCGTTCCACTTCCCGCCTTGCTTGGGCTTCGCGCCGTAGAAACTCGTGATGGAAGCTTCGTTTGCGATGGTGCCGTTTGAGAAGAAACCGGGTATGAAGTAGTAGGCGCCCATTACGACGCCTGCGGAGGGGAGGTTGAAGTAGAATTGAGCATTTGCGGCGCGAGAGGCGGCGTAGCGGGTTTTGAAGTGCTCTTTGATGGCGTCGGTGTTATAGGTGCCGTTGCCGTGGGCGAGGGCTTGCTGGTGGAGTTGCTTGAAGAGGGAGGGTTGGAAGGAGATGTTGTCGCCTTGGAGGTAGAAGTCGAAGCGTGTGGCTGAGGCGTCGCCTTCGTTGAATTTGCCGTGGCCTGCGATGCCCGAGGGGGTGCCGAGGAGGAAGTTGAGCGCGCCATTTAGGATGCCTACGCGTGCGTCCGGTCCGCCGATGCTCATCTTGGTGGAGAGGATGTCGCCGCCGTCGAGGGCTCCGCCGGTGGCGAGGAGCGCACTTAGGTCTGGGGCCATGTTGAAGACAGCTTGTGTTCCGGCTTGGATTTGGGCAATGGTCGCGATGCCGTTTCGTGGGATGTCTGGGCTTGTTAGTTGAATACAAGGTAACGTTATAGTGCAGAGCTTACATCCATGATTTGCCAATGTGTTGAGACCAGGGCAAGGGCCACGCTGGTCAGTAGGGCCAGGAGGCTGGAAAGGGTAGTCGGCTGGGACTCGTTAGTAACCTGTGTGAACTAAATACAGTATACATACCCTCAGGGAACCTCCTCAACCCCTTCACAGAGTCGGATGTCGGGATGAGTCCTAGTAGAGGGTCCAAAACAGGTTTGAGGGTGTCTACGAGTTGGCGAGGCTCCACTGAAGCAGCATTTCGACTTTGCAGCTGACGCTTAACTTCAGCGCGTGCTTCTGGATGGTTCAAGAGAGCCTCAAGACCTTCGGGTTTGAGCCATGGGAAAGCTAGCGCCGAGGGGGTAGCGAGGAGAAGTAAAACCGTGGAGCGCATACTTGCTGTGGTTGATGCGATGAAGGAACTGACAGAAACATTGCAATGCTTTTAAATTGGGCCCGCTGCTCTTTCGCATCGTACTTTCCATCTAACGTATCCAGCCTCAACACAAAAACCTTCGTCATTGCAAATACTCTTTTTGCTTTCTATGGGTAACTTTGGGTTTAGTTTGACACTACCAATCATATCCCTACACTACACCTGCCAATTGGAACCAGTTCAATATACTTTTTGTGGCTATAACCTGATTAGATAGAAAAAAAGACGCACGATTTCGTACGTGGCTGGTGAATTTAACTCCAAATTAGGAACAACCGGCCTTTTCTGGATAATGTCCAGGTGCTGTCCCCCGCGCACCATCAACGACTAAGCTTTTGCCGGAGCGGGAGAGCGGCTATCCAGGATTTCTACGATCGCTTAATTTGATCCGTCCATTTGGAGTAGGATGTTCGAGCGCTAGTGCAACGCTTGGCCTAGTAGTACGCCGGATGTGGGGTATCTTGACAGACGGTTGACGTTGACGTCCCGCGTTTGCGATTTGCAGATCTAGAATCGCTGATCTTGACCCAAATACATATAGTTTCCCGTCCGTTGCGGATGCCTGCAGTACTCGACTGTAGGTACGTAATAGGCCAAAACCTGGTAGACAATCATGTGCACTTTGTGTGGCACACACATGGCTTATCTTTTCTTGACATTTATAGCCTTAGGTATGTATTTTTGTGCTGTTGATGCTTGGATATATGATCAGAAAGCCTGCAGAATGATGGTATAGACATCGTCGATGAAAGTGTATAGTGGAGAGCGGTGGGCCATGTGCAAAAGACTGGTATGCACTCATAGAGAAGTAACTCCGCTTCCTAACCGGTGTTGGTGCTAGTATTGACTCAGCACCCAGCGAGCGTCGGAGTCTGAACCGTGACCTTCGCTATGAAGGACCGGTAAGACTAAAGAAACCTCCGACGTCATCAGGGTGACGTGAGGTTTGGTCCACCATCTCGTCTAGGCAGTTACTATCAGTTTACCAGCTCAGCCTAGTGAAGTCAGGGGTGAGACTCCAGTATCGATGAATCAGAATTTAATGCACGTTGAAGATCGAAGCGCAGGTATAAGTAGTTCAAAGGACTCGTTGTTGAAAACAACACCCAGCTTATAACCAGTCTAGTTTCATCTCAAGCTATGTGAGGTCGCCATGTCCCTTTAGTCTGATATTGAAAACAAATCATCCCGCCAACACCGGTACACAATGTACTGACAAAGCGCATTGGCGCGAAGCGGATGTGGCCTGTGCGACGGGAATGACCCAACATAGTGGTTTTGACTGCAGCGAGCACGACACACCAGAAGCGCTAGATGTGCTAGTGTGACATTGAAGATGACCTCTCCTGATTGCGGAGTCGACACCACTGTCTTTGGAGTTGGAGCTGTGAAAGCTTGCGTGCAAGATGATTGCTTACAAAAGCTACACAAAAGCAAATTAGCTGAAGGTAGAGTGTGCAACAGCAGTACCGTAGGCTCGGTACCAGCCTTGATTCAAGATAGGGCTGGCAGGATATGTTGTACGCCTGTTATTTCAGACGACCATTCACATACATTGTCCTACGTGCTTGTGCGTGCAAGGAAAATTTCTCCAGTTACAATCACTGTTTTTGATGAAACTAACAAGCACTATGTTCTGACACCACAAGGAGATAGATTCTACGACGAGACCTGGGATTGCTTTTTTAGTTTAGAAGAATTTTTTTTAGTATTGCTTTATGCTATATATATACATCTAACAAAGATGTGATTGTAGACATTATTCCATAGTTGACGCTCCATCAATGGGACCCTTTGAGGCTAGTCCAGTCGAGGCTAAGGTACAGAAAGCGCCTGGGGTGACCAATCTTACCGGCCTGTCAAAATGACGGCAGTCACTGACTGCCTGTTCCAAGATTGCACCACTTCCCAACACCACTCCGTATTCTTGTCGCAGATATACATACATAAACACCCGACAGTAAGGTCATTGGTACGTTTTGATGCCATCACCTACACAAGATACATACGGTTTACGCCAGAGCATATGTTACCCAAATCTGTCCTACACCAAGCAAGACCGTTATCGAAAACAAAGAACAGATCGAATGAGAAAAGTATCTCCCTGTAGCTAATATTCTGCCGCTGTCTTCAAGTCAGGCGACCAGGTCTGTGTTGCATCCGTTGCATTGGACTTGGGGCACCAAATCCTACAATCACAGCCCATCCGTCTCCACGGCATGGCACTAGCATATCCAAGACACAGCACTCAACGTCGTGTACCGACTATCCCTCCAACAATAGGTTCGTTCAGAACTAACAATCTACCGTTCAAGTCTGAAAGTGGGGGAACTACAGCTCAGTTATACTCACACAACCGCACTGTATCATGATATCGGACCCAAACATCAGAATACAAATCCCACACCCTCCTCTTCCTCTCCAACCCAGAAGCCTTCCCATTTTCCCAACCCAAAAAAGAAAATCTCCCATCTTCTCCTTACCCTCCTGAAGTTACTCATCAACCATGTCCCTCACCCCCAAAGACCAACCTCCCAGCCTCCCCCTCCACAAACCCTCCTCTAACACAACAACCCCCTCCCAAACCCCCCGTGCCCACCACACCCTCCGCACCGAAGCTGCCGCCTTCATCGGCGAGTTCATCGGCACCTTCATGTTCCTCTCCCTCGCCTTCACCGGCACACAAATCGCCCTAAACGCAGCCGGCAGCAAAGAGCTATCCGGCAGCGGCGACCCACTTCCCGACGTATCAAAACTACTCTACATAGCCTTCGCCTTTGGTGCCTCACTCGCCGTAAACGTAGCCATCTTCGCCGACATCAGCGGTGGGAAATTCGTATGCCGTTCTTTTTCTTTTTTTTTCCTCCTCCCTTGACTCCAATCAACCTAGTTACTGACATGATATAGAATCCAGCTGTACGTAACCCCCCTAATTCCCCCCCTCGCTCCAAATTATGTGCATGTATAAATGATTAGTGTCAAAAGGTAACAACAGCACTCTACCTCACCCGCAAAATCCACTGGCACCGCGCCACGCAAACCATTGCTTCCCAACTCCTCGCCTCCATCGCTGCCTCCGCCTTCATCTCTGCCTTACTCCCCGGGCCACTCACAATCGCGACAACTCTCTTACCTTCCATCTCCATTACTCGCGGTTTGTTCCTCGAAGCGTTTGTTACGTCCCAACTAATTCTTACCATCCTGATGCTAGAGGGAGGGGTGGCTAAGCCGATTTATATAGGGGCGTCATTGTTCGTGGCCCATGTGTGTAGTGTGTATTACACGGGTGCGAGTTTGAATCCCGCGAGGAGTTTTGGGCCCGCGGTTGTGGTGGGTTTCACGGGGTATCATTGGATTTATTGGGTGGGGCCGTTTTTGGGGAGTGCGGTGGCAAGTGCGGTGTATGGGGGGGTGGGGTGGTTGAGGAGGGAGAGGGTGGTTGTTGTGTGATGTGTCTATGTATCTATGTAATGTAGGGTGTATGTGAGACGTATAACTACCACTTCACTTGTTCGAGTTCCCTCGCATCGCTTTCTTCATACGCAAACCTTTTCTCCGCATCCTGAATCAACTCGATATGTGTCTTCGATCGAGGCGTGATGCAGCATTCAAACGGCACGGGCCGACTTATTGTGCCAGGCTCGAACTTGACTTCGCTCCGCTTCACACGTCCCTGTGCGTCTACGCTGGGAGCAATGTTGAAAACAGCAAGTGTCTGTGCAATTGTGACGAATAGCGCGTGATCTGCTACTTGTCTCCCCGGACAGATCCTCCGCCCATATCCAAACACGTGCGTCCGCGGGTCTGGTTCCGCTTCTCTCCCCTCTGAAGCTAAAAAGCGCTCAGGTCGAAATGCCATGGGATCGCGATACACGGCCGGATCATGCATGAAGCCCCAGTTGTTCGCTAGTATGACTGAGCCCCTGGGTATGCGGTAACCCCGGTATTCATCTTCTTTCGTGCTCGTATGTGGGATCCCCATGGGAGCGACGAGGTGCCAGCGGTGTGTTTCTTGGACTATGGCGGAGATGTATGGGAGGTTGGGGAGGTCGGCTAGGGTGGGGAGACGAAGACCGTGAGTTAAAGAGTCGATTTCTTGTTGGGCTTTTGATTGGACCGTGGGGAAGAGGTGGATTGCAAGGAAGAAGGTTGTTATTGCTGAGACGGTCTGGTGGGATTGGAGTGAGTTTTTGATTTGGAAATGCGGTTATGAGTGCGTAAATAAGGGGACTCACGGTGTCTGCGCCGCCAAGGTAGAGGGCCAGGGCTGCCCATTTGTGGTAGAATTCCATATCTGGGGTGCTATCTGCACTTTCTATGCTTTGGGAGAGAAAGGACGGCGTATGTCTCTTTTCCCTCATTTGCTGCTTGACAAATTGGTAGGGCCGGGTTGTGCATTGATCGAGCTGTTTTGCCATTTCCTTTGCTGTGCGTTTGAAGCCTGCACCGGGCATCCAGTCGGGTATGTATTTCACTAACGAGGTTAGAAAGTACTTCTCGATGGTCTCTGAGGAAGGTACACAACGAACTGAATGGAAAAATGTCAACAGCCCACCGCCCAGGGACAGTAGCTTCGGCAAACTGCTCCATGGTTTTTTCCGCCACATCAACCAGTGGATCCTTTCCATGTGGAACAATATTGTATCCATATGTGATTTTCAAAATCACACTCCCAGCCTCCTTACGAACATGCTCAAACAGCCGATCTGGCGACTCCAACATATTGACCAGAAACCGCGCGGCTTCGGCCTCTTGGACGCGGTCAAACACAGAAAGCGATGTACTTGTACTCGTAATCTTTGTGATATTCTTCCGGTGTATCTTCCACACATCGTTGTAGGGTATCATGACAGTGGCATGGCGCCAACCCACCCTATAAGCAACAGAATCGTAGTTAACATCAACCCATGCATCCCAGAACAAACAAAGACACTTACATGTCACCGGCAAAGACGAGACTAGGGCGTGACGAGTAGATTGCAGAGCGGTCGCGCAAGAGGTCGAGAGCAATGGTAGGGTCGTTGATGATGATAATGGTCTGGCCCATGGCTGTCACCGAGGAAATGGGGCCATATAGCTCCTTGTGCTGCAACCAGTGATGACACTCGAGCATGCCTGGCTTGGGCATGTCGTGGACGTTTCCCAGTATAGGGATTCCCCTGGGCCCTGGGGGCAGAGGTAGAGCATGTCTGTTTTGCCAGAACCTGATCACAGCATGCAATAGGCCGACGGCTATGAGGAGGAAAGCAGCAACTGGGGTTACAATAGTCATGACAAGAAAGGTTGCATTTCACAGTGTGCAAAGCTGGTGGCTGAAGATGAGGGGATCTTGAGAAATTCGCTACTTTGATTATTGATCCACCTTAGGAAAGGGCCCCCCCCTGCCCCCAAGTGCGGAGACTGGCGGGGTTGGGAGAAAGGGTAATGTGGAGTGTTGGGGCAATCACATGGCACTTTGCCCTATACCGGTAATGCCCGACGCGGTGTAACATTCGTGTGCCTGAGGAGGCGCCGTCAGCGGCTGGCCATGGTGGCCATGGTGGTGATGTCACTAAGACCCTAGTGTTGCTTTTGAATACAAGCGAGAGGGTCCAATCAAGGTTGATGCGAGCGATCTGGATCTCATCGTGGAGAGAAACTGAGGCTGTTCCTTGCGACAAGGATCAATTCGAGGTTCAGTCTAGACTTGGCGTCTATTGACAATCAAGGCAGAAACGCCGGGTCTGGTTCATGGCCAAGCCAAAGAAGCCCAACGCACTACCCACACTCGTGCAGCGCCACGACTAAGTAAGGCCGACCACAATATCATAGGCCAAACTGGCCCTCAACCTCCCTCCTCCTCTGCTCGCGCTCCATCTCCTGTCGAAGCTTTTCTGCATCCTCGGTGATGCCTTTTTCGCCCTTTTTGCGCTGTCTCTCTTCATACAGAGCCCTGCCCTTCATGATCCTGGCGACAATCTCGGCGGCATTGACGTTTTGGAAGCCGTGGTCGCCAATCTCGCAGTAAATGTTCATCGCCTTGGGCACAGCGTAGGGGTCGAACTGGAGTGGCATAAAGGTAGTTTTGCCATGGTAGATGGTTAGGGGAGACGAATACGGGAGGGCGTGGAGGAAGGCCTTGCTAAGGGAGAAAGGAGCGCCGAAAATGGTAGCATGGACGTACTGAACAAGTTAGTATGTAATTACAAAAATCGCCCAAGCGGGGCGTACCTTGCACTGCAAAACGCATAGACCACGTTCAAAAATGTTCATGATCGGGTAATTGATGCCTTTCCAGTGGTTGATGACCTCGTCGTCGTGGATTCCGGCAATCAAAAAGACCGGGCCGTAGTCTTCGCCAGTTTTCTGTATGCGCTCCAGTTTGGCTTCTTCCGTGAACCATCCGTTTTCCCTGGCGCGGTCTTCTTCGCATTGCGTGACGGAGCGCAGGAATTCAATGTGGCCAGAGGAAAACAGATCCCAGCCGCCATCGACATAGACGACCGACTGGCCCTCCTTGAGCCCCTTGCCCTGAACGATCTGGTTGAACTTGCCCTTTTCCTCCCTGACGGGGCCTACTTGCGAGGCCGTAGATTCCTGGCGGGGGTGATCGGGGCGGGTGGGGCTTGTAACGGCGCTGGTCGTGGTTCTCCGTAGCTTGACGGGTCGAGAAGCATGCCAGTACCAGACATCACAGCCAGGGGCACGGCCCGAGGCGTCGGTCGCATAGTCCTTGATGCGCTGCAGCATTTCCTGGCCGGCCTTTGTGCGTTCTGCTTCGTCGCCAGGACCCTCTTCACCAGACAAGCGCTTGTCGAGCGAGGGGATAAAGTGGGAGCGGGTGCACAGCAGCATGCGGCCAACGAGGTCGGTTGTCGAGATGCCTGGGGTGCGCTTGACGACCTTGAAGCGGCCGGCCTGCTTGACATAGCGGTAGCAGTCGCGGCCATCGCTGTCCGAAGTGATGTCATCGCCGTGGACAACATACTGGCAGCCGTAGTGGGTAATCCAGGGCAGCGACGTAACGTAGGGGGCTCGGGGAACGGCCTTGGTTGCCCATCGGCAGGCCTCAACGGCGGTGACACTATGGCAGTCAGCCGGCGCAGGGCGTTTAGGGGTGCAGCGAGGAGGCCTACCGCTCGTCGAGGCGCATTACGGTAGGGCCCTTGTTCTCGAGGATAGCTTCGTCCGAGTGGACGCCGACATAGAGCTCGGTGCCCAGTTGGCGGGCCTGCAGCATTGCGCCGGCATGACCTGGAGGGGAGAGTGAGCGTGGTGAAGGTGGTGCAGAGAGGCAGTGGGCGTACCGTGGTGGGCAAAGTCGAAGCAGCCGTCGACCCAGATGCGGTCGTCAGAGACTGGCATGTCGTGCTGGGGATCGACGGGCCATTGGCCTTCGGTGGGGATCCATTCTCCCTGCGGAGGATTAGCAGGCGGACTTGGGGCGTGTGGGCGAGGGCGTGTTAAGTACATACTCGGGCGCTGTGTCTGCGCTGCATGGTGGGCGGCGTGCGGGGGGCAGAGGCAGCGGTTGTGGAATAGAGGGGGGCGCAGGGAAGGATATTAGATGTTAGAGAGAGGACAGGCAGGGCGGGCGGTTGCTGGCTTGGGGGGGTGGTTGTATGGCGGAGAGGGGGAGTGGTGGTGGTAGAGAAGCAGGGGTGGTGGGCCTACTCCGGCCTGGCTGTTCCTGCGTTGGTCAAGCTGGGGGATGGATGGGATGGATGATAGGCGCGCAGTCCATCAGCTGGCACCGCGAACCGAAACACGGCCTGAATTTTGGCATTGTCGCAGCAGCGCATGGTGCTCGTGGAACGCGCTTCGTGTTTAAAGCTCGTGGCGCCCCGGTCCGCCGAGTCTGTCGCGTCGTGTTGTCGGCTTGTTGTTGTCGCTGTCGCAATACATACATCTAGATATATACATCGACAATCGCCTATCGAAAATATAGCCCGTCAGCCAGGCCGTAGGCGCATGTTCAGGCAGGGCTCAAGGGTGAAACAGCGCCCCTGATCGCTCGGTAGCCCCCACCCTTGTTGGCTGGCTGGATGCCTTCAGCTCACCATGGCCGACCACCACCACCACCTCCCCCTCCACCAGCAGACACAGCAGCACCAGCACGGCATCTTCTCCCGCCGGCCCTCCTTCTTCGGCGGCAGGCATCGCACCGCCTCTAGACACGGCGCCGCCTCCTCCCTCTCCCACTCCCATGCTGCCCCCGCAGACACTGCGCCGCCCCAGCTCCATGTCCAGCCCGCGCCGCCCATCACCACCACTGCTGCTGCTGCCGATGCTGCTGTCCCTGATAGATTAAACACGACCCCTCCCCCTCCCCACGATTCATCAGACGACCCCACCAAGCAGCAACCCACGACCCCCCAGCGCCGCCGCCACGTAAGCAGGCACAGCATCGCTTCTTCCGTCACCGATCTCGGCTCCCAACTGCGCACCTCGCGCTCGGCCTCACTGCGCACCACAAACTCGTCCAGCACCCGCAAGACGTCGTCCTCGTCGCACACGAGGACGCCCTCGGCCACGCTGGCCCTCGCCGAAGCAGACAAGGCCCCCGCGCCCCAGCGCCCGACCCTCTCCGTTTCCACCTTTACTCGCTCCTCCAAGCAAAAGGCTCAGGACGTCCCCCAGAGCCCCTCGAGCGCCGTCGACAAGCCAAAGAACCCTTTCGCCATGGCGGTGCCCATGCCCTTGCGCCACCCACCTACCCAAAAAGACATTCTGCACGCAAACCAGCAGTCCAACCGCACCCTCGCCCCTGCCGCCCCAATCCCCGTCCCCAATGGCTCAAACCCCAACCTTGTCTTCCAGCATATTCAAGAGCTCGCCTCGAAGCGCATCTCTACGCTCGACTACCTTCGCAAGGCGTATGGCCCTCTCTTCCTCTTCCTCTTCTTCTTCTTCTTCTTCTTCTCCTCCTCCATTGCCCTCCGTCCCACTTGCCCTTCCGAAAGCTAACAACCCCCCGCTGCAGTCACGAAGGCAGAATATACTGGTTCAACACGCTCCTCTTCTCCAAATCCGACCTCACCCGTCTCCCTTCCTTCACCTCACGCAACCAAGCCCGCCGCGCTACCCACTACCTCCTCCTCGGCTTCTCCCTCCCCACCATCCTCGACCTCAACGCAAACTCGCCTGCCGACTACCTCAAGGCCCTCAATGCCTTACTTATCGAGTTTGAGCAGTACCAGTCCATGCACCCTGCCGACGGCTCTACTCCTTCAACCCTGAGCCGTGCTCGCCTCCCGCAAATGTTCAAGCGTGCAAACATGGGCATGACCATGGGCATGGGTAGCAAAGGTCGTCGTAGTAGCAGCGCAACCGGTGATTTTCCTATCTTGACCCCGAGCAACAGCTTCAATGGCACAGAGGGCATGGGCATCGACTCGCCACCGACTGATGACTTGCTCCTGCCAAATGAGTCGTATACACACCTGCAGACTCCGTCACTTCCCTTTGATCCAGACTTTTTCAGCACCTTTGCCACACTCTGCGACGTCCTCATCGATTGCTACACGCGCATCCTGTCCATGCTGAGTACCCCCGAGAGTGTCGCCATGGCCGGTGGAGGCGTTCCCAGTATTGTGGGCGACCTGTTCAACAAGGCCGACGCACGAGTCCGGAAGATTATCCTCGCGGGTGTTGTAAGAGAGTTTGAAGATAGCTGTCGTGCTGGGGTTAAGAGCGAGGTTGGCGGCGTTGGTAAGGTTGTCCTGGGCGGTTTGATGTAAAACACAAGGGAAAGCAACGTAACAATTCCTGTCATGACGGCTTGGGAAGGGATATAAGGTTTCATGGGAAATTAACGATTCAGGATTTGTTTTGTGATATCCACTGCCGGTTTTGTAATCTACAACCGGCTTTTTTTCTTCTTCTTCTTTTCTTTTCTATTCTTTTATTCTGTTGTAAGACAATCTTGTTGTAATATTTTGCATTCAATCTTGTGTTGGTGGGCATTTGACATAGAAATAGGGGTGAGGGATACGATATATATAGATCTATGCTCTGTATCAAGACTTGTTTTGTACCAATTCAATGCTTTAATCCACATAATCTTGCTTGGTGCATACTACAACCGGCGTTTCCTTTCTCAACCGCTTTTCTCATAATTCTTCCTGTCCATTTTCATCTCACGACACTTCAACACGGAAACCCCCAAATTTCCACCGCCATATCTACGCAGCAGCAGCAGTACTAGCCTCATTCTTCTCGACCAAATCCACAACCCCCCTCCCCCTCCCCATCTTTACCAACTTAACCTCCTCCCGCCCCTCACTCCCTACGCCCTCTCCCTCATCCACGCCCTCACTCCCCCAAACCTCCTCCTCCTCCTCCTTCACCGCCCTCTTCACATCCCCCAGCTCAATCTTCATACTATACGCATCCTCGCCATCCGCATAATACTTGGCCTCCACCTTGTCCACCTTGAACCCCAGCGTCTCACGGTACAAGTGCAGCGCCGCCGTATTCGACACGCGGACGTGCAGGGACACGTAGTGCGCGTTGAACGTCTCCGCCATGGCGCGCTGAGACTGCCGCATTAGTTTCTCCGCGAGCCCGAGGCGCCGGTGCGTGCGCATGACGGACAAAGAGGTGATGTGGCCGTGTTGCACGCCGTCGGTGGGTTCTTCTTCCATTTTTGCGAGTACGTAGCCGACGATTTTGGGGGGGTCGTAGGGGGTTTGGGGGGGGCGAGAGACCTTTTTTTTGTTTTCAATTCGTCAGAATCGATTTTTATTTTGGAGGAATTGAGAGATTGATTGATTGGTTGATTGGGAATGGAAGGGGTTTTTCAGACAAAGCAAGGTTGAGGGTGGTAAATGTCACGTGCTGGAAACTTACATCTACGGCTACGTAGCTGAGTTGCGGCCAGCTCAACGCATGATACAGGTAGTACTTGCAAAAGTAATTTTCCGGCAAATTCGTGATATTGGCGAGTTGCACGTGCGGAATGTCTTCTGGGCGGAGTACACGAATGTCCATTGTTTCTTTCCTTTCTCTTTCTCTTCTTTTTTTTGAACTCCCGTTTCTTTCCTAGCTCTTTTCGTCTGCAACCAATGCTGTCGTGTTGCGGTTTTTCAGATCGAAATGTGTCCAAGTATCCAGTTAACTCTCAGACCGAAACAAACAACGCGGCTTGTCGGATCGCGGCTGCGGACGGGGCAAATGTTGGGTCAGAGGTTCAGATAGTTACACGAGTGCGTTATGTAAGCCTAAACTGTGGGGTCGGAGGTTGCACTAGTGCGGGGCCTATCTCCGTCGCTTGAGCAATGAGATGTGATCAATGTACTAGATTACATTCAATACCTGATGATATCTATCTAGAAAGCCTGTTGCTACACCATCTTCCTGGTCCTTATCTTTCCATATATATACCACTTCTCCCATCTCAACTTCCTATTACCTTACCGCCAACAACTTCCAACCTTGCTTATATACAACCGGTATATCCTCTCCCCTCCTCTCCATCAAATACACCCAACAAGAAAAGTAAAACATTTATATGTTGCTTAATAGATAACGCGAGAAAATTCGCCCTCACACATGCAAAAACCCAACCAAACTCCCGCATGATGCTTTGTTACTTCATGCTCCGAATCTTCATGCGTTGTAAACAACAAAATATCCTTCATGCCACCATTCTCTAACCCAATCATCATCACCGACCCAGAAGATGATCAACGCTAGGCTTCACAATCGGCAAGTATCCCTCAGTAAGCGGCACATATAGCGCCTTCTTGAGTCCCAGCTCCGTCCCCAAATAGTACAAGAGGCGGTTAACCCACTCACGTCTTGATGCAACGTCCATCTTTTTTGGTTCGGGGATGTCGAAGTCCACCGGAAGATGTACTGGACTGTCATAAGGATGCGCTGGGTTGGAGTCGAAAATGTGGTTCTTCTTCGCCATGTGGTCATACACTGGTGTGCTGTTCACTGGACTGTTGCTTGCACTCGTTGCCTCCAGTTTCGGTACGATGTTGGCGAGCTCCGAGAATTGCGGTGCCAATGCGTAGGCGTTTTTGAATTCCGAACCTGGGTTTGATTGGAAAGAGTCGCTGTTTGGCGACGTCTGAAACGTCGGAAAGTGGGTTGCTGGCGATGGTTGTTGGCTTCCTGGCCCGTTAACATCAGGAACAAGACCCGAGCTTAGAGCAGCGTCCATGATACCCAGTGGCCACAAACAAACATAACCTCTCATCCCAACAACGTCATTGTATGATTTGAGATGTATAGGGACTGTAAAGCTACCGAACAATGCTGAGCAATTTTTGTCAATGACCTCAACCAAGTGGGTAGTAGTGATCGATTGTTGCATACGCAGACTCCTGGTACTGAGTGAAACAGGAACGGACTGCCCATTAGTAGTTGTAGAACCGCTCTCGGCCATAGAAGGATAAGGCAAGGCCGGCTCTGGGAATCGCAACAACCAATTAAGCATCTCAAGAAGGTCACGAAGGAGAAATATTCGACTGGTTCGAAAAAAGCCCCAGATCCAGCACCTCTTCAGGCTTTGGTATGCATGAATCTCTGGCGGCGCACCTCGACTTGATAGGAAGAGATTCCGCCATTTTTCATCATAAGCTGTCCTAGCTTCTGCTGTATTCGGTGCCATGTGGTAATCCCAGGCCGGCGTGAGGGGCGATTCCCAGGCTTGAAACGCGCCATCTAGTTCGACAGCGGTCTGGAAAATCTCTAGCATAGCTAAGCGACTAGTGGGTGGGTTCGCGCTTTGCTTAATCTCATGCCACTTTGCGTGCAACATGGCTTCTCTCCAGATCAGACGGATGACAAACACGTGAGAATTGCTGTAAAGACTGGGAAGGTACCCCTCCACCTTGATTACGTCTTTTTTAGGAATGGGTGGGCGCTTTGCTGACTGTAGGTTGCCGAGTAACTATTCGACAAAGTCAGCAATGCATAGAGAAAATATACGCCGGTATTACCATTTGTGCATAGGCTACTTCATACAATCTAGCGGAAATCGGGTCACTGTAGTATTGCTCGACAGTTCGCAGCTGGAGCAACGCAGTAGCACCATGGTGATGGGCAATAAACGTGCCTTTTCGCTGCACATTGGTGAGGTTCTGACAAAGTTAGGACTCTGCCAACCAAAACTCAGTCCCTACATACCTCATAAACCCCCATAAGATAGACTGAGCACAATGCTTCATTCGTAGCCGATCGCCTCTTATCCGCAATCACCTTGGTTAGCATGGGAATGGCTTTAGCAACGCACTCCTCGCCTAATGCAGCGGCATGGGCATCCTTGCATCTATTCGCATAGTTGACATATGCAACAGCATCAACAGTAGTAGCTATCAACGAGTCCTCCGAGGCACCCTGGTACAGCACGGGAATAAAAGTCCACAAGGCGTCTGAGGGCTCGTCCTTTGGCATGGTGGGCGAGTCGGGCAGAACAAAGTCATAGACGAATCGCTCAAATGCCTTGCGGCGGAAATCGGGATTGGGTGCCGGCGTAATGGTCATTTTGCTTAGGTCAATAGTAGCCAGTGAAATGTTGGATGCATCCTGGGTAGCGTCATCGGTGGACCCGCTGGGCGAGTGCACACTCCCACTCGAGGAGCGTGTGTCGTCGAGCGTGGGCGGAGTAGATGCATCGCTTGGAGGCGTCTTGACATAGGCAGCGGTGTTTGTTTCTGCCGTGGTTGGACGCTGGTGGGATTTAGATCTCTTCCGCCATGATTCCTCGGCTCTCTGTGCTGCCGAAGCAGTCTGGTTCCGAAAGAGGATATCGGCTTGATCGCGATACTTGCACTCGTGGCTAGCCTTTGTGCATCGACTGCAAGCCGGCCTGGCCTCGTCGCACTATGGTGGCATTAGCCTGGCAGTTGGGGGTGCAATGTGGCCATGAGAGAAAGGGCAATGGAACGGCGTGCTCACCTTGACCTTACGGGCTCGACAAGCCTCGCAACCCTTGCTGGGCCTTCCGCGATAGGACATTGACGGGCGATGGGGTCTAGTGCAAGCAGATGATGTGGAGGCGAATAAGAAAAAACAGGACGGGAAGTTAATAGCACCCGGTCCAGTCTACACAACTATGGCTCTTTGCTTTAGGCCTTTGGAGGTGCGCAATCACCAGAGGCGTGCGCGCCAGGAGGGGTGTAGCGCGCCTTCACGTGAGCGATCAGGCTGAAACCCAGTCAACGCCCTTTACAAGCATCGAGCGAAGCGCCTGGTGGCTAGCGGAAGAGCGTCCATGTAAGTTTTCTGGTCGAGATGGTATGTAGGAGGCAAGGGGGTTGGTGGGATGGTTCAGGCCCGGCGGCCGGGAAAACGGCCCTGCATGGTGTGGGCGTGTGTGTGGGCGTGCAAGTGAGTGTGTTCGATGTGCCGCAGTCCCCCGTCGTGCGTCGTGCGTCACAGGCGCTCGGCCTCCGACCGTTGCTGAGTCAAACTCGGAGTGAGGCCTTGGCTTGGCTGCCCAACGGCTTTCCAATTTTCTACTACAGTTGCTGTCTCCTAGCTCCATCAGTGTTTCGACGCGGCCATCAGCATCTCGTCCACCTGTTAGCGTAAACTCTTCTCATCCTTTGTCTCTATCCGGCCTCGTATTTGCCCAGCTTCCTTCGCGGCCTTATGTCCGCCAGCTTCCGGCCAGCTTCCGACCAGGGACCCGACCCCTCCACCAGCCCACATACCCCGGATGCCGTCGTTTCAACGGTCATATACCAGGGCCTCGAATCAGCTCACAGTGCAGGCTTAAATCGGCCCTTTTCCAACGGCAGCCTAACTACAGTTACATATGCATATACCTACATACACAGTGGCTTGGTGGCTCTACATATCTAGATTCACTGCATAGCATCATCGGCCGATTCTCCATGCACGGCAATGCAGCTAGACGGACAAGCAGCTGTGCCATGACGTCTTCAGGGGTACTTTTTCTTTTATTCTTGTCCCATTTAATTTCACATCAGGACCCTGACCCGACAGAGTCAAATGTAAAGGAAAAGGAAGAGGGGTAAAGAACAAAGGATCAGCACGATCCAGTTTCACGCTACCCACGTTTCGCCTCCTCATCACGCTTGACACTTGACGGGTTTCTGTCCAGCACCCTCTTGGGAACTGTATACTATGCATTGGCTGGATATTACAGCTTCGCCAACACATGCCGCCCCCCATCTCCGCTGCCCAGCACAATCTCGTCACTACGCCAGTCCACATTAAAAGTGACCTGGTTCAGTGGGTTCTTGCGATGCGCCATGTTGAACAACTCCTCATACACCCTACCGTCATACCTCCCGAGTGCACTGTTCAGAAGAAAGTCTGGTATGGACCACGCATCTACAAGCTTTACAGCGTCTGGCCGCAGCTCGGTCATCAAATCAAGTACCGTGTTTTGTAAAGCATATACCGACTCGGGTGAGACGGCAGCCGTCATAATAAACGAGGAAGCACACTGATCAAGTGTGTACAAGGCGTAAAGCCGGAAGCATGTTCGCAAAGCAGACTGGTTGGCCGGAGAGACAGAGCCGAGGCCATTGTAGAAGTTGGTGACGAGAATCTGCTCAGAGTATGCACGACTGAGACTGTGGAGCTGTATCATCAGGCGTGTCCATGACTGCTTCTCCACCACGCGAGCCTGATAGGCGCGGTATGACAAGTCTGCTGCCCGCCATTGAAAGACCCGGACTATAATCTGATCATCTATTGACCCGTCCTTTGCTACTTCCTGAGGCATGTGATCATTGCGGTTCTTGAGATAGAACCTGAACAGCCCATCCGTTGGGTCTTTGGGTGACGCATCAGGACATTTGATGACATCTCTCATTTTCTTGATCAGATACGCGGCCACTTGTTGCGTAATCATCCAGTTGTCTCCCTCGACTGTCGGTTTGGATAGGTAGTCAGCATTGAGTCCAACAAGGCCGCTGCCACCGCCGTATCCATGGCCGCCCATTGCGCGTCGACACGTTTCAATGCCATCAGCAGCAAGCGTCGTGCAAAGACTCTTCAGCCCCGAGCTTGCGCTGTGCAATTCCGCTAAAGGACCAAAGTCTCCAGTCTCAATCGTCTCCCGCGATCTCTGATACAACGTATACATGTATTCACCCGTGTAATGCAGTGCAAAAGCAGTTGCAAGGAGCGGCAGGACACGTATTTGCACAGTCGGATAGTCGAGCACCTTCATCTCCTCGTCCGATGGATCAGTGGAATCACGGTCCTTGAACTGTCGCCTGATAGCACAGTACCGCACTGCAACAGTGACTGCCCGTGCAAGGACTAGTCTTGCATGCATGATGATTTGTCCTCGAACAAATGTTAAGCTTCCGTACACAACAGCCGGATGTCCTCTCCGCAGGAATGCACCCGTCTCGTCTGACACCTCAGCATACCGGCTCAGCATAGCCGACTTGGGCACGCGAAAGTGGTCAAAGACCATGTAGCCATTGTCCATACTGGCGTAGCCATATTTCGGCCCGATGTCACCCACCGCTATTCCGGGAAGAGGTTGATGCGTCTTCTCATCCCGGATCTGCAGGATGAATGTCTGCGGGCCGTGGGCGACGTAATCCGATTCGAGACTCTTCGGTTCCGAAACTTTACTCGCTTTGAGCAGGTTGCGTGATTTTGGCAAAAATAGTTGCGCCACTACGATCTACGGATGGCGCGCGTCAGCGATTGCCTTACTCTCAAGAGCGAATTTTGGTAGGGAGAGGGGGTTCTGGAACGTCGTACAACAAGGGCGAGAGGCACATACGGCATGTGTGGCGGTCCTTCCCATTGACCCATTCCACCATTTGCTGGCAGTCAGACTTGGACTGTGTATCTCGAATTCCTTTTTTATTGGGTCCCACAGGGCCACAGTTTCCAGCCCTCTGACGTTACTGCCATGGCCAAGCTCAGTCTGCGCATAGCACCCAATGATGTCGTAGTTGACAATCTTGGGCATCCAGTAGTTTCGCTGTTCCTCGGAGCCTTGCTCGCCTACTGTTGTGACTGGGTGACACGGGACATGTCAGCCTAGCCCAAGCGCCCCAGTTACACAAGGTTTGCATGATATGTATCTCAGCTTGCAATAATCACTAGACTTACCGAACATAGCCGTGTGCAAGAAATATGGGCTCGGCTCGTCGACGAGATACTCCGCCATCTTACAGTCCTCGTCATCCCAGCTGTGTGGCCTCTTCAGCCTCTGGATGGCCTTTGCCCGCGCGAGACCCAGATGGTACCGGCCAGGCCGCGATAGGTTGAGTTGCTGGTCTTTTTGGAAGAGCTTCTCCTTGCTCAAGACGGCGAGAACTTTTTGCTGCCGCTCGAGAAAGTCATCACGGCCGAGGAGGTGGTGTGCAAGTTGCTCAACATCGATGCGCGAGCCGTCGCGCTCAGCCTGGATCGTTGCTGTACCGTCGTACAAGGGTTTGAGATTGTCGGTGAAGTCTGTCATGCTGCCATTCGATCGCCTGCTTGCTATCAAGATCTTACAACCAAGCCAGTCGCCAGCCGCCTCATAGGGTGAGCTGGGCGTATTCCTTTTGAAGTCCGTTATCTTCTTCGCGAACAGTGTGATACAGCCTGTATACTTCAGAGCACTACCGGTTGACGTTGTCCGGTGCTATTACGAGAGGTGACAGGCATTACTACCTCGGTTCGCTTCCAGTCATCGAGACAACAGAGTCGGGCGGGGGTCTCATTGTGGATGCGAACAACGGTGCGGGCCCCGCCTCTTAGGCATGTGGAGCCGGCGATGCGGGGCTACGTATATGCTATCCCAATGCAGGCAGCGTCAACTGAACATCCTAACTAGTGGACGATCCAAACGACTTCAATCATTTGGGGATACAAAGAGAAAAGCAAACAAGATTGAATTGATTACAGTTGTAAATGATATGCCGAAACAAGCAAACAGACCTGCACTTTTCAGTCCCAAGATACTAACCCCAAAACAAGCTAATTGTACAGGATATCAGATGTCCAATCCCAACCGGTGACCCAGAGAATAACCCAATTCTCTTGAAAAGAAACAACGCCAGATGCTCCTTGAGTTGCAACTCCCAAAATGCTTCATCAATAGCCCGTTGCACTAGGGCAAACACACTTCTCTTGTCTGGTAGAAGGGTGGTCAAATACAAACCCCCAATCTACTCAAGCACAGCATCCGCCCAGCTGCGCAACCCTCCCTCTTCGTCGAGCACGCGCGTCATGTCCTCCTTGGCAAGTCGTACCAAAATTTCAAATGGCGCCTCTGCGCCATTGACCAGCTGTCTGCGTCTAGGCAAGAAGATGATTCCACCATCGCTCGGCGCATACGTGCGCCTGATGAACTCGGGCCGACCGGCCAGTGACTGTTTACCTTGATCAGTACCCGGGATACCCCAGCTGAGGTCTGCGCCAAAGTTTAACCAGCTCGAAATGTATATGTCCGACCCAAATGCCGAACCTAGTGAAATCTCGGTATCGGTGATTTGCGCGATCGACTTGAAGAATTTGAGATGGCGTGACACCCACGTGTCGTCGACGCCTTGGATGGCAGTTTGGATTTTTTTGATGACGCGGATGATGGTGGGGAGGGTTACGCTGTTTCCCAAGTCAGCAAAGTCCTTTTTCTTTTCTTTTTTTCTTCCTCTCTCTTGAACCCAGAGGAACAAACTTTGTTTTAGCCTTGGGAGGTTGGGTTCACAAAGTGTAACGTAAAAAAAAAAAGAGGTGAAACA
The DNA here is from genome assembly GCF_000338995.1 of Bipolaris sorokiniana ND90Pr. Lineage (NCBI taxonomy): Eukaryota > Fungi > Ascomycota > Dothideomycetes > Pleosporales > Pleosporaceae > Bipolaris > Bipolaris sorokiniana. The sequence continues at coordinate 1,179,445 of NW_006911904.1, read as the reverse complement.
AACCCGATCGCAGGGGGGGAGGAGATTGGGTGGAGAAAGAAGAAGAGCAAACTCACCGGTCTTCGCTCAATAGGTCTGAAACGTTGAGAGTGGCTTTTGAAAATAAGGCCATGTTGCCCGTGTAATCCGCGGGGACGCATGGGTTCTGACGTTTGCGTAGATCGGTGGCAATGCCGAGGTTCGTCTCTTGCAAGTCGTGCTGCAGCAGTCGGTCTCCCCTGGCTCGTGTGACGTGCGTCCACACCAGCGCAGCGAGCACATTGCACATTGTTGGCGTGCTGTCCGGTGGGAAGTGAGGCCGCAACATGTCCTGGTATCTGCGTATGCGAGAGACTGGAATTACAAAAAGACGTTGAGCGCAGGTGGTGTCGGCGGGTAATGTCCTGCGATATGTGGGTGGCCCATCACAGTAGCAGTCTGCAGCAGCGCCACCTGTTTGCTGTGGGTTAATGTGCCAATCAACGGCTTGCCGTAGTCGCGATTGCCTGTCAGCAACGCTTATTGTATCTGTCATTGTCAGTTGTGATTGGGAAGTTTGGATCTAGGAAAAGTACCAAAGATTTTGCTATCACTTATCAAGTGTTGGCGCGGGAGATTGGATACGTGTGTTGAAAAGGTTTCCCAGAAAAGGTTGATGCCGGAAAAGTCGGATACGCTGTGGTGCATGTAGGTGGAAAGGACCAATCCGCCAGGAATGAAGAATGCTTGACATCGCATCGCGGGCGCGTCGCTCTTTCCAAAATCGACTTTGCCTTCGCCGTCTTTGGGAACACCTGGGTACTGTGCAAGATCTTCGGGGACAAACATGGAACCTTTGAAAGCACTTGGTGGCATGCCGTCTCGTTTGAGTTGTTCGTATGTGTAGGGAAAGTCACGCTCATGGTAAGGGATTTGCTTTGATCGGAATATGCAATTCAGCTCTTCGTCGGACACTTCAATGGGATATTCCAGAGCAAGTCTCCCCGTGGCAGTATCGGGCAGAGAGAGGAGACCAGCAAGGAAAGGAAATTTTTTGAGCGAGAGGCGAATACCATTCCCAAGCGCATGTATGGCAGCTTCGGCATTATTCTGGTCGGGAAACTGGCGTTACAATCAGCACCTACTACTACTACGACGGTCGTGTCTCCCTCCTCCTCGTCCTTCTTCTGGGCCAACATACGGGAAATATACACAGCGTTTGTATATACACGCGCACAATGTTCTGATCCAGACATGAGAGATGGAATGACTTTGTTCGACGGGCCAGATTGTCCGGCTTGGTAATCATATTGAGTAGGCGGGGGGCAGAGCTCGCGACAGTGCCCAGCAACCTGCTCCTGCTGATCAATAGTGGTAGGTCTAGGGACATGGCTGAGGCGTTTCCCGAAATTATTTATATATACCAAAGACGCGGAAGAGTCATAGACGCTCTGGAGTAGGTGAACAAACACACGACATATGAAGCACGCGAGGCCAATTTTACCCCTTCACCGCAAGGCCCCATGGAGCTGCGCCTGATGTGACGGGGGGCGGCATCGGTCCACGCTGCCACGGACCGAGTGAGCTATGGCCGCATGCGGAAACATCTGTGCGGCTACGCCATGCCCACTGCCCGCTTCCCCGCCAGCCTGCCCTATCGACGACTCGCTTCCATACCCTCGACCGCGCCAAACGTGTCTCGTGCCGCCTTCCCCGGCCGCTTTTGCAAGAATGCGCCCAAGGCACCGCCAAACCACCAAACATCGCGGAGCCGGATGACATGCAGCCGCCGCCCGGGCGTTCGCAGACGGTCCAAGCCCGCTGAGTATGGCCGCAGCCGGAGAGGGCAACGCCAAAGAGAGGGGGTGGGGGGTGTTCAAGTATATTGCTTTTTCTTCCTTCAGCTTCATCGTTCAGGACCAGGTGCAGGGCCTGGGATGGATGCGGCTCGAAAAAAAATATGATCATCGTTCCTTGCTGACGCCCTCGCATTTGCATCCCGGTCACGAAGCCCCAGGGCGCACATGGGTCCTACCCTTTTTTCTTTGCCTTGTCTTTGTCGCTTGCAGAGCAGCCGCCATCCCAGCGTCGCCTAATCCTGCTGTCGCGGCAGCGTCTTTTTTGGTCCTGCGTGGCGCATTGGAAATGGCGGCCTTGGTTGCTTTGCGCTGTATGTGTGCGGCCAAGGCAAACGGCGTGCTGCCGCCAGGGCAAAATGTTCGATCTTCGGTACCATGGCAGCCCAAAGCGCCGTAATACGTCCCTCTTTTTAGGTCGGTGTACGCCTCAAGCAACAGAAACCTGGAGCCCACCCTGCTAGGCGTACGGATGGTCGTGCGCGCACCACTCACGCACCCCTGGCGACACAAGGTGCAACGTATTGGCGCCTTGCCCTGTGTCAGAGGACCCCCATCGCGATCCTCCAAATAGCATCTTTTACAAAGCGGTGTGAGCTATCATTGTAAAAATTCCACAAGCTCAGCAACAATACGTCATCTGATCGGTAGGTCTTTGGGGGAGACACGTTGCGCGTGGTCCGTCCCAATGTGGGTCAAAGACCAGCATGTGATGCCGGCAAACATTTTTTCTGGTACAGGTACCAAACAATCCAAGAAACCCCCTGGTCTAAAAGGCGGCATATTAACAAGGCCAAAAGTAGGTGTGGCTATAGCCATTGTGGCTGACAAGAGGACCATCACTGACCCACGCCTAGTGCTATGACAGCAACCTGTAGGTAAGCGAAACGCCTTATGCACGATGCGCGAACGAACCACCAAAATAACTGAGCAATCGGCTGAATTCTAGGCGGGTGCGAGCCCGAGCCTATACGTAACGTCGCCAAAGTAACCGAATACGCCTGGTGATCCGTTCGGTTGGCGGGTGCGAGCGGTGGCACCACAGTCCGTCACACAGCCAAACGACGGTATGGAAAAACAGGGAAAAATAAGCCCGGAGATTGACTCAACAAGGCAATCCGCACAACCTATAGATGCAATGACTGTGGACACAGCTGAGACACTGAAGCGTGGGGCACGCACGATAGACTTTTTGTTGACCGGAAACTCATGACAGATGCTATACGGCTGTGCCGAGACGCGTCTTTGTTGAAAGTTTTTAACTTTCATCGGGCCCGTCTCCCAATCACATGTGAGAGGAGGATGGCCATGAACTGCTTGCTGCCTTTTGAATGTCAGCCATGGGCATCAAAGGAAGACGCAGCACCGCCACTCGAGTACTACTCGTCAGTACATACTTATGTATACATGCTAGATGCTAGGATGCATGACTTGGCAGGAAGGGTATTCTGTATAGTGATATCATGCCAGGCTGATTTGTTGGGAAGTCGGCATTCGACGGGTGGTGTGGTCGCCGTCCTGGCAGTGGTCTCGGGGTCTGCTTTGTGTAAGGATAGCTCGGCAGGGGCCCGGTCAAGATGAGGGACCCCAAAAGGGCATGGGTATGACCAGACTCGTCGTTGTGCGAGTCAAAGGCAGTGTCGCCTAGAAGACGTTTGACATGCACTAGTTACGGGTACTGAGCGCCCTTGCCGGGCTGCTAGCGCCCGAAGCGACTGACTGCGGGGATGGCCACGGGAGTCTTCCCCGCGATCTTGTGCCACGATCGACTAGTAAGACACCCTGCACCCAAATGCCATGACTCCCCACAAGTGCAAGCGACTCGACTTCCCCACGTCTCTTGGCTAGCGCTCGACACAGTAGCCCTGCCCTACTATCCTGGACACACGTGCCGGCGATGCACGCCGGGAAGCGCATTTAAGGTACTTGTCGAGTCTTGGTCTGAGTAAGACGGCAACGGCAGCAGCACTAACAAAACTACCATGGTGGACCGAACCAGTGTGGTGCCTAGCCATGTTGGCGACAACGTGCTTCCGAACACTGTACGAACTCACCACACTCCACGCATCTATCTAGGTCGACTGCAACTGGTTACTGATATCCGCATAGCCTCTCTTCGGTCGCCTTCTCCGATTTGCCAACCAAACTCCCGCGCATATAGCGATCGAAGATGCCCGTGTCGAGTTGCAGAAGACCCATATCCATCTGCTGTCAGATGTCTTGGCCTTGCGAAACACCCTTCTCAATACCCTCGATGACGCAACCCGCAAAGCGTTAGAGAAGAGAGAAGAGGTGTACATGGCCATCGTCGCGCCAGGCGGTTACGAATGCACCGTGGCAATGCTGGCGGTACTGGCGCTAGGGGCGGCCGCAGTGCCAATGACGCCAGCCGTGCCTGTAAGTGAGGCGGCATACTTCATCCAAAAGTCAAGATCAGCGCTTGTTCTTGCGAGTTCGGAGAATATAGTCAAATGCCGTCTTCTTGCTAGGCGCATCTGTTCTACGAGCAACCCGCAGTTTCGTGTTGTCGAAATAGGACCGTTCGTCTCATCACCCACTCTTGACGCTCAGGAAATAATCATTTCATCGGATCGAGCCTTGGAAGAGAATGCGCCGGCTGTGGTCATCTTCACAAGTGGCACCACGGGACCACCCAAGGGTGCAGTGATGCGGAGATCGTACGTCTTTGACTGTGCGTTGTCCATCGCTGACCACTATCGCTTGACTGAACACGACGTCATACTCCACCTCCTTCCAGTACATCATGCCACAGGGGTCGGCATCAACTTTTTCCGTTCCTTATATCTGGAAGTCGTATCGAGTTCCGTAGCGGAGGTTTCGACGAGGCCTGGACGTGGAAGCGCTGGAAGGAGGGGGCAGCCCACCCTTCAAGGCGACTTACATTCTTTTCGGCCGTTCCAACTATCTGGATGCGGCTTAGACGATTCTATCAAATCCACCTGCGTAAACTCCCTGCACATGAACTAGCTCCGTACGTTGCTGGTGCACAACAATTCCGCGCCTGTTTATATGGAACGTCGGCGTTACCTCAGCCGCTAAACGACTTTTGGACAGACCTCTTGCAGCAGAATATCCTGCAAAGATATGGAGCAACTGAATTTGGTGCAATCCTCAAGATGCGCCTTGGAGATAAAGACACGCCTAAAGGCTCTGTGGGTGAAATTGTAAGCGGTGTGGATGTGAAGCTGTCCGAGGGAAATGAAGGGGAGATACTCGTCAAGAGCCCGGTACGTCACTTGGAACTTGCTGGAAGATGACTCTAATAAAACATAGCATATGTTTATGAAATATCTACATGACCCTGAAGGCACAACCGCTGCGCACGATGAAGATGGGTACTTCCGAACCGGTGATCTTGCACGAAGGGAAGGAAAGTATTACTTCATCCTCGGTCGAGCATCCCTAGACATCATCAAGTCGGGAGGATACAAAATATCAGCTCTGGATGTCGAGAGAGAGCTGCTGGGCTTGCCATACGTCGCCGAAGCCATGGTTGTCGGCGTTGCAGATGAGGAGTTTGGGCAACGTGTGGCAGCCCTACTCTCATTACAAGAAGAAGATATGACAACGGATTTTCCAGGCAAGCGATTCAATGCAGGCAACTCATTAACTATTGATGAGCTACGGCGGGATCTCCATGGAAGACTGGCCGGGTACAAGCTGCCAACACTTTTGCGAATTGTAAATGATGAGCTGCCCAAAACTGTCACGGGAAAAGTTCAAAAGAAGACCCTTGGACCGCAGTTCTTCCCAAAAGCATGGTCCAGCTGCCCAGGCATACAGAAATGGGTACCAGATACCGGAAGAAAGCTAGCGAAGCTGTGACTAAACAAGGCCTCGTGGTGACAAACCGAACATCTTCATCACGGTAAATCAAGATTGCGCCAATGATGCAATCGCGAGAGTATAATGGCCTGATCCTCAGCAGCACAGCATTGACTGAATACTGGTGAGTGAGTTAAATCGATGTGCATTTTTAGGCTGAAGTTAGTGTAGTTATGATGTGTGCGCAAGCGATTCCTCGGTTCAGCAACTAGGGACTGCGTTGCCGCATATGGCCGTCAGCATGCTTGACACCCCGCCCCCATACATCTCTGTAAAACATTTATTGCCGGACACAGCCGCGCATCCCCGATGCATATGATTCCCGACAGCTGAAATTATACCTATAACTACTGCGCACGTTGTAAAGATTGGTCTTGGCTTTTTACTTCGCATTCGATGTAACTCTGACCTGCACATGAAGCGGCATTTGGGACAAACCTTCGTCCCAGGACCCCGACAACATATGACATGATCCAAAGTCTAGATTCGGCTATCAGATTAAGGAAACGTCTTGGTATACCTAGGGATGTGTGACTCGGCAACAAGCGGTATAGTCAGCTTATCTATGTCTCACCGGAAGATACCCAACGCAAGCGGTCCAGTCGTTTGATGTTGAATAATTCTGCTGAAATGGTGAGATTTTGAAATCCCATGTCTAGCCCCAAAAAAGAAGCATATCAAGATTTTACATTTGCCAGGAATCACTGGCCTTACCTACCTCTTATGTCATATGGCAGTGGCACAACTCCAAAAAGATGACCCAGGAATATCGGTGCTGCACAATTGCCGGACTGTCCCAAAGCGGTTGGCACACCAGATTCATATCCCTAGAAATTTGTAAGCGGTCCAGATGTCTGGTAACAAATGCCGGGGATTTTTGCGGAGCCAAGACGAGAACATCCCGAAACATTCTTGGTCGTGGCAGCGGGGTCCTTACTAAGCGGGTAGTCTGGACTTCTGAAGCTACGCGAGTAGCTTTGCCCTGGTTCGAAGTGAAGAAACATTTGGACTTCTTTACGTACAACAAATGGTAAATCTTGGTACTACCGCCAAAGATGCAAATATGATTTGTAGAAAGCGGGGTCACTGGGTGAGCGAATCTCGGGGGAAACAGCTAACACAACAAGTTTCGGTATCGAATGATGGACATATCCGAGAGAATAATATAAAACAGCATTACAGTCTCAAAGACATATGCCACCAAGGCATAGCTTTATGCTCAAGAGGGTCCAGGAATTGAGAGAGCGTCTGTTTACCCAATATGTATCCGTGTTTGCTGAACTATAGCAGAGGATGAGTTGCAAATAATTCTCAGAAAACTACTGTGTATAATCACTTTGCGTGGATATGCTTGACAAAGTGGGCTTACTGAATGAAAAAAGGAAAGACGTCGATGATAGAAAAGTTGACGTTTGCCCAAAACCTGTACCTCGGCAGAACTCGGCGATCGGGACCCATTCGGATCTAAATGCAGGCGGCGATTAATTCCGCTACGGAATATCGTCATCATTGTTACTATGGCACTAAGTGCGGAAAGTTCCCGGGATTCCAAAATGGTTTGCACTTCACACAATCCGTAGCGCCTTTTACCTACGCCCTTTTTTTAGGCCTTTTATAATCACGAATAATGATTTGAGATACGAAAAAGACGATACGCGTAGAGAATAGTTATCATTGTAACACTGTAGCAGTGTTATAAAGCCCTGAAGTTGCTCATTTTCTTGCGCGCTATCGGTTTTGGTAGAGTGGCGGCCTGCGTGGAGTCTCGGGAGTTTTGTCCACCAGGCTCATGGCAACGCCGGAAGGCGAATCTACGCAATATATCCCTCAAGCCTGATGATTGGCTCTCCATACGGCAAGACGGCCAGATTCAGGCTTGTATTCTTGCCATGCTCTATGGAGACGGCAGGGCAGATTACCCCACTCAATGCCTAGAAGATTTAAGAACTGGGTACCCCACTACAATGCCTCAAGAATCCTCGATCACAAAATCAGTCCGTTTAACCCTTTTCAAAATACCTCAATTTAAGAATCAAAATGTCTTGCGACAACTGCAAGAGCGGCTTCAAGTGGAACGGCCAAACCGTTGGCAAGGAAACTAAGCTCAACAACACTAATGCCTACGTCACTGGCGACTCTAAAGACGCCGCTATTCTTATCATAACTGACGTTTTCGGCTGGACGCTTCCGAATGTCCGCTTAATCGCGGACCACTACGCGCAAGAAGCCAATGCGACCGTCTACGTACCCGACCTGTAAGAAATATCTCAATCCATGCATGTGCGCCTCAATCTAACCATAGTTTGCGGCAGTTTTAACGGTGAAGTCGTAGACCCTGACGCGCTGTCCGACCCAGAAAAGCAAAAGAACTTCGACATCGGAGCCTTCCTCGGCCGCCACAACAAGGAGGTTCGCTGGCCCGAGATCAAAGGGCACGCTCAAACCCTCAAGTCGCAATACAAGAAGGTCGCTGCCATTGGCTTCTGCTACGGCGGCTGGGCTGCCTTCAAACTCGGTGCCGACCCCTCGCTCATCGATGCCATCTCCACTGCGCACCCGTCGATGCTCGAGAAGTCTGAGATTGAGAGTGTAAAGGTTCCTGTGCAGATTCTTAGCCCTGAAAACGACTTCGCATACACGCCTGAGTTGAAGCAGGCTACGTTTGATATTCTGCCCAAGACGGGCGTGCAGTGGGAGTACATTTATTTCCCGGGCTTGACGCATGGCTTTGCGGTGCGAGGAAACCCCGATGATGCTGCGCAGAAGGCGGGATTGGAGCGGGCGAAGAGGAGTGCGGTCAACTTTTTCAAGGAATTTTTGCACTAGAGAGGGAAGTGTGTGTATAGTTGTTGGTATAAGTAATTCATGTATGGAAATTACTTCAGCCTTACTCTTACTGTGTTGTTATGAGACACTTGGGGTGTTTTGATTAGGAACGATATGTTTTGCGCTGCTTGCAAGACATTGCCATGGCTTAGGTATAACCCGTACCTTTTAACTAGCGAACGTAAGTCACTCCCATTAGTAGTATTCCATAAGTACTTAGTATAGACATCGAGACACTTATTGCTAAACAAAATAAGAACCAAGTCAAATTCTCAAGAGATATCATAGAAACAAGTCCTATTTGCAAGCTACTGCTGCGTCGACAATATCCGCATCGACCCAAGCCAAAGGTAAATCTGGTATCATAATATATGTACAAAACGAAAATCTTCGTGTGTGCCTGTTACCAGCACAACCCCCCTCTCCCCTCTACTCAATCCCTGCTAACCAAACGAGCAAGCCTAGACCTCGTCTCCCACCCCCAAGCAGCAACACTGCGCTTCGCCATCGCAGCAACGCTCTTGGCATAATCACTAGTACCACGGGTAGGATCCGCATCCTTTGGCTTACAAGTCGTAGCAGCAAGCCTACCCTTGACAGGAAGAAAATGATACTTCTCCTTGGTAGTCGCAACCATACTCTCCGCCGCCTCCGTCGTCCACCCGTTGATAAAGTCGCCATGCGAGCAAAACGCATTGCCGCACGCGAGCTTGACGGGTGCAGTGCCAGACCAGCCGTTCGGCAGCACCTTACGCAGATCATAGCGGATCGAGAAGCGCAGCTGGGGCATCGACTTCATGCCCTTGGGGCACCAATTCGGGGTGCCGTTAGCACGGTCTTTGTAGCCCGTCTCGAGCGTCTCTGTGTTGACGCATTGTGGGAAGTACAGGAGCTGTTGCAAGTGTGTTGAGCAGGATTTACTGGGGAACCCGTTTGCATCTGCGGCAACGGGGTTGTCGCCTTCGCAGAACCACTCTGATTTTGCGTTGGGATCCATGCCGGCTTTGTCCTTTGCTTCTGCTTTGCCGGCGACCATTTGCACGTTTTGCGGGATGGCGATTTCGGCGGGCGTCTCGCCGAGGTTGTAGTAGGCGCTGAAGCGCGAGACGGGGACGGGGAGGTAGGATTTGCCATTGTCTGCGGTGTAGAGGACGGTTGGGACCCAGTAGACGCTTAGGTCGTCTGCGACCTCTGCGTTTGTGCAGCCTTTTTGGAGCTCGGCGCTGGTTTTGGTGGTGGCTGTTACGGCGTCGGAGCCGTAGAAGGAGTGCAGGTGGGATTTGTCGAAGGAGCCCGGGAAGACGATGGGGTCGATGTTTTTTTGCATAAAGGGTGAGGGGACGTTGACTTGGGTGTAGGCGCTTGCGTAGTGGGCAAGCAGGCTTGCGGTGAGGACGGTGTAAAGAGACATCCTGTGTCTGATGAATGAATGTATTGGCACAGCCTTTGGAAGAGGAAAAAAAGGGTTTGATTGGAAAACGAATGAAGCGTGATGAAGGGAAAACAAGCACATAAACTATCGCGCGGCCATCGTTGCTACTTATGCCTGAGGCTGCGACAAACACTTCGTCCCACACGGGAATATCCCTCCTTACTTTCCTGTTGAGTTTCCCAGGCCCCAGGCATCACAACCCGCCGTTGTTCTCTTTTCCTAACGCAGAGTGTTCGCCGTGAATGCCCAAGGCAAATGTGGACCTCAAGGAGCAGAGCATGAACGACGGGAGATGGCACCGGGGCGCTAAGTATGCACGCGATGGAGGCTATTGGCTGCATGTACCTGCCAAACACTAGCGCCCGCCTCGTTTCCGCCCTCGGTACCTGGTTTCGAAACACGAGCTAAGCCTCGCGCCCATCGTTTCGTCCGGAATCTTACCAGTCGTCAGATACTGGAAACTGTTGCGGCGTGGACGGCGGTTGAGCTAGTTGGCTTGCGGACGTAAGTACCGACAAGGACGTGCTTAATAGCGACAGACCAACTACCTAAACAGTGAGCCACTCTAATAAAGGGAAACTCCCATGGCGGTCATTCGAGCTACTTGCGGTTCAATAGTCAAGTTAGCACTGTCCAGGTCGGAGATTCGCGCCCTAACAGCCAGTTGCCTCTCGAAGTGCTTTCGGATGCCAAGGTATTGGAGGATTCGGATACCTCAGCCGCGAAATCACAATCACACAAAAACAATTGTTCAAAGGCGCATTGACCTCCAGGTCGTCAGATCCCGCGTATGTTTCATGCAGGAGTTTTTTTTTATCCACTAACCTATTTCGTAGCGCCATATAGATCGTGCTCGTCTAGAACTGACATTTGACCTATAGACGAGTGAATCTTGCTGTGGGGGCCTGCTGGGGAATTGCTCTACTTCAAGATCCTATTTAACGGTATGTTTCAGGGATCGTAAATACCTAATGTAGTCAAATAGCTAGCAATGCCGATTAATGATAGAGGTAACTAAACAGGACTGAGATCTCATTATATTGATTGTTGCCCGTGGTATCGGTTGTGAACTCAGACGGGAAGTTTCTTGAAAGTGCAAATAGGAAGACTGAAGTGGCATCCAGAAGACTCTTTCCCATCGTTTCTGGTGTGTATGAATGCTAGTGGTATATTCGGAAGAATTTTAGTAAGCTACGATTACTGCACCTTCCGGTGAGTCTTTATATTTTTTTACAAGTGCTCTTGGTTTTTTAACTTCTAAAGTACAATGCGTTGATCGACTGTCGTCATAACTTACTTGTCAGCTGCATCTAAAGGCTTGTTCTGGCCATATTCCAACGTCTTCTCTCTCTTCTTCGCATCCGACTCATTCGGGTCATGCTTCATATGGTCCTGGCTCTCAGTCATCTCCTCTGACGCTCCTACTCGATTGTTCTCTGGGTGACTGACTGGGTTTTATATTGATGTATGGTCGCCGTCATTCTTGTCCGTCTGTCCAATTGAGGCGCTGTGGTTGATGGATTGGTTCTCAGCGCTGCTCGCCTGTGGGTTCGAAATATTGGACGACTGGTCAGGTACGGCGCTGCTAGCATATGTGCGAGAAATAATTGGTGGCAAAGCTTAGATTGAATTGTTAAAAAGTCTTTTGGTAATAAAACACTCCAGATACATACCCTGACCTCGCTGTTGAAGGGCGCGACTCGCAACGGGCGCTGAGCGCGAAAAGCTTTTCAAGATACCTGACATTATGGTTTGATTTGTATGAGTTCTCTAGAAAATTTGATCTTTTTCTTCTGGATACTCGAAGTTCTTAAAGTATGGGGGTATGTCGGGCCCGAGCTTGATGTGTTGGTGATGTTCCAAGAACGTCATCATTAAAGCGCACAACCGAGCGAGAGACACTACGAATAATCTGGATTGCATATTTGACAGCAGCTTACCTGTTGACTGACACAATTCTTAATCCCTCTGATTCAAAAGCAGGGCGAACTATACCCTGTCCATGTCTTGAGTAGCCAGGACTCTTAGTGTGTCAACTTTAAATGTCAACCTGATCGCACATTTCCAACTCTTGCTTGGACACTCCACTTAGCTTTATTAGCCATCAACATACCCAGACTTTTCAAATTTCTTCATTTCTGGCGGCGTTTCTCACGAATGCGACACCACTTTGTGTATTAAAGCAGTTATCGAAATTCCAAGATTCAAGTAGCTACAGACGGAGACTAATGAAGCTCGCGCAGCACTGTGGACACCCTGGAATCCTCCTTCGGAACGGGAACGACATGGCGATTTCATATCGTGTCTTATGGCCTCATACCAAATAGTTGAGAATGGAAATAGTTTCGAAACTACTCATTACGACCCTGCTGGGGATCTCATTATCTGGTGAAACTTCCTAAATTACTTCCTTCAGCCACCACTCCGGAGATAAAAAAATCTGAATTACATATCCAGGGCAGCCTCCAGTATATCAAGTCACTCTTGAATGGAAGTACAACGCTTATGAAATTACTTTATTCGCTTCTACTTTATTCATTTACATGAAAGAAACGATGGGGAGGTAGATGCCAGCCCACTTCAAAGACACTATGAACGTGTGGCCCCCCACTCACAATTCGATATACGAACGTTCTTTAGCAACTATGAAAAGAGCAAGTCGTGCACTAACAATGGATTTGGGTGTATACATAACTCTCTCCAACCTCAATGGCTCTCTATCGAGAACTTGATCCACAGCTCATTATAAAATATTCCTCTCTATCGAGTCATTCCTCCATCTATTGAGATTGAGATTAAGCTCGTCATTTCTCTAAAGTTTACCATTCCAGTACGTCCAATACCTCTTTAACAGAAGCTACTGTCAGCTCTTGATTACATTCGGACCTAACATAACTCTATATCAATACCACGAACTCCGATCGTTCCTTCTACCATGCAATTCCTAACTCTGGACTTAGGGTCTATCTGAATGATAAACTCAAGAAGAAAGAGGTCGAGAAGGCAGTCCAGGTGACCCGCCAATCTCAAGTACGTTTCGGATTCATAGGGAAAGACAGCGAAAGCGAGCAGATGCGGGACAATTTTCTGCTACGCTTTCCGCCTGAGATCCGCAATCTCATCACCGAGTACGTACTAAGTTTGGGTGATGGCACTGCAGGCAATGTCCTCATTGCCTGTCCCCCAGGCCCACACAAACCCCTCTGTGAAGGTTTAAGTATACTTTCTTTATGCAAACAGCTCACCATCGAGGCGCGCTCCATGCTTGAAGCTCGCACTACAGCCTACATCCCCATCATGGCTGACATGAATTTCTGCAAATTGGTTTCCGACATGAATGAGAATGGTAACGCATCACTACCAGAGATACAGAGTACCGTCTTTGCTGGTCTTACGTCCTTCAGGCATGCGCATTTTTATCTTCACGTCAAATATCATTCCTCCCTCTTCCGCCGGTACTCGGAGCCAGACCTTAGTGAGGACATCGCTCACATATATGATGTATTGAAACAAGCGTTCAGGATCTGGCGAGCTGCATCTGAGCACAACTTTGCTCATCTCAAGGAGCAAGGGTTGAAGCGAAAGGCAATTTTGCACCTCGATCACCTTTTCTCTGACTGGCGGGACATAGTCAGGTTAAGCAATAACTCCCACATCCAGCATCTTTTCAAAATCATGACTTCTGATACGACCACTGATTGTAAGGTACACTACTATGTACTCATCAGAGGCGAACGCATGGATGACCACTCGGAGAACTGGCGCTCAAAACTTTTGGGGTGTAGGTTGAATTACAAGCGAATTGCCTTTCGGGCATTTCCTGGGATCAAGCTCATTCCAGAAGTGTACGGTGAGCTACATTAAATATTTAAAGATGCGGACTTCCTCACGGAACGCATCTTGCCAAGCAGCACGTTGTGGCCGTCTTGGCCTGAGGATGTACCTTGGAGGATGTGTCCCAGGGTGAGGTCGGACGAGCTTGAGCCAAGTCAGGATAGCGCTAGATAAGTAGTTATTGTACTTGTGAATCTGCTGAAGCAGCTCGGGAAAATAGTAGCACTAAATATTTACAGTAGTTAACCCATAAATAATGATATATACAAGTCCCTTCAATGAAAATATTTACAAATAATCAACATCCACCCAGTTCTCCTTCTTAAAATCGCTCCCAAACAAATCCGATGCCTTAACCGGCGCAGTAGCTTGTGAACTCCAGCTCACCCTCGCCGACGCATTCGCTCCAGGCCCGCAATTTTGATACTCTTGGAAAGTAACATTATCCGTACTCTGCACATCGTCCCACTGTGACCATCCCCGTGGCGTAACCACATCACCAAGGTAACTCTGCTGGAAAAGAACCCTGCTAAATGGTCTCCAGGGGCGTCCTAGATCTGTTGAACCCGGACCACTAGACCCAGTAACATTGACCTTGTTGAAGACGTAGAAACTCGTGTTTTCCTCGGAGTCGCGGCCGTTAGCGACGATGAAGCCGGTGCCGACGGTTTCGATGTCCAGTTTGTTGAAGAAGGCCACGGCGCGGAGTCCGAAGATGAAATCCACGGCGCCGTTTACGAATGATTTGGCGTAGATTTGGCGGCCTTCGTTAGCGTAAATGGTGTCTTGGTAGCCGGTGAATTTGCAGCCGTAGAAGCCTTGGTTTGTGTTTTGGGCGCTGAGTGCGAGGGCTTGGGAGCCGGCGCCGAAGGTGTTGGCGATGTTGAGGTTGTAGAGTTTTACGTTGGAGGTCCAGAGGCGGAGGGTCGATGTTGCGTCGTTATTGGCTAGACCAGGGGTTTTGCGCGAGAGGTTGTAGGTGAGGGTAACTTGGTTCTTCTTGTAGGTAGTGGAGTCATTTGTGTAGCCTTGGATAGTGAGGGGGCCTGCGAGCCGGCGTATGTAGACTTGCTCGGTATATGTACCGGGGAAGATAAAGATCCTTTGGGCGTCGGTGTTGTTGTGGAGTCCTGCTACGGCGGCACTAATGTTAAGGTAGCTGTTGGGATATGCACCTGATGCATCGACGACTAAGGCTCCTTGGTCTGGTTTCGTGCGCACTTGTTTATCGGCGGAAACGACTCCGAGAACGAAGACTAGGACGGCAGACAAGGAAATGTGCGACCTCATGATGTTGGATTAGTGATGCTTTGCAGACACGGCCGTATTCTCAAAGGCAGGCCCGACACATACTTATACTATTATATTACAGTCTGGCCTAGATTTAGAAACGAGACTAGGTTGGAATTTACAGTTCATCCGTTCTGACTACGCTTGCGAGCTAGGTCTCGGCCGGATTATTACAGTAAGAATTGCCTACGCATGAACTCGATGTTGAGTATGGTGGCGTGGCTAAATCAATGAGGCCGACGGATGATTGGTGGCACAAGGGGTTCCGCTCCGTCTTCGGGAAAATCTGGGGAAATCTCATTGTTAAATCGCCGAAGCAACCGTATCCGGAAACGCACGGACGGCAATCATGGGGCATGTGTCCATTCTTAGGTTGTTTACAACGGTACATGTCTATGGTCAGCTTGTTAGACTAAAGACGTCACTGTTGGCAGGCAACGCGTCTTCTTGTTTCAACGCTAGAAGATACTTTATCGTGTTTATAGGCTTGCGTATACGTTCACAGGCCTATTAAAATCTGACACTTCCTAGTCATGGATTTGAGCGAACCGTGTCATGTCGAGCAATTGCCTAATTTCTCCCGCTCTTGGCTTGCTCAATCTCCACAATCAATTTCTACTCCGTCTCTGTCCGAGGATCTAGGAGACCGGAGGCATTTACTTCATTGCCCAAATTCCCACATCATCATAGCTTTCATACGATCCGACCGATATTCTTCTCTGTAATCACTAACGGACGTCGAAACACAAGCTACCCCTGTAATCTAACTTGTATAATACGACTTATATAGGGAGACCGCAGCCTGACTCCAAGAGTCCAATTAGGCTGGGTTCGTAATACACTAACGGAGGGTTAGCCATCGCCTTCGTCTTCACCTTCACCTTCACCTTCATCATTTGCGCAACAACGGTTGCTTGGCTTTCCAAACAATGACGCACCACCTATAATCCCGTTTTCCATGAGCCTCTCACCCCTTATTGCGCAACCATTTGTCAGTGTCAAGTAAAACCTTAACTGCATCAAGTCTGTTAGGCAACACCGTCCGACAAGCAAGGTCGTCGTCTTTTTTCTATCCAACAATTTCTTTCCAGTCAACGCCACCAAAAATGCAGTCGCGCAATCTCCCAATAAACTCTGTTCTGTTCCATGACTACCATGAGCCTGCTTCAAACCCGGCTACAAGCTCCAACCGCCCTCAGAGCGCAACCCTGGTTAATCTGCAGGATGCGTCCGATTTAAGCATTACGGCGCTGCCCCGTCCACCTACCGTCACTATCACGACAACAAGGGATGGTACTTCGAGAGAATCATTGTGGAAACGACTGCGTGTGGCCATGAGTGGGTGGTTGTGTTTTGGGAAAGAGAGTGGAAAGAGACGGAAATGTGAGACGGAGGAGAGTGCGGAAGTCAAGTACCAGTGAACCTAGAAGTGTCGAAGCATGTGGGACAGGCAACGTTGTTGCTGCTAATAGACGGAGCAAACATGGTCGATGATATGTACAACAACGAGCATAATGGGCGGGTAATGCATTGGGAAATGGAGTTAATATCGGAAGCAGTGTAGTTTAGGATTGCAAGAATGTTCAGGAAGAAGGCGTAATGAGAAGACGAAAACTCTTTTCCGCTATATGAATAGCCGGCTATGATGATAGAAGAAGAAGATAGAATGAACTTGCATGACCACGTTTACAAAAGAATAGGTCTTCAAATATGATATGTCCCTGAAGTCCGGAGCTCTAAGTTCTAGTTAGAAGACGTAACAGTTGTAGTTGTAGACTCGATAGCCCAACTATTTGGCGCACGCCACCACTGGTCCTTGTTCTTCCCACTTCTTGAGCTTCCATTCGAGAAGAAGCCAGGTCTCTCGGGCTTCTCGATTTTGACCTCTACGTCCTTCATCTTCATGATTCCCGAAGACTCCACATCGAGAGTAGCGGAACCGTTGCTTTTGTAGCCGCTCTTGTACCTGCGGCGGTAGGCATCGCCATCGCTGACAATCTTGTCGAACTTGCCCTGCAGGCTGGGAAAGGTATGCATGATGAGTGCCTTGATGTTGGGCGCGCATGCGACAATAACAGCAAGGTGGTTTTCGATGACAGAGCAGATCATCATCAAAGCGAAGCGGAACGGGAAATCCGGGTTCTTGACTTGCTGGTCCATAAAGTAGACACGTGCGGCGCTTGCTCCTAGGACCAAGCCTCCGAGAGCAAAGAGGCAGTTGACGGCAATGCGGTGAGAGGGGCGTAGATGGACGTTCCAGGTAAAGATGACTGGCATGATGTAGAGGACGATGTCGTTCAAGAGCATGAAGATCGAGTTGTAGGAGCCGAACGCGTCCATGTTGATACAGAATCCTTCGATCTTGTCGTTCCAGAATTTCTGGACGGGAAGACATTGGAAGATACCAATGACGACGCATGAAAAACCAAACATGAAAGCCACGACGTGCATCACGTATATGAATATGCGATGCGAGTGTTCGAAAGTGAGCTCCGAGTAAAAGCAAAGCAATGAATGTTTCACAGCCCAGTTGCACATGAAGTAGAAGAACAACGATGCCATGGTCATCTTTTATGTATACTGTTAGCAGAAGATATCAAAAAACATAGCCTGTGGAGGCGAACCTTGAGAAAGGGAGTAATATTCTCAGGTGGAATTTCATCGAAGGTCAGGCCTCCACCAATATACGTGCTGGCCATCTGCACTATCGAGAGCATGATGGCACAAAGTGCTGCGTATGCGGCCAGAGCTTGTAATCGTCAGTAAAGCTCATCAAGATATGTCCACGGTTAACATACCATCGTGCCAGCTAAAGCTGCTCACCATCCGAAACTTTCTCCCAACACGACAACTGATAGCCAACAAAGTGAGCAAGATCAACGTTACATTGACGCCGATGATGGCGGGCTTCAGGTTGCCTGACATGGCTAGTGATGGAACAAAGTGTCAAGAAGTTGATGACCATGGATCGCAACCCCTGGCGCGTCGTTTGGTGTTTATATGCGCTTTTGTGGATCTCGCAAATCGCATAGCTTTTGGTGTGCTTGTCCGAGCATATCCACCAGGGCACGGGCTGCGGATAGAAGCGTGGCTGCTCCGTGTTGGCGTTGCTGTCACATACCGCACGGCACAGGAGTGTGAAGGGCCAGTTTAAAGGAACTAACGCAAACGAAGGCCTGGTGCAGTGTGGAGTGGCGCCTATAGTGTGATGGCGTAGGTCTCGAGGCGTGGAAAAGCAGTGAAATGGATGGTGTAGGTCGGTTGGCTGGTAACCGTTTTCTGGGGGTTAGCCTGTATGTGGTCCCCATGGGTGGCTAGCCTATTACGCTCAACGGTGTTGCTTTTCTGGCGAAGCGGACCCAGCCTCCACTGGCTTTGAGGTATCAAAACAAAGAGTTTCTATCCTCGAAAAAGGGTTTTGGACATTACTGGAGTGCAATAGTTGTTTGATATCGCCGCTATCAAGCTACGTGTAAGTATTATAGCGCCATAGCCTGCTGGAGAAATAGTGTGGTTGAATCTTGGATGCCATTCAGGTGGACTTGTGCAGGCTTGTACTTTGCTTTTTTGACGTCTTCTCCGCGCCATACTATTAGTTTATTTTTTCGCGATCCGAGAGGTCAGGCAGTCCCTTTTTTCGTGACAACGAACATTATCGATACTTTTGCCGTCATATGCGAAATCGCTGCCGCCACCTGCGCACAAGGTGCTCAATTAGGATTAAGGCCTCGTTCTCAGAAGATGTCCGGACTGTTTCAAGATCGAAGCGAATGTCTTGGAGAGCATTAAAATAGTCTGACGATCGAGTGTTGCTACCAGTGGCAAAACGGTAGAGGGCGCTGCGCTACTTGTAGAGTACGTTCTAGATACTCGAAGAGAGCGCCCGTGAGCTCAAGGGCAATCTTGCTAGCCTACAACATTGTCTGGGGCAGGGGGTATGATTGTTGGGAAGTGGAGTATTCTGGTTGGGGTACACTAGAATCGATGTCAGGACCTGATCTCAGGGACAAGGAGCATTGGAGATCAGTGTATTCAGGAATAGCCCGCAGCAATGTTTGCCGATATTGATAGGCATGGCATGCAAGCCCACTGAGCATGCCAATGCTACACCAAGGCTTCTGGGAGTGTGATCTTCTAAACAAGCAGATAATTCGCCAGTGTCGCGAAACGATTGGAGCTTGGATAGAAAAACCACAACTATGGCCAAGCTATTGTCGATCCGACGACAGACTTGGTTCCTACGTCATGTGCAGGCCAGAGTGGCAGTGGCAGGCTGTAATGAGATGGCTGCAGCGAGCTCAAAAGGGCTGTGGGGTACAGTTTCATAGACCGAGAACGAGACTCAAGCCCAGTGGGGTTAATTATCTAAAAAGAGCGGGTAGAATGTTCAGCTGAAGTGGAGGAGGCTTAGTGCGCGACAGAGGGCTGGATCCCGTTATAGGCAGAACCTGACCGAACTCTGCACCCAAGAATCTCTTGGCATGGTGCTTATAGTGGATGCTCTTGATTGTGAATAGGTAAGAACTTGAGATGTTGTGTCGCAGTAGGCATGCATGAAAGGGTATCGCAAGGCTATTCCGAGCATTACCTCGGACACCGAAAGAAGTCCGCGACTGTCTGACATAATCTTCCACTAAACTACATTTGGATGCGAGTAATCCTGCGCTTCCCATTCGTCATCGGGCATAGTTTTGCGTCCTCGCAATCAATGCGCATATAGTATCGCCACGCCCTTTGTAAATTGTGCCCAGAAACTTCGGGACCCTGCAGTCTACTTCCGCTCTGACCGTGCTTTACCGGTCTCTTTTTCTCTTTTGCGGACATTAGTTTATTGCAATTGTTCGTCTGCTACAATCTCTTTTTGTTGCGAACATCCGACACCTCGGAAGTCCGTAATAGTACACCCGCCACCTTTTTAGACCGCCCAAACTACAACCGCAGCAAGAGCCCCTCCCCACCTCGTACCAATTCCCTCGACATCTTATTCTCGCCGCCGTCATGTCTTTTTCTTCGCTCGTCTCAGACATTGCATACCGAAACTCGGAACGACCAGACCGACCGGATCTGCGCTCGCAGGTGTCAGAAGCACGCTCAACACGATCTTACGCTAGCACTGCTGCCACGAGCGTAAGCATATCTGGCGACATCAAGAGTCAGTTGCATGGCGGATATAGTCACCCTCTGTCGCGAGCATGGCAGTCAGAGCGCCAGCTGACCAAGGTATGCTGGGAGCGACTTTTTTTCCCTTCGAAAAAGCATTACAGGAATTAACGCACAGCGCAGTCGATGCTCATCTTTCCCCTCTTTATTTCCGATCAGCCTGACGAAGAGACGCTCATCCCCTCGCTTCCCAACATCCACCGCCGAGGCCTGAACAAGGTCGTACCATACCTTACGCCTCTTATCGCAAAGGGCCTCAAGTCGGTCATTCTGTTTGGCGTGCCGCTCGCGCCCGCTGCAAAGGACGCCCTCGGCACCAATGCGGATGACCCCAAGGGCCCTGTAATCAAGGCCATCCGCCTGCTTCGACGAGCATTCCCCGATTTGTTTATTGTTGCCGACGTCTGCTTGTGCGAATACACCTCACACGGCCACTGCGGTATTCTGCGCGACGACGGCAGTCTAAACAATGCCCTGTCCGTGGAGCGCATCGCCGATGTCGCTCTCTCATACGCGCAGGCCGGTGCGCACTGCGTTGCGCCCTCCGACATGAACGATGGTCGCATACGTGCAATCAAGCTGAGACTCATTGAGGCTGGAATAGCACACCAGGTCTCGCTCATGTCGTACGCCGCCAAGTTCTCAGGCTGCCTGTATGGCCCCTTCCGCGATGCTGCAGGCTCCGTCCCTTCATTCGGCGACCGAAGATGCTACCAACTGCCTCCTGGTGGCCGTGGTCTAGCGCGACGAGCCATTGTACGAGATATCGGCGAGGGTGCAGACATTATTATGGTCAAGCCTGCCAGCCAATACCTGGACATTATCAGTGACGCAAAGGAGATTGGCAAGGATATGCCAATCGCAGCATACCAGGTTTCTGGCGAGTACGCCATGATTCATGCAGCGGCAGCGGCAGGTGTCTTTGAATTGAGACAGATGGCCGAGGAGGCGACTCAGGGTATTCTACGAGCTGGTGCTTCGATAGTAGTCAGCTACTTTACGCCCGAATTCCTCGACTGGCTAGAGAATTAACAAAAAAAAGGAAGATTGACGATGGTTTTACTATGCATGATTTACGTTGCATAAAAGGCGATGGGAAGGCGTAAAAAGGCGTTTGATAATCTGTTTGCGAGGCATTCGTAATGAATTGAAGTTTTCACAACCACTCAAGCCATTTCGATTTTTAAATATTTATTTCCATATCTTCCATCTCACTATCTGGATATACCTGTCCCATCTCCCAGACAAATTCCATGGCCAAAAAAATCCACCTGTCCATCGTCCCCGACGATTTACCATGCAGGAAAAGAGAACTCCAATGCAAAAAAACTCCACGCTATGCTTTTTTCTCCCCAATGCCATATCCATACCATACCCGATGTAAAAGAAAAGGAATAGAAAAGAAATCACTTCAACTCAATAACCTTCTTCCCCTTCTTCCTCGCCTCCAACACCCCATCCCTCCACGCCGCAGCCTCTTCAACCGCGCCCTTCGGATCCGTCTTACGCATAAGCAAGTACCCCTGGATTTCCGCGGGCGAAAACGAATTCTCAGGTAGACTATCCGCGAATTTCTTCGCTAGGTCATCCAGCTCAGCTGAAGGCAAGGTGGCGAAGCGGGGAGGCAGGAAGGGCGTGGCGGGTTTGGCCTTATCTGCCTCCGCATTGCCATCCTTTCCATTACTAGGCTTTGTGCTGCGGGTTTGAGAGGGTTTAGAGATAGAGGTGGATGTAGGTGTTGTATCCGTGTCGTTACTATACATACGACGGAAAATATCCTGCATCTGCGAGTGAGTGGCGAGTGTGAATTTGATCTGGACGTCTACGCGTCCGGGGCGGATAAGTGCTGGGTCGAGTTTTTCGGGGCAGTTGGTGGTCATGATTAGGACGCGGCCTTCATTTGAGGCTGCGCCGTCGATGATGTTGAGGAGGCCAGCTAGAGAGATTTTGCTCTTGGTGGGTTGATCCTCGGTGATGTGGACTTTATGGGCGGATTTGGTCTCCGAGGTGGAGTCTATGGTAGTGTTGGCTTCGGAGGCGTCATCTTTGGAGACTAGAGTTGTTGTTTCGCTGTCGGTCTTGGTGATGGGTTTCTGGGTGCGGAGAGAGCGCGTGATTCGTCTACGGAGAGAAACCTTCTTTTCGGTCTCGGTGGTGTCCTCTTTTTTCTCATCGGTCTTGGCTCCCTCCTCGTTGTCCTTCTCTTTTCGTGGCTTGGACACCTTTTCAGTCTCGTCCTCGTCCTCGGAGTCGGAACCGAAACTCGAGATGGCGTTTCCAGATCCTTCGCGCCGGATACCTGCAGAGTCAATGTCTTCCAAGAGCACAATGCATCGGTTGGGAAGTAGACTGAAGAGTGAAGCAAGCTGAGACTCGCCGAGATCGGGTTCGCTCAGAGACGCGCAGTAGATGCTCAGTCCGAAGATGCCAGCCGCTGCGAAGCTCAAAGAGGTCTTTCCGGTTCCTGGCGGTCCGTGGAACAGGTACCCTCGACGATGCGGAATGCCCCTTGCTGCGTACCACCGCGCAGTAGCAGGATGAAGATATTCATTGATATCCGCAACAATCTTGCCCTTTTGCGCTTCATCCAGCGTGACTGTACTGATAGGCCGCGAAGGACGAGTCGACTGAATCTGCCAGTACCCTCCATGTCGCGACTCAGCACGATAGATTTCCGTCATGCTATTAGGTTTCTTGCTAGACCAGGTCTTGACATGTTCGATGAGATCCTTGATAGGCTGCGTGCTTCGGCCCATGCAGCGGATGATGAGACAGTACTCAATGCGCTGCGCAAACTTGTTCTCCTGCATGTCCTTTGTGAACTGAAAGTAAGAGCCATTGTACTTGAACTTGTCATCACCAAGGTTAGGCTCGTAGTAGATGGGGTTATTGCTAGCCCACTTGTCGTACTGGAAAATTCCTGACTCATCAAGGACATCCTCGTTGTCTGGCTCGTCATCCGACTCATCGTCAGAATCATCAGAACGGGCCCGAGGCTTCCTTGATGAGGCCTTGAGATCTCGGCTTAGCTCCGTCATGCGCTGTTCCGATATCCAGGTGATGAACTGGGCGTATAGATCGTCATCATCATCGATTCGAATAGCTGAAGTTCCGTAATTTCTAGATGAGAATGCTGTTTAGATATGAAGTCTTGAAGAGCATCGGGGCTGTGAAACTTACAGCAGATAGTAGTAGACTTGGTTGTAGAGATACAGTGCTCCTTGATAAACACCAAATAGCAGCAGGTAGAAAGACATGAGGTTCCCAACGTCGAATCCAAGCTTGCCCATTAGAATCTGAGCAAAAGCGCCAAGGCCAGGAATGCCAATTGCCGCTTCTGCAAAGCCCTGTGGCAGCACTCCCTTGAGGCTCTCCATGGCGATGTGGGTTGTCCGCTCGTAGTAGGGGCAGCAAAGTATCGCCACCGCTGTCGGCAAACCCTTCAAAGCTCTCTCCCCTCAAAGAAACGCCTGCTTCACTAGTGAGTTTTCAAAGAAAGTAGTGAAGTTGTTTGAAAGCGCAGGTTTCAGAATGGACATGTGAGCAAAGGGTGCAACAAAGGCAGAATATTAATACTGGCCGCCACCCCCAGGCAAATTTCCCCTAGGACATAACTTGCAAACGTGCATAGGTGCATTCACCCCGAAAGTCCTAGTCTTGCTACCCCGCAATCAACTGGGTGAAGACGAAAAAGGGCGGTTGCAGCCTAAGCTAACAAGTGGCTGTGCAGCATGCATGTCCCCTATGTCCGATGCGTTTTTGCTGATGGAACAGCATGACTTGACATCATTGCCGCCCTCGCATCTGACTGCGCTAGAGCAGCAGCTGCGCCGGGTAAAAGGTGAAAGGGCGTCAAGCCATGAATCGTGGTGATTTGCAAATGGGCCAAAGGGCACCCGGATGGCACTGACATGTGTCGATGCGTGCAAAAGGCTGCAGCTAGGCCGATGATTCCATGATCACCGGTGACGCCGTAATGAGTCTCGGCCCGGCCACACTGCCGTATGTACGTCCGTAAGGAAGGATTGGAACGAATGTATGTAGCTGAGAAAATACTTGTACAGCCTTACAAGGCAGCCACCAAAGGGGCAATGACGTGGTTGTTGTAGGCAGCAACTGTGGCGGAGCTGTGGCTTGGCGAGCCCAAGGCTAACAACGTTCAGCCCGTCCACATACTTATCCTATTCTTAATTAACATCCGCCCTCGTCTCCACTCTTACCCATGTCCTCCTTTTACCAGACACCAAAAAGACATGTGTAATACTTCAAGAACAACATTTAGCAGAGACGCATATCGCAAACACGGTTGCACCAAGAGATGAGATTTCTAAGAAGAAGAAAAGTTACCCAGCCATTTCATAAGCACAAAAACTCCGAAATGTATTTCCATTTATACAAAGAAAATAGAACAGACAAACGGACCAATCAACCCACTTCGAATCAAACTCAACACCATCGCTAAACAAAAAGAGAAGGAAAAAAACAATCCAAACTACATCGAATCGAGTTTAGAAATACAAAAAGGCCCCCCCGCTCCCACTTCTTTGCCTGTTCCACTCACCCAAATTTGCATTACAAGAACGTATATCATTGTTACCTGGCCGCGCCGCCGAATAACAATACAGAAAATGAAAAAAAAAGTGAAAAAAAGTGGTATCGTAAACAAAAAAAGGAATAAAAAAAGATATACAGAGCTGACATAGACCCATTTCAATTTGCGCCGGGTATATAAAGCGTTTCCGTCTTTGTTCATCCAGATTTGTTTCCCTGTAATAACTCCGAAACATGAGAGAGGAATGAGAAAACAAAATGTCGACGTGGGAACCATTAAATTTGTTGATTGGGGGTGGAAGCGAAGCGCAACTTGGCCTGGTTCCAGATCCTCCCGGGCCTTTGTGTTGATTGGAACAGACGCTCCTGGATCAGATTTCAGCCATGACTGTTGGGATTGTGTTCATCAAGCAGGGGATGATGTGGCATTCTCCTCTGGGGGTGACTGGTGTGGCACGTCTTCTGGAACGTATGCGATAGGAGCCCATATTCGCCAGTGAAGTAGGATAATGTGTGTGATGCGGTTAACGAGGTCTGTCAACTTGCCAGTCTCTGGCTGTAGGTGAGCGAGCGAAAATGCATCAGAAACGCCAGACCGTGACGTATTTGGTAGAGGAGGCAAAGAAGCGGAAATAGGAACAAGATTGGTGAAAAGATCTACCGGCGATGAGGCCCGGTGACGGTCGACGTTGGCGAGAATCTGTGGTAGGAGCAAAGTCTCGAGACGTGCAGCATGGTGAGCGGTTCGGCGAACGAACAGCATACGCAAGCTCAGGTTGGCGTCAGCCATGCGGTCAAAACCATACGCATCTGGTTGTCCAGCAAGACGAGACGCGTGTCGCAAAATCTCCAGCGAAAGAGCTTCCGAGTTCATCATCCACTGATGGGCCCCGTACCCAGCGGTTTCGCCCATGATGGCAGAGAGGGCAGTGCGGAGTTGTTGGCCAAGAGTGAGAGTGATAGGTCCCTGGTACCCGAATTGCTTTGCCATGGCAACGCACATTTCCATGCAGACTTCGAACATGACCAGATCATCAACCTCAGCTCTGAATACACGTAGTCGATCGTTATCGAGGAAAAAGGTTTCTGGAAGATTGCCTCGTCTGTCTCGGCCAAGCGACTTAGCCGTGACTGCGCGGGTAAAGACTTCAAGCTCGAAGCAGGGTCCAGCCCTTGGTCGTGGTGAACATTGCGATACAAACTCCTCAACAGCAGCGGTGAACCAGCTTTTTGCAGCATCGACGTTGATCCTGGCTCTGCCGCTCACGAGTCTTTCCAGATGGTAGTGCTTTTCGAAGTTGACTGTATCCTCGATAAGCAGCGTTCTTAGGTTTCGGATCTGGTGGTTGGCGACATCCTGCATTTCGGTTAGTCTCTACTAATATGATTTTGGGCTGTCAGACTCACAAGTTTCATAGCCTCAAGGATAGCAAAGAGCGTCTTCAGGCCGATAACAATCTGCTTTGAATCTTGTGTAACTGCGCCTTGTCTTGTGAGGGCCACCATCTCGTCAACCCACACATCACGCATTGGGGCACAATGCTCCTTGAGGAGGCGGGCAATCCATTCCGCTAGCCGTACAAAGTCACACACTCCACGCTCAATCTCTTGCATCAGCAGGGGAACATCAAGGTGCTCATCTACTCTTGAATGATCACTGTCGGGAACAAGGCTCTTGATGACATCCCGAATCGTCTGGAACAAGACTGGAATCCGCCGTTGCGCTCCACGAGCAAAGCGTTCCAGCTTGGCCTGGGGTATCGGCGGTGTTCCCTGGAACAAGCGCTTGTAAAGTTCCAGCTCAGCGATCAACGCTGTCCAGTACTTATCAGCGGTTTGTTCCTTCTTTTGCCCTTTTGCTCCATCCAGGTTAGGTCGGAAGCTCAGATCGCGGTCAAAGTTGACGTCATGCCGTAATTTGATGTTGGTAATGATACTTTGCATGTCTAGTTCGCTCAACGATTGCGTTGTGACGGGCGGCGTGAGTGTTGCATACAGAAAGTCCTGGGCTAACTCTTCAACAGATGGTTGCGTCTTGGGCTGCTCGCTTAGCATGACTTTGAGCATCTCTGCAAGCTCTTCGTGTACGATCAAATAACAACGTCGTGATGGTGATGGAGAGACTATCTCTTTTGCGGCAACATGCTCTCTAGCCTGTCTTGCACCCTGGTCTGCGATTTGTCTCTCTTCGACTGTCTGTCCTTCTGAGCCAGAGATGGAGCCGTGCCATGGCGATGGTGATACTTCGATGCCATCTACGTCCATTGCGCCAGACCGTGACGCATAGTGCTGCTCCGACGCAAAAGAAGGGTTGGTGCTGGGATTCGTCTTTGGCGTGTGGGAGCTCATTTCCTTGCGCCGGCGTACGCCACCGAAGTTCTTCTGCATTGATGACGGTCGAGTTCTCATGTGGTGACGTGTGCTGGGAGTACGATGACGCTGGTCGGCGGTGTCGTGACGAGCGCGTGAGTGGACAAAGCAGTGGTGATAAGTCCTGAGGGGAAGCGAACGCTCAAGGAAAGCGCACAAGGTTGCTGCAAGCGCTGACTGCCAGTCGTTAGCCCACCAAACTATCCAAGACAGCGCGGTTTGTAAGACACAGAATGGAAACGTGTTCGCGAGTTGTTTGACCAAGGCACAACAGGGGCCTGCTGGAACGAGCGAGATGACATTCCGAGTCAGACAAGCACGAAGACGCCGCGAAGGGCGGGACGATGCTCGGATGAAAGTCGTACCTTGTTGGCATATGCCCACTTGAGATACTAGGCCAATGGAGACTGTTGGTATACAAGTTTAGGGCTTGACAGGCGTTGACATAGTGAAGGGGGACAAGAAGGTCACCCGCAATGACAAAGAGCGACAGAACAACAAGGAAGAGAGTGGAAGCGTAGAGAGACGGCTTCGGACGGAAAGCACTTTGCAGGAAAAGCAAAGTGCAAGAGAGAGAGAGAGAGCGGAAAACAAGCAGAAAGCAGAGAGACAGACAGGAAGAAGGGGTGTTACTACTGATGATAGTGGTAACGATGTGTGGGCAGGCGTGGGAGGGCTGCCAGATGGTGATGATGATGTTGGTGGTGATGGTAATGGTAAATGATGATGGCGGCGGTATTGGTGACGACGGAGATGAATGACGCTGCGTACTTCAAACAGCAATGGTCTGGCTGGGGGGGGGAGGGGAGGGATGGACTCGGTTGCGCAAGCTGGAGGCTGAGATACGAGTCGGGTGCGTGCCCTTGCGTTCTTGTTTAAAGACTGGGCACAGACGGCGGGTGTGGTTATGCCCTGACCATATGTCGAATGTGCAAAGCAATACCGTCGAGGCGATCGCCATAGAACCGCCGACGGCTTAGGGCGTTCCGTGTCGAGGCCGGGGCGGGGACGACGAGGATGAGGGTGAAGCTGCAAGGCATGTCATCCCAACACGCTCACCGCTAGTCGCCAGTCGTGTGTCTCGAAGAGCTCGTCCGACGGTGGAGGCGGCGATGTCGAGAGGGAGGAAGATGCAGCAGATGTGCAGCCCAGCCAGCCCAGACGGCGTGCGGCACCCGCTGATTGGCCGTGCGCACCGGAGAGCGCATCACCACCGCCTCACTTTTGCTCGCAACCAAAACCAGGGCGAGCAGTCGCGCGGCTTGCATGCTAACCCAGGGAAAAGCCAGCCATGCTGAAGCCTACTCCCCGGTCGGTTGCCGATACAGTGTATGGACTGAAGGGGGCGCGGCCAAGAAGACCGAGACAATGCCCGTTCATGTCTACGTAACAGACAAAAAACACGCGGACAGAAAGAGAGAAAGAGAAAGATATAATACAGTAATCTTGCAGTCAGCTTCCGACAACAAGCGGTTAACGCCGTCATAATACTCGGACGAGATGCATTCCCTCTTTTAGCCTCACTCTAGCCCTCTCAGCCGCCCATTCCCCGACGCCGCTAAATCGCCCCGTTCATCTGGTGCCTGGCTACGATGTTTCCATGCTATTAATTACTCGGATGATCCCCTTCCTAGGCATCGCCTCGCCAAAGGAACAATCAAGATTTCGTCCCGCTTCTCTCTCGCTTTTCGCTGACGTTGGCCTTGTCATGGCTCTCGCGTCGTCCGGTGTATGAGGATCCAGGCATAACCCAAATAGGCAATCCCGACCATCGAAACCCATAAACCAACACCCCATACTAGGAACACTGGATCCGGACCCATTACTTACTGTCTAACTTTTCCTTTTGCCTCACCCAACATGAAGCAAACCCCCCCACTCGAATACATACTGAGTACATACACTCTCGCATGACGTGTCTCTCTAACCCCCTCCTTCCTGCAACCCCCTACTCAACCTGCAAAAGAAAACTGCACCGCACCGCACCGCAACCGCATGCATGCTTCCACCCCCCTCCCTCTAACCCTCCGGTCTAAATTCCCAACTTCCTCCTTACTACCCCTACCCCATCTACCCCATCTACTCCATCATCCCACCTGCACTCTTCGCCCTATCACCGCTCTCTGTCCCCCCTCCTCACACGCTCGCTCCTCTCCCCCCTCAACGCTTCACCTTGGCAGCCCACGCACCATGCACAGCGTCCCCGCGCCCACGCCGTCTGACTCATGCGACCGCCGACCGCACACGCTCTGACGGGGTGGTGCTGCGTGGCTTTTGCGCAGAGGCGGACGTACGGGTATACGGGGGTTGGGGGGCAGGCGCAGTGCAGGAAGATGGTGAAGAGGGCTGTGCACATCTTTTCCTATATCCTTCTCTCTCTCTCTCTCTTTAAGTAAATATTTCAAAAGCAAATGGAACGGGCAAGTAAGTCCGGGGAATATTCGACTGCTGGTGTAATTGCTGTATCATGGAGTGTTGTATGAGCATCCCAACTTATATGCTTCCATTCACTCCTTCAACAATACCTTACCCTTTCCTTCCCTATATCCCCGTCCAGTGAGTGCAATCAATCAAGAGCAATCAGACCGGCAACTCAACCCCCCATGCTGTTACTTTCACCCTTCCCCTCCCGTCCCCGTCCCCGTCCCTTCTTGAGCCGCTTGACGATTGCCATGAGCGAACAAAGGACAAAAAGGTTTTTCGGTTTGAGTCGCTTGTTCAGGGTCTCTCTATTGTGTGGTTCTGTTGGTCTGCACCCTTTTTGGGTTTTAGATCTCCAGCAGGGGTGTGTGTGTGTGATGGTGGTAGTTGTAGATTGGCGTGTGTGGAGTGCGGGCATGGACTCTCTGTTTGAATTACAACTTTATCGTGTTACTATCACGTGCTGACATGATTTTCTTCAACAACAGCTCATCGCGTTGGGGGCATGTAATGAGATGTAGTTCTTGTAAATAGAGCAGTGCTGGCTTGATTAGATAGTGTATGCACGAACATACACATTTAGCTGGCGCTTCGCGAATGACATTGGCTTCTCTGTTCGTATCTCCCACGACTCTCCATTTACCAAACACGATGCCTATTTCCAGTTTCGTCTTTGAACCCGAGTTCCAACATGATCAATCATCAAACGAAGCGAGACAAAAAAGAAATTAAGCCGAACAGACGCTTTGAACGTGAATCGTTTGTCTGCTTAGCAGCCAAGAGAGCACTAACAAGCTGTCCATCAATCTGTGGAAAAAGTCCAATCTGTTTGACGCGGCTAGACACTCATTCATTTGTTAGTATTATGCAACAAAAAATAAAGCGTGTTTGGTCGCGCGGGAACAGCATCATATTAGGATAAGTAGCAATAACGAGGAAATGAAAAAAAGGGAGGTAGGCGGCAATCATCTATTACAAGTAGCAGGTAAACGCTTCCTAAGCAGCAGTTTCCACGGATGGCTCGCTCTTCGTTTGCTTGCCGGTGCGTCCACGTGGGGTCTCATGTGAGCTCTTGGTCTCATGCTCGTCTGAACTGTCGTCGATAGGGCTTTGGGGCCGGCTGTCGTTCAAATTGCGACGACTACGCGCCATCTGCAGTCTGATGTTAGCATCTCACTCGTTTCTCACAGATAAAGAAATCAACACCTACCCATGACCGTACACCTCCGATCAGACCAAGGTTGTAACCAGCGGTGAACTCTGACGATTCCCTCGACGGGTTGTTCGCACGCGGAATATCCAGATGGCTGAGTCGCGAGAGTGCCGAGGGCGATCGAGCGGAGCCTGAGACATCCATGGCTTCGGCTTGCGAATGCTCTTTTGTAGGCGTTCTGGCCGGGCTTCCTGGCCGACTTGTTTGCCAGAATTGACGAAAGTCTCTGCTGAGTTCTATGCCGGTCGTGGTCCAGTTGGCCTTGATGCTGTCGCGCAGCTCCGCCATTGTACGCTTGACATCGAGCTCGTTCTTCTTCAACCACGATACGTTGAGTTCCTTGCGTGACGTTCCGCGCTTCAGTTGGCGGTCGATGTACTGGTCGTAATCCCGTACAATCCTATAGTATATTAGCAGGCTCCTGACTGGCGGTAGCAAGACTCTTACTTGGTAATGATACCCGTTGTGCTAAGACCCTCTGTTCTTTGGGTGACGAGGAACATGCCTCGCTCCTTGATGGGGCCGTAGATGTCATCGCCCTCATCCGCCCCGTATGGCAGATCGTCGTGAGCAACATAGTCAATGTTGTGCTTCAACAGGAACTCGGCCGTAACGATCCATGGGCAGTCTTCAATGACTTCATCAACCCACTTGCAATGACGCACGCTCTCGGCGCGCTCTCTTGCAGACAAAACCGTCAGACCTTTGCGCTTATGTGTCTCCTTGTTACCCGTGACACCGACCACCAGGTGGACATCTGGAAAGGCAGTCTTAGCCTGTTGAAGCGCACGCATGTGACCAATGTGGAACAGGTCAAAAACACCATCTGCGTATATCCTGACTGGGCGTCCCTGGGGCGGAGGGTTCGTCTTGTATCCGACGGGGTCGACTAGACCGGCTTTTGGAGGAGGCGGCATGCGCATAGATTCGGCCTCGCCTGCCTCGCCATGCTCGCTGTCCGGGGATGACGATGATGATGTGCGGCGGCTCTTCTTGCTGGCGCGCTCCTCGTCGTTCTCGCCATCGTGGGAGCAGTCTGCTACACGTACTCGTTTGGATGTGCCATTGGTGTCGGCCTGGCGCTCCTTCTTGGACGCGACGGCCTTCAGCACAGGGTCTACGGTGCCCTCGTCGGATGCATCGCGGGAAGAGGGCTGGACGGGGTCCATGGCGTCTTGTTTGACGGAGTCTACGGCCGTGGTTCGCTTTCGTTTTGGTGGCATAGGCGGTGGCAGATGGGTGCAGGCGGTGAACCAAGCAACGAGAGGGGGAGGGCGACTGCGGGCGCAACGTCTATCTTCTTACAGAGCACGCGCTCTTGGCGAAAATCCGTTGGGATGGAAGCGACCGCAGGTGTGGGGTGGAGGAGACCGAGGAGCTATGTGATGGACAACGCGCGGTCCTGATACGCGGAAGACGTGGTTCGGATTCCGAAAGCTGGAGCTCCAGTGACCGCTACCAAGGGGCCGCTTAACGGGTGAAGGAGGAAGGTGTCGAGAAGGCGACGCGGTTGGGCTCACCAGGTGTAGGCAGAGCACAGAAACAACACAGACAGGCAAAGTGGCCAGAAGAGTGTGCACAATCGCGACACAGTGGGCAAATAAGTGTCGTCAGATACGCGTAGATTACACCTCGCATCTTCCCATAAATTTCGCACCGCTTCCCTGATCCTAATCACGATCGCCCTCTTGGCATGACGAAAGTTCACCCGTCGCCCCCTGCGCCACAGTACCACATACCAGCAATCGCCAAAGACCGCCCACGTGTGGCATTTCCCATTCTGATTCCTGCATTCTGTAAGATTGGCATTCGTCCCGTCCCCTTACTACTACAACATGGCTGCTCCAGCGGAGCCCGCAACGCGCCAGACTTGACAAGCACGCGATGACGACTTGCAATCGATCGAAGCCATCAACCCAAGCCCACTGCCGTCTGGAGCCGCCCATGACCTTAATTTGCGGCGCGTAGACTGCAAGTCTGCATGTACTACTCGCTACGAGGCCCGTAAGTTTAAGTAAAGAGAGTAAAAAAAGAGCACATGAGGTCA
This sequence comes from Bipolaris sorokiniana ND90Pr, assembly GCF_000338995.1. NCBI lineage: Eukaryota > Fungi > Ascomycota > Dothideomycetes > Pleosporales > Pleosporaceae > Bipolaris > Bipolaris sorokiniana. Next base: position 1,146,641 of record NW_006911904.1, on the reverse strand, counting down.
TACGATGTGGTGAGACGAGACAACAGGGCTTGATTGCTTGCGGTAATGGGCCTGGGCCTCATGTTCCTGCCCTAGCCGATTCGTCCAGCGTCCAGACCCGAACCTCCCCGTCATCGCCAGTACTCAACACCACCTCGTCATCTTCAGACCGCTTGCCCTTGTCTGCTCTCCGCGCCCAGGCGACGTGGTTGATCTCAAAAACGTCGTGCGCTGAAAACAGTTCTGCAACAACTGTCCATTCCGTCAGTGACTGTGCTTGCGCCGCATCAACCTCCATCTGATCGCCATTAGCGGTATTCGAGGCATCCTGTCTCCAGCGCTCTTTATACACGATAATCTTGCCGTCGCTACCAGCACTGACAATCATGCCTGTCCTGCGGCTCCATGAAACTGAGTAGATGGCGCGTTCGTGAACTTGCGGAAGTATGGCTTCCTGATACCAATCTTCATCAATCGCCGCCGAACGGATGATGCTTGGTATACCCGTGTTGCTGCTCGAATTATCATCCCTCTCCTTTGCCTTCCGCCTCCATACTCTCACCGTGCGGTCATCGGAGCATGTCGCCAGCCGTGGCCCTGAGCGCTCAAGATCCTCAATATACTGTGTCTTCTCTTCGGATAGCCCTTCTCTCTGTGCTCTCCAATCCTTCTTGCTCATTCCACTTCCCTCAAACTCGGCCCACCATACCGTCTGACTGTGTCCATCTATCATGGAAACCTGCACCCAATCATCTGCGTCTTCCCTGTAAAGCCTGACTGTGTCATCGTAACTTGCACTGGCCAGAAGATCCTCTTCTGAATGCCATGCCACGCACTTGACGTCTCCATCATGCTCTTGCAGCACGGCTACTGTCTCAAAGTTGTCATCTTCCAGTTCTTCCCATATCCACACGCTCTTATCGCGCGAACAAGTGGCTAGGTACTGCCCGGAAGGGCTCCACGAGAGACACTTAATCTCAGATTCGTGACCGTCGAGAATGCAACTGAATTGATAGTCTTCTGCTTCATCGTCGCCATCATCGTCTTCGGTGTTGCCAATGCGCCGGTTCGTGAAGTCGTTTTCCAATGTACCGCCCTGCTCTTCGCGTCGCCAAATGCCTGCGCTCGAGTCGAAGCTACCTGTGGCCAATACGCTCTGGCCCTGTGTGCCTGGCTTCCATGATACTGTCCGTACGCTGCGCTTGTGACCTCCGGTTATCGAGTGGAGTAGTGTAAAAGATGTAAGACTATACACGCGAACGCTTCGGTCTGAGCAGGCGGTCGCAACAATGGGAAGAGTTGGGTGTGGTGCGGACTGCCATGTCCGCGAGTTTGAGGGTGGTGTGAGGGTTGCGAGTTGTGAGAGTTTGTGTGTTTGCGTGTTTGCTGGCGGAGACATGGTGAAGGGGCTTGCGCACGAGTCGCAGCTTTCGATAGTCGTCAGAGGCCAGCAATTGTGAGCTTGGGGGGACGAGAAAGAAGCTCAATACAGGCAGAACTCTGTTAAGCTTGTGTCTGCTGTTCTCGCTGAGCTATGCGACCGAGTCAATGTTTTCGATGCTTCGAAAGTGGGGGGCACAGAAAGTTCGGATGAGCGTCATAGGTACGCCAAGCATCCCACCATCTCCGTTGCGTTATCGGACATTCGCATTCGTTTACATTCATCACCAAATCATGTGATCGTATGATTTCTCCGAAGTTCATTTGCCTGCTTATGTCGAATCCGTGAATAATCATATTATCTATTCTCGAGTCACCTTGATCTATCAGACATCTGCTCATAGAGCACGCCACTTCCCAAACTGGTGGATCCTACCCTTTGTCGCTACATACCATAATGAATATATCAAATATCTACAGAAAAAGAAATATCATGAATCTATCTCTCAAAGAGAAACCTCGTAATACAGATAAAATCTATGCAAAGGAGTGTTTAGTTCTAGGCTCCACACTGGTGGGTAGCCGGCTCATGAGTGAACCACGGAATGCTGTCGTGATCATCATCAACAGATCAGCCAGTGTTTGGTTCTCCTGGTCCGCCATATTGCTCTTCGCTTTCTTCATACTGTGCATCTCCACCTTGAAATTGGATTTGCTTTTAGGCGACTTGATATCCTCCATGGAAGTCATGACCACTCTGCCCCACATACTATGCCCTGAAGCCGCTGTGAGAGTCCTAGTATGCAGTCTGTGGTTGACGAGGTTATCCACAGAGTTCGCTTCTTCATTCCAGCTTCTCTCGCTGCTTAGTGATTTCTCTTTGCGAAGGCTCCACGGCCATTTGGAACTGAGGCTAGAAGATGAAGTCTCGGCATCTGATTGCGCCCGTTGGAGACAGCCAAACTCGTCGTAGTTTCTTTGCACAAGCACAGCATGGTCTGCGCATCCTGTTTGCGATCTGAGGTATGTCTTGAAAAAGGAAAACGGTATCGCTTTGAGGCTGAAGCTCTGCAGCGACTGGACGTAAATTTCCTTGATACCACAGAAAGCAAACACTTTCGCTTGGCTAAAATCTGTTTGTCCATTAACCATATCGAGCTGTTGTGCCGAGAATATGGCGAAATGCAAAGCCTCTTCAGGACATTCCCGGAGGAGAGCTTCGATCTGACTGCCGAATTTGCGCATAAACGCAGACACTTTAGTATTTGTTTCTGAGGAGGCTTTGATCCGCGCCAGGCACCGGTCCAAAGTGAGCCCGTGGAATGTTGAGAGAACTTTCAATTGATGACTGTCGAGTTGATCGTCATCAAGTTTAACCATTGGCAGCCGGCCTGCATTCGCCCGCGGCACCACGACATCCATGCTTTTCATGCCGGGTCTTGGTTGTACCAAGAAAGAGGCGAGGTAGGTGCCCCTCTTCGGAACAGAGTACTGTCTCTCACTAAAAGCGTGTAGGCGGATAATAAGATCCTCGAGGTCGCCACAGGGGATCTGCAAGCTGCGTGCTATGTTATGACTGACCTGCTCGATTTCCGCGAAGCTGTAGCCTAGTTGTTGTAACCGATGTGCTTCTGATGCGTCGATTTTCCTCGAGAGTATGAGCATCTGCCCCTTTCCAAACACGACTGGCTCGACTCTCCCCGACTCGAGATCGTTGACTGTCATATTCACATCTGGAGTAGTCTTGGTTGTATGTGTGCCTGTCCACGTCCCGCGATTGTTGGTCATTGTGCCAGTAGTCAAAACATCCTCATACAGACATCCCAACTTCTCGAGACCTATATCGAGAGCTGTAGCCATCTCATCAGCCGTAACGCAGAACAATTTGCGGAACGTGGCTGACGAGGTCGCATCATCGCTCTCATGTAATGAGTTGCGTCTTTTGTTCCCGGAAGAAGTCGCTTCGAGATATCCAACCAATTGCAGGTTTTCACGCATTGACGGAATGAGGTCGGAGATACCAGTCCAGTTTCGTGTGACCCTAAAGATCCATTGGAAAACGGGATGTGACGGGTCAAGTTCGTCGTCGAAGGCTCCTTGATTGAAATGCTGTATGATGGTCTGACACGGCATCAACCCAGTCTTGTTGACCAGCAGTTTCCCTGAGGGATCAAAGGTGGCAATAGCTAGGACGGCTTGCTGAGCCCTGCTCTTTTCCTCTTTCCGTTGGCGTTGTTTGATGAAGCCGAGTATGACACATGCAATGCATGAAATTGTTAACTGATCCATGTTAGCAGCAGAATTGATATTTGCAGCATGTGACTTACAAGACAATAAGCGACAATGAGGTTTACGTTCTGGTCCGCTTCCTCGCCATCGTGATAGGACTGGATCTGATACCAAGTACCTGTTGCTGCAGTCCAGTGCATCCTAGACCATGTCAGAAAAATTATCATACCATACGTCTTCAGTATCACTCACCCGCAAATGCCCACAGCCAGAGTAATAGACACAAATATGCGCCTCCAGATATTGTTCATCCAGAGTTTTCCCCAGTAGAAAAAGAGGCCAAACCCAACCGAACATATGACCACAGCAATAGCTGCAGAACCAACCACATTCGCCCAGTTCGCCGACATACTACAAATCTCAATACCGATGTTTCCCAGAAAATGCATCATGGTAGCAGCACCACCTGTACACAGCCCGCATACAGCAAGCGATCCGTATCGAACAATAGCTCGCCGGCCCAGCTCGTGAAACCTGATCGCGACCGAAAGACCTATAAAGATAGGTATAATGGGTAGTATAGCTGATAACACCGCATATGTCTCATCGTAGTATAGCTGAATCTCTAACTCGCCGTCACCAAGGATAATCGCACGGTTCCCGACAAAATGCATGCACCAGACTGCGACTAGCCCGAATGTTACTGAACAAATAGCAATATCGGCCCTGTAATATGTGAGACACTGGGATATGACATCTGTTTTGAATACGTACCAGGGACGCCATCCTATTCCAGAGGCTCGTCGGTGCAGTAGCTCTACGGTAGTAAAGGTCCCAGTCAGGCTGACAAGAAACGAGGCGAATACAAGATACGGGAGGAAGGATATAGGAGGTGTGGTTCCGACGAGGTATTTATCCTGGACCTCTGGTCTCAACATGATAGATGCGACGGGATTGTGGTGGTTTTATGAAGATGGAAATGCACCTGTGCATAGATGTCTTGCCGGTAGATCTGGATATCGTTAGAGTATGGTTCTCCAGGACATTACATCGATTGAAAAAAACTACCCACGCACCTGAGCCAAAGCGAAGTCGCAACGCTGTTGCTAGACGCTTTCCACAAAACGTGTCTTCGACCAAATTCGTCTATCGAAAACGTCAATCTTCCCTATAGCAGCCGGCCGCATCAATACAAAACAAATGAACAACTTTGAATGTACCAAGTATATCAAACAAATTCTCTGGCGTTTTATTAAATCAGAAACCTAGCTTCCCCTCTCTCATTAACGGACAACCCCGTTACACCATCTCTCGCCAGATGAATCTTGGGACAGACCATAAGGCTCCACAGTAATTACTCATTGAGGGAGTCGGCGCTAAGTTGGGTTACGAACGCCACAACTTATGCGCTAAGTGGTGGTGACAGCTGTGGGGCGATGAAACATGGTCCTAGGGCTGAGGGCTCGATCGATGGATAAAATTTCTTCGCATTTTGATACTCCGGCTTTTGGTCAAGTGTTGTTGTTTGGTGTGGTTTGATCTACTAATGCGCTGCAACTTGACATACCTTATTGCGAGAGCGTTGTGTCTGTGGCTTGTTTATTAGTAAGGATGTGACCTCCATAAAGTAATGGAATGTACGAGACCGTAAACTCTGTATATGATTCACACCTGGTAAGTGCGCCGTGAAGGCTTTTCGTTTCTGTCAAAGTACTTAAACGGCAAGCGTTGTCCCGCTGCCTAATGATGGCTAACAAGCTTTCCCAAGCAAAACACGATGCTACCAAATGCGAGAGTCGGCAGTTGACATGAGCCAATGTGGCGCCTGTTAGTGTGATGACACTTGGCGAAGTTGTGTGTAAACATCTGTGGAGTGGAGTTCAGGATTCTCCATTGGCGGGGATTGATTAAACCATGCATGATAACTTAATTTGGTCGGTGTCGTTGAGCCACAGTATTTTGGGTGCTTATGAAAGTTTCGTGTGTCCGAGTACCTCGAGCTTTAAGTGATGCCGTTGTAAAGCATTCATAGGTACGTAAGATTTCGACGATCACGTGTTGATCGTCCCGGTGGATTCTGACCATGGATTGAGAAGTCGGACATCTGAGCTAGGACTCGAATAAGGTTCGGAAATCTGAAATAATCTGATAATTTTATCGGACAGTCACCACTAATTAGCAGGCCATTTTACTAAGCTCTCTTCCACCGCCAAGAAATCATATGATATCGAGTGTTCCATCCGCAAGGTTGCAGCCAGGAGTGGAAACTTTGGTGCACAGTTCCTTGACAGCTGTCTCCCGGAGACAAGCCCTAAACCATGTCAGTGTAGGCCTGAAACTAAAGCTATCCATAGGTTAGTATCATTAGTGAAGACGTATGTGGGGGCGGGTGAAAGAATAAACTTTAGGCCAACGCCCTATTCTATATATATGCCGTCAGGGCCCGATGTACCTTTCTTAACTGAGGCCTGGGGCGCTCATGATTCAGGCTCCGTTCTCAGCCAAGAGAAAGCTTGTCGCCCGCCAAGGAATGAACTCCCAAGACTCGCTAAGGATCGAGCGGCAAAACATCAGTGACATGGGCGGGCTCTGAGAGTCCTGCATTTGTTAGTAATATATCTACGTTATACCACAACTCCGATTCGGATTGAGGCCAAGAGGGATGGGATCCGAGTCGGTTGTGCCTGACCGGATACAGTATTCAACGTAGTGACGCATAACCTCGTCCTTGTTTGCAGCGTTTTGCATAGAAACAGGCGCATTGAATTTATAATCATAATCGTATGATATAAGAAGTCTGAGGTGAAACAACTTCTAGTGCATGTCAAACAGATTCCACCAAGCTGGTAAACCTAATCATGTCAATCGTGACACTAGTGCAGTGCGCTAAGGCCAAGTATCGGTAACTTCCACCCAACCAGAAGTTGCGTTTGGCTGCTGGGTCTTTTCTTTTCATGCCCACGCAAAGACCCTGCATCAACCACCACAGATGATGCATAAACAGTTCTTGAAAGCTTCACCAGGCGGACGTGGCATGGAAATCCGGGCCAATGCATCCGAGAATAAGTTGTGAGTTCGTAAACATGATCATTCAGATCTGCCGTTGCAACCGGAGTATAGACCTGAGGACGCTTAGTAGGATAGTGGATCAAACAACAGCTCTTCTTCCAGCTGGGTAATACCATGATTTGGGATGAGTTTGGTGAAGATTTGTTGTTGGGTTTGGACTTGGTAATTGTCACCAGTCATTGTTCGCGGTGTGGAAGGCAGTAAAAACCCATCATCAGTACTTTCCCTCGAGTTATTGAGAGCCATGTCTTCATCGTGTACTGCATATACGTCTTCTTTCCATTCGACGTCTTTCCCCACTAACATATCATCCGAGTCCGAGTAGACCTCGTCTGAAGGGGAGCCAATACAAGGTAATGTCGGCGGTGTAGGGTCGCGAAGTAGACTTTTTTGTGAATGCACCCATAAATTACTTGCGACGTGACGCGTGATACGAGCAGTGTTAGACTCAATGGCGTATCCTGTCTCATAGGCTTTATCTCGCCCACCCGCACAAGTAGGGTTGCTGATGATCTCCATCTTGGACTTCAGCGAGATAGACATTGTTCTTGCAAAGCATGTTTGAGCAAGTGATTGAGCAATTGTGGGCATTAATTGGGCTCTCTGAGACAAAGCCTATTCGAGTATCAGCAGTACACTGAACGATGTGAAGCGCTCCATACATCCATGTATCCGCTTCTCCATAACGCAGGGGCTACATCAGCCAATCCCAGACGGAATGTATTTGCTTTTGCTTTTAAACCATTTGGATATTTGGAGATTATACCACGTATGGAGAGACGTAGTGCGCTATCGACCATGGTTCGCACGTCAGCTTGAAATTGCATCGAGGAAAGACTCTGCGGTGAGTGGAAACATAGATCTACCCGCGTATCTCTTTCTCCACTGTCAGCGTGTCGGCCGGGAGATTCCAGAGGCGTCAGTGACATGCTAGTGACAGATCGTTTTCTTTTCCTGCTAGCATCAAACGGAACCGATTTTGGTACATCATGACTCGATGCGTTTCCAGTCGAGTCTGTATCAAAAAGCATCATAGTCTTATCTTCGGCTTTAATGCGCTCATCCGAAGAGGAATTCGACCGCGGCACTACAAGCTTCCGGCGCGGACCTGTCTCTAGAATGTCCAGGCAGAGGCGAACCGACTGAAGTGGCACGGAGAGAACACCTTCTGGTGGCCCAATATCTGTAGCTGGGACATCTGAAAACAGCCTGTGATGCTTTTGTCCTACCTCCTTTCTAGCGACAGTAGCGTGGCTGACATTGAGTCGAATCGTTCCCGAGTTTGTTATGGAATTGTTGGGAAGTCTCGGTCTTAACATTAATTGCTGCCATACCTTAATCTAGTTAGAAGGAAGGGGTGAACTGTTGTGAGTATGGCTTACTGGAGCCTGGAGAATAGCATTCGTGAGGGTCCGGAGCTCCTCGTGGAGCAGCGCCTCGTTGTTCATCGTCAATTCCAAATCTACATGCATGTCATATCCACGATCAACCCATAGTAGTCCAGATGCAAGGGCTTCAAGACACTGAACTGATGTGAGCTGTGCAAGGTAAGGTGAGTCCTGTTTTGGTGAGATTGTGATCAATGTTGTGAGCCAAAGCTCGTGATGTGCAGTGGGTGCATGCAGTACTGCGCGCCCCAGCTCGATGGATCGCGACATTATATTCCCAGATAACTCTCATTGGTATCAGGGAAGAGGAGTGAGGCGGCATTGAGGTGGAGCTTGTAAGGAAAATGAAGGATGGCAGCTGTGCGGTATCGCCTTCCGCGCCAAGACTCGGGACCGCTGTGTCACTTCATGCCAGTCGGTACGTCACCCCCTGCGCCTTCTCCGCTCCGCAGTTCCACAACAAATCCCAACATGAAGGTTCTCACCAGGAACGCGCTCCAGCGCGTCAGTCAGATTCGAGGATGCGGTAGCACCATCTCATCCTCACCTGCTACCCTGTCAGCATCTTGCAGGTCTTTTCACTGTAGCCCGACACCACGCACCGATGGCGTCTTCCGAGAGCTTACTGCTATGAGGGTGCGCACTCCCTGGATAGAGGCTCTACGACAACAACAAGCAGAGGCCAATCACCCCTCGGAGCCTTCGAAAAAGGCTGAATTGCCCAAAGATCGCAAATTGACGCCGAAGCGCATGAGTGAAAGCTACCATTCAGTTATACTTCCTCTCGCTCAGGATCCATGGATACTCGACACATATCTCAATGCATCCGGCCACATCCGTCTTGGGACCATTTTCATGGATCTTGATGCACTTTCGGGTATCATCGCGTAAGCGTACAATGGCCGTGCAGAATACTCGCTTTTGTCTAAACACGCCCACAGATACAAGCATACAGGAGATGACGTTACCACTGTTACTGCAAGCTGTGACCGCATCACCATCCATTCTCCACTAACAGAGATATGCGATCTGGAGCTCTCTGGTCGCGTTACATATGCGACGGGCAGGAGCAGCTTGGAAATCACTATGCAGGTTGCAAAGGCACCCAAAAAGGGTGAAAAGACAAGAGATGAGGACGTCCTTATCAATTGCACCTTCACAATGGTTTCTCTCGATCCCGTCACGAAGAAGTAGGACCCATGACATTTGTGATCTTAGATGGTGACTAACAGCACTACTAGACCAGTCAACGTCAACCCGTTAAAGATTGAGACATCTGAAGAACAACGCATCTACGCTCTGGGTGAACGCAATTCAAGAGTGCGAAAGGAGCGTCGGGAAACTTCTCTTCTTAAGCATACGCCAAATGATCTCGAGAGCGATCTAATCCATGCCTTCTGGCAAAAGCAACTGCAGTACCACGGTATGTTACGTTCTTAATAAGAGCAATATGAGTCTGTAAGCTAATTGGTAAAGACCCATATGATGAACTTCGTAAACCCGACAATGTAATTCATATGGATGCAACCCGGCTGCAGACGGCGACCATCATGCAGCCTCAATACCGCAATCGGCACCACTTTATGATATTTGGTGGTTTCCTCCTTAAGCAAACTTTCGAGCTCGCCTTCACTACCGCTGCAGCCTTTGCCCATGCCCGCCCCACCTTCGTGTCGCTCGATCCATCCACCTTCCAAAACCCCGTGCCTGTAGGCAGCATACTATACCTCACAGCAACGGTAGTGTATACAGATCCACCGCTGATTGGCGCACCAGGGGAGGAATTTGACGAGAACTCGGAATACACACGAGTGCAAATCCGCGTGGACTCGAAGGTGAGGGATGTGGAGCATGGCCACTCGAAGCCGACTGGCCAATTCAATTATACGTTCACAGTGCCAAAGAACATTAGGGTCATGCCAAGGACATATCAGGAATTCATGATGTACATCGATGCGAGAAGGCGAGCAGCGCAGGTTAGGCAGACCCTAGAGGAAGGGAACATCGTCAGCCCGAAGACGGCAGAGGACAGTCTCACGGAGTAAGACGCAGAATGGATGTGTAGGATGTGATAATGCTACCATATTGAATATTGACTGCACAAAAACCGCTGTTGAATTTGATCAAAATCAAGTCGAAATGCAAGCTCTAAATAGCCAATGAATACACCGCGCTATCCGTAGTTCCAACGCCATTCAATAAACCAATCTGGCGAATGCAGCCTCACAGCTCCTGGATGCGCCTACTATGCGCCAACAACGCTCGAGCTGAAGAAAGAAAGAAAAAGAGGTATCGCGCATTCAGACACAGGTTGTCGGACAAACAATAACAAAAAAGATAGGGAAACAATCATGTCGGACCAATATCGCGAGGGGGCTCAACAGGGACCAAAAAAAGGGCGGTGAGGCAGATGCCATTGGAGCTAGCCCATAGCCCCCAGCACCATCGTGTTGCAACATGTGCACTCGGCTGCATCTTTTCATCTGCACCCGCTCGTTAGCCTTGCTCCACAAATAACCCATCTCATCCCACAAGCGCCTCCCCCCCATTCCCCGACGCAGGGTGCTTCCAAGGGTCTCCCCCACTTGCCATGTGTCCGTCCCGTTGTCGTTGCTACTTTCCGCCCCCGTTCACCAAACAACGTTTCCACCACTCCTCCTCTTCTGCTTGCAGCACCCGTGGAAAAGCCCAACAATAAGAAAGTGAGATAAAACGTACCGGTTCACATCTAGGGATTCTCTAGATGTTGTCTTGGATGGAAAGTAGTTTATAGCTCATCGAGCTCGAATTCGAGTGCTACATCTTCGGAGCAGTCGGTGCAGTAGTAGTTTGAGAAGCCGCCGCATTCGATTTTCATCTTGGAGCACATGTCAATAGACCAGGCGTCGTAGGAGTAGCCGGAGAGGAGGCGGGAAGAGCAGACTTCGATGCTGTTGGCCCTGTTTTTGGGGTGGTTAGTTTTTAATTCTCTCCGTGTGTGTTCCTCTTTGAGATGCCTCTGAAGAGAGGGTGGTGGAGATTTACCAGATGTAGTAGTCGTGGTTGCAGTAGTACCACGAGTATGTGTAAGAGCACATGATTTCTGATGGGTCTTGGAGATGTCGGGAAAATGGAGTTTCAAATATGACCTTTGGTATGGCCCTTTAGATATTTACAATGGAAGGTCTATATGTCTGGTTAGCTGACCGCTTTTTTTATTGTTTTCTCGTAAATTTATAGCTGCTTTCACATATGGCAGTTGTGGTCCATCCATGTCTTTCCGCGGAAACCGACGGTCGATGTTCTAGACTCTTTTTTTTTCTGGCACGGTGGTCGTGGCGGTGCAGATATGGCATGTTGTGGAGTAGCGGTGATGGAAAGTTACACACCTCGAGTCTTTCAGTATCGTGTCCCCAAGCTTGCCACGCACAAAACGATTCAACAGAGCGATGTCGGAGAAATAAGACTTGGACGCGTGTACAGGTGTCGAGTATGAAGCTTTCCCTTTTATGAATATCAAAGGTAGGAAATGGTCTATGAAGCTCTCTTCAAGCAACACACGGCGGAATATAGATGCAATCAGTACGCTGAGCACCCCAGTAACCTCGCGCGAGCCGGGGCGGCATCTTTATAATCACTCATCTGCATCTCGCCGTCTTACATACAACTAGTCTGACTCCGTGGTCTGACTCCTTTGACCTTCGTAGCCCGGGGAGCTTGGACCCCTGGAAATGGAATGCAAATGGGGCCCTACAGGCCTGCTCGCTCCGTATCACCCCCGGATTAGCGATAAGGAAAAAGGCACGAATGCAAAGCTCGTCCAACCGGACCCAACCAGATGAACGCTTTTATCCTGGAAGAGGAAACTCTATCGGGGAGGCGCGGCTGATGCGGTTCGGCTATGCGAGGACAGGTATCAAGAGGCGGTGGAGAGAAAGGACCCTCGTGCCTCTCCTTGACACGTTCATACATACTTATGCGCCATTCTAAACTGCCAACAGTCCCCCTGTATGCTTTTTTGCCAGACGCCACATCACGAAGCCTTAGTATCCGAGGCACTCTCTCTTCGGCTTCCTTTGTTCCCCAACAAGATCCCCGTTGGAACTTCTGGCTAAACAACGGTCATTCGGCGACGAGGACAGCCCAGGTACCCCAGACTTTGTTCGCCTCACCCCTTCGCCTTTCGCGCACCGGTGACCGGTTGGACCCTGAGAGTGCAGAACACGCTAGCCCATGGCTTATGCAGGGTTTCCCTCCAGCCCCAACCTCGAAGTGTCGTGCGCGCTGATTGGCCGCCGGCTACATGCCGGAACGCAACGAGATGGATAGCCGGGCTCTTGGCCAGAACAGACGGTCTGGAATTGGATGAACCATGGCGAAATCAGAACTAGAGCGTGGCATGTGGCTGGCCGATTGTGCCGATAGTACTGATAAGAGAGTTTGGTCCAGCGGACTGTGTTCTACACCCTTTGTTAGATTTGTTGTTGCTAATCGGGGCGCAACATGTAGTGTAGAGAACACAAAAACAAGGGCTCACACCAAGGGCGAACCAACAAAAAAGCTTCATATGCTAATGGCCTTCTCGAAGGAAAAAAAAGGGGGGGGCGTCAACACTAAGCTATCGAACACACCAAAAAAAGTCCGAGGCGAGGCTACTTACAGCGACAGCGCGAAGGACAATTTAGTCCCCGAACTCCTTTTGCGCGGCTACTACTGTGTACGTACTTTTTGTCCTTTTCTTGCCTCGGAACTTGACAGCCGCCAAAACTCCGCAACCGGCGCCGGCGCGCGCCCTGCGGCAAACACTCACACACCCCAAGAAAACTTCCGCCAGCCACACAACGTCCCACCTTCTGCCGTTCTCGACGAATCTCTTTTCGTTCCGAAGACTGTCGGGCTCCGCGCATTGCGATACCGAAGAGAATCAATGGGTTTCAGTGATAATTACCCAGTTGGGGAATGCAAGGGTCCAGTTGTGGTGGCGCGCTGCTGGGGTGTCCTCCGAAAACTTACGGGGTCGGAAACGGGCGGAATGAGGCGTTCGGGGTGTGTGGATGGCAGATGTTGCATGAACGCGTGAGGGTACCATGGGGATAATTAGGAGGTGTAGTTATCGTGGTAAGTCTGACAAATGACGGGCATGGCGTAAGTAGGGCTGTGTGAGTGGTTTGACGGTACATGCTGGATTGGTATACTATGAGGCTGCTTCTGGATTGGTGCTAGTGTATGATTCAGAGTTCTGTGTCAAACATGTGCTATTCTTCTTGCATGATACTTCTCTCATCTAGCTGCCTAGGTGAAATAGAATTTACCGTCTTTTCGGGTTGCGCAAGGTAGGGCAGAGCTTAACGCATGCGTTTTGAGTATAAATACATAGAATTTCCCGATCAATACTAGTAGTACGCTTTCTGATAATGGAAATGCCATTTGACAGGGTATGGAGAAAAGTCCTTGCCAACCTTTCCTGCCGTCTAGTTGGATTTGTTCTTCGGGAGCGGAGTAACAAACTTGTCCTCGTACATTTCATTCGACACCGTACCTTTCTCCTGCATCTCTTGTACCAATTGCGGGGCAGACTTCGAGTACTGCTGTACTCTCCACTTGGAGGGGCTCGAGGCCCGTAGCCACACGAGACAGCCATTGATTTCAGTGTTATGCTTCTCCGCAGCCGCTTGCTCAGCACCTTCTTTCGTCTTGAAGTCGATCCAACCGAGCAGGCGTGGGTTTTCCTTTTTGTCACCAAAGAAAACTGACATATCGCTGAGGCTCTCAATGCCATATTCGCCAAAGTTTTCCTCAATAATCTCCATTGCATTTTGTCTGGCTTCGCTGATTTTGGCATTAGGCGACCAGCCCGGTGTTTTGACTGAAAGAATCATCCGGCGTCCTTCGGCCAAGGGGCGGAGAGCCTCTTGCGCAGCATCGCCTTCGTCGTTGAAGTAGCGAGATCCATAGGGCGAGTTCTTTGAGGTCTTCAGATGACCCCAGTGAAAATCTTCTTTCAGAGGCTGGACTACGATGCTTTTGTTCTGTAATTTTGCCTGATTAAGCTTTTTGATCGCTCTCTGGACTTCTTCAGAGCTTCCCAGCTCCACAAAGCACATGGTGTCATTTTGGAATGTGAAGCGATCTACTCGCATTTGCAACTTCTTTCTATGCTCGTGTTAGCTGAGATGTGCAATTACAAATTTTATATGCAATTTGGAAAGTCTATTAAGAACATACATATTGAAACCATTTCCCCGCAAAAACTTTTCAATGTCGCCTCTTGATAGCCGCTTTGAAATTTTTAGCAAAACAATCGAATTTGCCGTGTTGCCCGCTGAAATGGTACGGTTATCTGTGAGAGCAATCTCTGGGCCTCTTGAAGGTGTTTGAACAATTTCTTCCCATGCTGATATACTGGAAGTAAAGGTTCTCCTTGGCAACGATGAAGTGATTGATGGGATTGCTGAGGGAGCGGCGCGTATGCACGAAGCGCCCGCGCGACAGAGAAGGTGACTCCGTGAGAGCACTCTTGAGACGGCCATTGTGATATGTGAATGTAAAAAATCTAGAGTAATGCGATTGGCTAGAGAACCCCAAGATTGTTGTGCTTGGGTGCAGGATGTGCGTTAACATTCGCCGAAAAAGTTCCATGCCTTGTCGAAGCGCCAAGACCTCCTATCGATAACGCACTGCAAGGCTATACTATCTCTTGTGCATCTTGAATCACTCGCTTAAGCGAGATCTTTTATCGGTTCGAAAATGGGGTATGCACATTTGAACTTAGCTCAATCACAGAGTCATAACGTATCGAAGTGAGCTATACTTCATGCTGTGAACGATTCGTGAATATCTGCTTGATCGGTATCTTCGTCACGTAACATGACTTTCTCTATTATACCGTGTACTATACGTAGACGAACTTTTGCGTTTTCTTGGTCGTTGTATGTACGGTCTTTGTAGACCATGAGTCATCTAGATTTCGGGCTGACAATATTAACAGCACAATTAGAATTATTGGTACATACGACCATAGGAAACTTGGACCACTGAAACCCGTCAGATCTTCTTTAGTTAAACAGCTTACCGGCGGGTTAGTAGTTAGGTGGGTGACCACTAGCGAATCTCCGCTGTCGTATGTTTTTGGAGTTTTATATTTTTTGCAGACGTGTGGCGTGTTTGGCCTTTGGGGTCTCCATGTAGGGACAAAAACATTCTTTGAACCAACAGCTCATGGGTGGTAAGGAACCTAACTGTCGCGGTACATGATGAACTGGCGTCTGGTTTGAAGTGTATACAATTTATATTGAAAGTATTGCGATGCAAAGTTTTATCTCAATCTACGATCGTGCGCGAAATTGCAGCATTGGCCCATCCTTTTTACTGGCGAATACATCCATGATCTGATATTCAGTCTCCCTATTTCTACCCTCCTCCAGCTCCTTGCTTCCTGCACCCAAAGTCATACCGGGAGCTAATCTCAGATCGTACAAATACAAAACTCTTGCAATCGTCACAGTCAGTTCGACATACGCCAGACCCTTACCAATGCATCCACGGGGACCAATGCTGAATGGGTTGTATGCTGACTGAGCTGCTTGGAGACTGCTATGATGCGGGTTCACTGCAGGGTCTGGAAGCCAGCGCTCAGGAATGTAATCGAATGGCTGAGGAAAGTACTCAGGGTTGTGGTGGATCGCGTAGATGGGAACACCAACGTCCACTCCGGCAGGAATGTGGCGGCCATCGATATCTAGACCTCCAGTGAGAACCTCTCGGGGAAGAGCACCAGCCACCGGGGGCGTCATACGCATCGTTTCATCGATACATGCGCGCAAGAAAGAGCAGCCGCTGAGTTTGGGCCCGGTAACGATTTCCTCGACGTCGGCAAAGGTTTCGCGGATTTCCTTGCACACCTTTTGCATAGCCGAAGGGTTGTTTGCAAGATAGAACATTGTACCAGCCATGGCTGTTGAAGTAGTATCCGAGCCAGCGATGATGAGCAAATTCGACTCGCCCCACAGCTCGTCCATGCTGAAGCCGTTGCCAGTCTCTGGATCTTTGGCGTTTAGCAGATAGTAGAAAAAGTCCTTGCGATCAACATCTAGGCCCAGCTTGGTGCGCTCCATGGCTTGTCCCTTGCTGTACTGCATATACTGTGCGCGTTGGCCAGCGATCTTGCGGAAGAACAGCTTGTCCAAGTGCCAGTTGTGGATGGTAAGATGCGTACCACAGATCAAATGGCGATGTGCTGCGTTTCCAACCAACTCGGTTGCAAAACGATTGGCAGGGCTTTCCAACATGCCGAAGGCCTTTCCGAATACTAGATCGCCCATGATGTCGAAGACAAGCCACTCGCACCAGTGCGCAGCGTTCCAGACGTCATTCCAGCCACCGTCTTTCTCGTCACCCATGGTTTTTCCGGAAGACCAATTGTTGCTTTTGCGCGCGAGCATTTCACAGCCAACACGGACATTGGCAAGGATGTACTTTTCCAGACTCTTGATTGCGGAATCGCTGAATGCATGGCTCATGACTCTCCTCTTGCGGGCATGCTGCATCTTGTCAATAGCGCTGTGCACGCTGACGGCCTTTGGTGTGCTAGGGAAGGCTTCGTAGAACGATGCCTTCTTAACATTGGAACGGAAACCATAGATGGTCTTCAAACCAGTTGCCGTGTTGACTGAGAGCAAGTTGGGTCCTAGGCGCACATATGTACCGTATTTCTCGTGAGCACGATGGAAAGCGAGATGCCGTGAGCCTTTGTAGGCGTAATAGGCAAGGTAAATGTCGGTAATCTTTGCAAGGAACGGGCCCGGGTAAGAAGCCAGAGGATGAAGGGTGAGTCGATAGACTATGACACCGAAAATCTGTGTGTCTGATTAGTTGTGTGCGTGGATTGATTGTCAAGCGGCTTACGTAGAGTGCCAGCGCTCCAAAGATGGAGCCTAGGAGGAAAAGAACAGCCATGATGGCGGTTCAGGTAAATTTTCTTGTAGCAGGTCTGAGGTCAGGCAAGAAATTTTATTGATGCACACTCGGTTTCATTGCCGCGAGAAGATATTCTCGAGAAGAGTGATCAGAGACGCTCTCGAATCTCTCGTACAACTGCTCCATTCTGCACGAGGGAACAGCAACCTAAGTACTTCAGCGGGCTTCCACCACCATCCGCACCTCCCCCGGATACCCTCTGCATCTGCAATGACAAAGAATTTCAGCCCGGTGAAGTGGTCATCTGCCCTTTTACTGGAGCTTAGTCGAAGCAGGATCCATGCGGGAACACTGGGTATATGTTACGGCGCACTGCGGCTACCGTCGGATATTCGAGCAATGCATCGGGATCCAACCAGGAGCAGCGGATATCGAAGCAGGCGCTGACGCTAACGCGGATAATGATGTAGCTTAGTAGTTCGACCCGCTTTTTGCAGACAGGAAGGGCGCGGATATTGGGTGCGTAGGCGTGGGAGGGAGAGGAAGGCTGGCGGGAGACTCCATGGCAATTATTGCGCATCCATGCATGTCAGCACTGTCACTATCTCAAAAGTAAACATCGCGTCATGTATCGTGATCAAGTTCCGGCCGGGGAACTGCGATCACTCTGTGCCCGCGAATCACCCGTAGATAATGTTTTGTTGAGCAAAGTTGATCCGCAGATCCGCAGAGGTGGTATTTAGAAGATGGCACAGTGATATAGCAACAGGTGAGTCGAGTACACGAGTTTTGTAGCTTCTAGTGTCTCAGCTAATAAATATTGGACTGGCCTGGAAAACTTAGAAGCGAGTTCCAGCAGGGTGGGTGGCAGGCAGAGCAAAATGCAGTTCATTGTGCGTGCTCCAGTGAGGTCTTCATGAACTCGGGTTGGCGAGCTTTAGGTAGACCGGGATGCGATGTATATTATTCAATTATAATTATTTTTTCAAAAATGTGTGGAAGCTTTAAGCAAACTATCGAAACGTGCCTGAAGATGAGCTTCGAATGTCCGATTGTTCAATCGACGTACATTTGTTTGCCAGTCTTGACTACGCACACACATGCTCAGGTTGGTTGTGCCCTCTTGATCACAGCCCGCAGAAAAGTTGGGACGCAGATTAGAAGTTTAGATGTTCATCATGAGTAACAAGGAGGATTGAAAATGTAACTTCTGTTTCCTGCTGTGACATCACATGTAATGTAGCAATGCATTCTCACAGCAATTAGATGATGCGCAATTTCAGGGTGAATTGACGAATGAGAAGGCGGCAATTCCCAAGCGGGAATCGCCGTCTTGGCAGATGTCGAGGCTCGCGAACATCAACCTTGATGATAGCATCGTTGAACGCGCGACAGCACCACGCACGCACTTCGATTCGACTCCGCTCCTCCGTTCTGCCCAGGCAATTGATCGCCCAAGATGGCTAAGAACTTGAAGACCACGGTCTTCTCGGTACGGCTCACCCAGTCCCATAGCAGCATGCCCTCGCCCGAACGCCCCTCCACCTTCTATTATCACTGCAATTGAAGGCATCACGCTGATGATGCCCATGTAGAAATATACTGTTCAGCCTACCGGGATATATGCAGCTATCAACAGGCTCTTCGCGATCGACCCCAAGCGTTCCACGGGTATCCCAATGAACCCGCAGTTCCGTAACCCACCTCCCGGCGCAAACGATCCCATGGCCTACGACGATCCCGTAACTGTTCCTGCTGCCGATATCGCCGAGAACCCGTACTGGAAGCGCGATGTGCGACGACGTTACCCTAGGCTCTCGACCGTCACCCAGGCCGATGCGGTTGCATTGCTCGAAGTTGGAAGCGCAGCAGCGCCCAAGCAGGAATTGATTGGCGAGGCGGGCTCCAAGTCTCTGATTGCTGCCCAAGAACAGGGTGCGAAAGGACTCGCTGTTGCATTTGAGAAGAACAGTGGGCTTGCAAAGGATGTACTAGGTCCTGGTGGCATGCCTCCGCTTCCCAGCGGCCTGCACAACACCGGCGTTTCGGGACACAAGCGATATGATTTGGAGCAGGACCAGTCATACGGTGATGGGTACGCCACGAGACAAGCCTACTTCCAGGTTATTATGCTAACAAGATATAGGTACCCGTGCCGGACATTTGCTTAGGTTGAATCGAGCTTCTGGTAATGACACCCAAGATAGATACATTGTACACATGAAGGCCTTTCTTCCTCCATTTATTTCATATTTCCATCATCTCTTCAAGTTCCACGTAGGAAGTGCTCTTCACCTGTGCAGGTCCCTGGTTGTCCTGTGCTTTTCTCGTGAATGCCCCAAATCCATTTCTCATGATGTTCGCGCTGTCACGGTCACCTCTCACCTTTCACTTCTCACCACCCAAGGAAGGCACCACCAGGGTCTCTTATCTTGGCATCGCGATTTGCGACTTCCAACCTCTCCGTCACGCGCGAATTGCGTGCACCTTACTCTCACCTTCTGCACTACTGCTTCTCCAATAAAGACAATCGCAAAGATGGGCTCTACATCTGAGAAAGGGCCAATGGGACTTGGTTCCGCTCCTCTTAACTTCATTTACTCCTGTTCGCTCTGCAGCGCTACCTTTGCCGATGTATACGAAGGCCACAATGAGTCCGTTCGCGGTCTATCGGATGGCATCAATCCTAAAGATCGCCTCGTGACGCGGCTCTTCCTCGCAAACTGTTGCCATGTCTTTTGCAGTAACCATCTTGAAGGTGGCGGTAAGTGGCCGCAATGCCATGTAAGGCGACTGCTAATTATTACACAGGACCGCATTTTCATAGCGACAAAGAGCGTCCAAAAGCGCCGTGCCCTGTGTGCATCAAAGAGAAAGGCGATAGTGAGCCTCAGTTTCTGTACTCGATTCGTGGCTTCAACAAGAACGAATACGACCCTATGATCCCATCGTCCTGGTTTACTGCACCGCCAATTCGACTTGATGGCAACGGCAAGGAGATGGATGCTTTGCGTGTATGTCACTATCCTGTGCACGTACGAAAATAAACAGCTGATATCATGTAGTTCCAGTATATCGCGCTCATAAGGTACTGTCAAAACACTTATGCGACCCGCAAGCCTCTCGAACAAACCCTCAAGAAATCAAAAAAGAACCTTGCCGATATGCGCAATCTTGTGGCTGAAGAGCATGTGAAGATGACCGGTTTGCGAAAAGAGGTAGAAAAACTGAAAGCGCAAAAGGATCAATTCGAGGCTACGCAGGCAGAGGTGCAGCGGCTACAAGGTATCGAACAGGAGTTTGAGCAACTCCGCAGCCTCAATGTCAATGCACGAGATCTCAAGACATTCATTATGAACAAGTCAGCAATTCGGCACTACCTGAAGCTCGTTCCGATGTTGATGGAGTAAGTAAACCATGTTTGGATCACATATGTGCTAAGATTCCTAGGCAGAATGAGAAGATGCAAAAGCGACTCGCCCAGCTGGGATTTGCAATGCATATGCAGCCTGTACCAAACTTCAAAGGAGTAGACCCCAGCGTATTCGATAGTGACGAGACTCTTGCTCGTGATGATCACAGAGACTTCAATGAAGTGTTGCGAAAGGCCACTTCGAGTCATACTGTTGGTGGATACGCCCACGCATCAGACAAAGTAGGAACGATGCCCTCGAGCTCCCACCTACGGCGGCCCGGTAAGCGGCAACGTCTTGACTCTCCCCTTTCCAAAGATATGCAGGTCGATTTTTCTCCAGGTCGACAACCGATGCCGCCCCCAGAAAAGCCGCTGTCGAGGATGCAGTCTATGCGCAAGATATTCCCCGCTCTACGGAAGAAGTTCGCTAGTGACCGGTCCTCTCTTTTGGCAGACGAAAACCTGGGGGTTGTTAGGGGTGTTCAGATGTACAAGGATGCAAATTGGCAGGGTGCCAACACTACGCGACAGGAGGCTCGTAATGAAATCCATAGCGAACCACCGTACATGTCAGGTGCCCTTCCCATGGAGCAACAATCTCAACACTTGGGCTCCAGGAGTCCACAACCAAACGCCAAGATTGGCTTGTATGAACACCAGTCCGATTTCACATTCCGAGCATCGTCGCCTCCCAAGGCGGAGTCCTACAATAAAAGATACCATCCGGTCCAACTACCTATTGAGCCGTCATATGTTCGCCTAATGGATGGCCTTTCGTGCGGAGATGAAGTCGAGCTGGGTTTGAAAGACCCACGTGATAATGCTGGCTTGGACCATCAAGGCGACGGCAGCAACAGGCAAGTAAGGCATGTGTATGAGAATCAGCCAGTCCTGCAAACTACATATCGACAAAAGCTTTGGAGTCCAGGAAATTTGTCTCTGCACTCGTCTCCGTACGGATCGTCTGCTTCTGTTGAAACTTACCAGCGACCTCCACAATCCAGACCGACTAACGTCTCTACAAACAGACTGTACAACGGGCCAAATCTTGGACGTGCCCAGCCGTCATCCAAAAAGTACCATCATCCAGGAAATTCAATCGAGAGCGTAGTAAGTCCACATTTCAGAGATAGTCATAACCAGGCCCAAATCTATTCGCCATCCGGACTCGCTGAACCAGAGGGTAGTTCAAATCATTCCGCCGTCTATCGGTCTCAAAAATCAACGATGGCAAAGCCTCAGGCTACTTGGCTTGAGCCACGCGGCCTGAATGGGCTCTCTTTCTTCGATTCCCCCGTCAGCCCTAGGAAGGAGAGTGGGGGGTTGACGCGAAGCTACAATCGAACAGATTTAGAGCCAAATCTTCCCTCACATTATCGTCAGACTCGCCATATAGACTCTAACAGATCCACCACAAGGCCGGAGACTGGGTGGCCGCAATACTCGAACTATGGCGCATACGTCTCTTCAGAAAATCAACCATCCTATGTCAGGCAACCGACTGGATTTATTCGCACAGTACCAGCTCCATCCTTTCAAAAGAGTCTCACACACGATCGAATTGGGAAGGTACTATCATCCATGCCTTCAGTCATCTCGGGTAGTACTTCTGGTCGTTCACAGCTTCAATGGAAGAATTTACAACGCGCTGGTGTCAGAAGTAGCCAAAACGTGTTTGGCAGCTTTTCTAGAAACAGACTCGGTCTTTTGTCTAAAAATATACCTTCCGTATCTAGTCGGCGCAATATTGTGCGTTGACGGCCCTTGAGCAGGCATGGGGCCTGGACAATCACTACCCAAGGTGCCCGCTGAGTGGAATGCGAATGGGAAGCGTTCGAACGGTTTCGATCGGGCTCTGCTTCTGCTTTGTGTACTTGAAGGAGAGGCAGGATTACCATTCTGTCGGTTCAGGATCGCCGCTCACTGTTCGTCCCTGTGCTCTATCAACACTTTACATACTCACTAGTTGATCTTTGACTATTGCCATGACCCAACATTATGAAAGACTATCCATTTTTCATCCAACAAATGTCGCCCTGCCGCACGAAATATCAGCACCTTCACAAACCTCTTCTTGCGAAAGTAAATATTATTGATTTCGCTAATGGCGCTGACAATACCACAACTAACCAATTTTCAATGGAGATGTCGGCCCCAGAACAACGGGTACAGATGAGGTACTTGACAGCTTTTGCTTACATTTTGAGCTGTGAGCGTGAATCGGTGGTGTTGCCCATTTCATCAATTCGCCGAGAGGAAATATGATATCACTGTCTAATACAAGTCTCATCTTTTCGTCAGCACGACGCTGTCGCACGAACTGAACTCAGGACGGGTGTCAAGCAATTTAAACTTTCCGTTATAAAGCTTAGTCGTTGGGCGCGGCTTCTCCTCGCAATGTTGGGGTTTTAGGCGGGATTCCCATGTTCACAAGCCGACGGCAAATGAGCCGCTAGAGCAGAAACAGCAAGGCTTCAGGACGGTTAATTTACAAACAATCTGGCACGCAAGTTTCGGCAAACTAGGAACCAGTGATATGTGCTCTGTGGCTTTGGGCATCGTCACGGAACAATCGAGACCAACGTTTCATGACCAGTCCTGAAATTGCCGCCCACATATCGACGGCCATTGTAATTGGCGCGTTGATTCGATCCTGGATTCTCCATTGTTTCTGCCGCTTCCACAAATAAAAATGCTCATTTCTTCGCACGAGGCACGAGGCGTGACCCACATCCCCAGTCGATCAAAGCTTCTTCACTACGCTTTCGGGAAACCCCAATTTGTATCCCGGCCTAGAGAACCGAGTCTGCTATTCCATACGCGTGAGTTTCATATTATGACCGAGCGAAATGATTTCCCATGAGGGGACGGTATGCAGCATCCCGGTCAGTAGTCGGCCAAGTGGTTATTTCCATGTCATATAGCTCTTTGGCTCTTGGTATAAAGAAGTCTCGGTTGCCCCATTTTGCTTGGAAGGCAACCACCACAAGCTTTTACCAAGACAGCTTGTTTCATTCCTTACAATGCTTTTCAAAAATCTTTTCGTTGCAGTCGCCCTGGTTGGCACCGCTTTGGCATGCCCTCACCCTAAAGCTGCTGCACATCCTAAAGCTGCTGCTCAACCTCAACCTGCCGATCATGCTCAAGCTGGTAGTGCAGCAGTGGCGGCATCTTCAGCAAATACCCAAGCTACGCAAAGCCAGTCAAATGGCAAACTGAAGTGGTTCGGCATCAACGAGTCTGGACCCGAATTTGGCGAGGCTCACATCCCCGGTCTATATAACAAGGACTACATCTGGGTCGACACCAAACAAGTCGACCAGTTCCTCGCGCAAGGCATGAACATGTTCCGTATCAACTTCCTGATGGAGCGTCTAACGCCCAACTCGCTCACAGCCGACTTTGATTCCAACTACCTAGGCAACCTTACCGCAGCCGTGAAGTACATCACCTCCAAGGGCGCGTACGCCATGGTTCAACCCCACAACTACGGTCGTTTCAACGGTCAGGTCATCAGCGACACAGCGGCTTTCAAGACGTGGTGGACCAATGTTGCTAAGCAGTACAAGGATAACTCTCTCGTCGTATTCGACATCAATAATGAGTTTCATGATATGTCAAACGATCTTGTCTTTAGTCTCAACCAGGCTGGGATTGATGGTATCCGTGCTGCTGGCGCGACGACACAGTACATTACTCCCGAGGGCAACAGTTGGACCGGCGCCTGGACCTGGGTTTCCTCGGGCAACGCTGCATCGCTAATCAAGCTTAAGGACCCAAAGAACAAGCTCGTCTTCCAGATGCACCAGTACCTTGACAGTGATGGCTCTGGCACAAACGCTAACTGCGTCAGCTCCACCATCTTCCAGGAGCGTCTTGTGGCGGCAACACAGTGGCTGAAGGACAACAAGCTCCAGGGCGTCATTGGAGAGTTTGGTGCCGGAAGCAATGCCCAGTGTCTTACTGCTGTTCAGGGTGGTCTCGACTACATGGCTAAGAACTCTGATGTGTGGCTTGGTGCCATCTGGTGGGCGGCTGGCCCATGGTGGGGCGACTACATCTACAGCATGGAGCCGACGACTGGCGCTGCTTGGTCGTACATTCTGCCCAAGATCAAGAGCTACTTTGGCCAGTAAACATGCCAAGCTGGAGACTTTACTTGTAACAGACACGACTCTTGGTGCTCAGGATGAAGGGTGCCTTTTTCTTTTTTTTGAACTGTATATACTCAGTTGGACTCTTTTTGATCCCTTTTCTTCTTCTTTCTATATAGAAAACACAATTTGAAAATTTGTGGACATTCCAAAAGTTTGTCAATTTGCATGTTTTGTCATTTGGCCAACAGAACCTTAAGCACCACCCTCCCTCTTAGCGTACTCGTCCTTCATTCTCTCCTCATACTCCCTTCCTTTAGTACGTGCGTCTTCCTCTTCAGTCACATCCTGGATACGTCTCGCATCCGTGCCGCGTGAGCTGTCAAGCTGCCTGCCGTTCGCATCGGTGTGGAAGTGCTCGACGCGTGGAGCTTCGCCCGGTGCTTGGTGTGTACGCTGCGTACGGGTGCCACTGGGGTCTGAGTATGTTTGCTCGGATTTTGAAACGGTCTGGCCGTTGATGGTTGTGGAGCTGCTGGAGCTGGAGAAGGATTGGAAAGTTGATGAGGACATTGTGGGTAGTTTTTGGAAAAGTCGATTTTTTAGTATATCAAACTCGAGGTTATTTATGAAAGGGACTTTGACTTCGAAAGAATGGTGATGAGTTGCTTGCTTTATGTTGCGAGATGCGTGCTGTGATCTCATAGTGTGACGTCATAGGGTCTAGCGGCGGTGCGGGCCCAGCAAATCGCAGAGAGCAGGTTGGATTAGATAGATGTACAATGGCATCAAGGTCAGAGTTTAACGTTGGAGCCGAATGATTTAGGGTTGAATAGTCATAATTTGCTGTCGTTTGGCTCTCAATAGAAGCTTGATACTGGACATCGACTTGCTACAGTATAATGTCATTTGCAGTCAACACAGGCGTCGTAACAACCTCTTTCAGTATGTCGAGCTTTTCTACTGTCCTGTTATCCAAGAGGAGGTAGCTTCTGGCGATAAGTGGTGGTCAATGCTTTATCCGGTCTATTGAATCTACTGCGTTTAACGGGGCATTTTCATAAAACGTAGTGATTTGCTGCAGGTCTTGAATACACTCAAATTCTATTAGTTTAGTAAAGTAGCGTATTCTACTCGACAAGACTTTATAAGGCTCATAGTTTTTCATCTCATTGTTGACATCAAAGCAGCAAATTAAGGCAACTATCGACTGGGGAAGTGCATTGCTTTTAGAAGCAGAGTATAACGAGTCCGTCGTACGTAGCCTCAGCCACGTAAAGGTTGGCCTAACATATGTAGACATCAGCTATACCATCACTCTACCACTAACATTAATACCGATCAGCTAAAGTCAAGGCTAGATGCTATGAAATACCATTAGAGATTTGAGTTGCAGGAGCTAATCTTAGATGTGTAGCGCGTTGCATAATCGGTAATACAAAGAAATGTAAATGTCCATTATCGTGCGTATTTTGGAGTTCTGTCACGCATGTATCACATGTCACATAGTTATCACATGTCACATAGTTATCACATGTTACATGTCACGTGATTAGTATACGGTATGTGTCCGACGTCCAAATCGGTAGGCATCCTGCTTGGATATCATGAACATGCCATCTATGTCGTAATTGGATGGCCATAATACTTGAGCCATGTAACCTTTTAATAGCAATATTAAGTCGCGGCAGTGATCCTGTCAGGCTAGCGAGGCTCGCCCCACATGTGCGCCTCGCGACCGCGTCCCGCCCCTGACAGGCGAAGCCGAGGACCCGGTGGATAATGGATGGGTGGACACCACACCTTCCGTCATTCACCACCACCCGCCCGCCATGCGCTTGCTTGGTGTGCCTCTTTTTGCTACCTTCTTGCAGTTGGTTCGTGGCAGCGATATTCCGAATGCGCTTGATTGCCATGACCCGGAGGAGACGGGCAACGTGAAGGAGTGTGCGCAGCCCATCGCCGACGTCACGGCAGTAGTTCCTGGATCGTCATATATTGCGAAGATCAAATGCATTGACTGCCCTTTTGCCCTCCCGGAACAGGAGAAGGTCGAAAAGGCCGACTACCTACTGGTATGTTGTTGGTACTGTTGCTGGACATGGCGTACACGTACTGACGTTTCAGTTGTTAAATGTCACACTCACTCATGACAATCGTACCGTTTTGCTCAACAACCGTCCGCTTTACCCTTTACCAACCATACCTACACCCTCGCGCTTCGACACCGCCCTGTACACTACCAACCTTTCCAACATAGAGCTATCCCGCGGCCTGGCAAGCTCAAGCCCTTATTGCACCACTCCGGCTCGTGACTTCGACTCCGCTGAATGGTGCTTAAAGACTCCGCTTTGGCCGCAAACACGCCTGGAATTCGATTATCTATATATTGCCGAATCAAACCAGCACCAAAGCGATGACGAGCAAGACGATGCCGAATACTGGAATATTTCACTAGATGCTATTGGAAGGTCAAGGTATCCCGATGGTCCACTCTGGAAGTATGATGATCCCAAGCAAAAGATGCTCTGGATGCTGGTCAAGGGAATGCCGCTGAAAACAAGAAAGATCAATGGTGGCGGAGGGAACAAGGCTGCTGATCCATTCAATGGCCAGTCAGACTCCGAAGACAAGAGATACGAATACCAAATAGTCGACATGCGACTCGTAGCTCGAGCGTATACCTTTCCAGAGAACAAACCCTTGTCGCTATGGGGCAGAATCGGCCACTTCCTTGGAAACGATGTCTGGCAAGTAGAGGGAAGCCGCTTCTTATATCGCAAAGAAGAATGGGGTCGCTATGGAAAGACAGGCACACTGCGTGATATGTTTGGTGAACTTGTGCACTGGCAGTTCTGGGACTTGTTCTGGATCATCTTCTTCAGCGTTGTTGCTGGCCTTCTTGCGCTATTTGGGTTCTACAAACTTTTCAGGTGGATTAGGGCGCAACGCGAACTTATGAAGTGGGACGGCATGGAGGACGTATGGGAGAACATGAGAAGAGAAAGGATAGCCGAAGAGGAGGGTGCTCTATTGCATGGAGAAGCCAGGTACACAGACGATCCAGAAGAAGGCGGCAGTTCATCACGACCACCAGCATACGAGGAGGCGATGAAGCCCTTGCCGAGCAAACCCCTCCCTGAGAAGCCATTACCTGAAGTTCCTCTCATCGAGACATGAGGGTGGTAACGTTACAGTGAAATCTTTCTTCATTTACATTGGCATATACCCATTTGGCATTTGACATGTCAACTTTTGTTCATTTCTATTCTATCACTAGTCACTATATCCTGTTTTTATCCATGCAAGTTGCGATGCGCATTCTTAGAGATAGCTATAGATATCCTCCAATCGGTCCTACCCACGCTGCACGATATTACCCGACATAATCTGCTTTCTCCACCTTTCGCCCCACAACTGCATGACAAATACGCAACGACAGATGAGTACAAAATGTCCAAATATTTGCGAGATTCTTCTTAAGTATCTTTCAAGAAACACGTCTTTCTCTTGATACTGTTTGGTATAGAATCACAAAACAATTATGGTCAAAATCGCGGTAGCTGGAGGCACAGGAAGTATGCTGTCTCTCCCCATGTCCAAAATACCCCACTTGCATATCCCAATCTTTACATCATCGTGAAATGAATTACATTGTAATAACGTCTCTCACCACCAGACGTCGCAACCTGCATGCTCAAAGAAACTATCGCCTCCAACCAACACGACATCACAATCTTCACGCGCTCTGCCCCCTCAAAGCCACATCCCTCCCCTAGAGTCTCCTACCTCCAGGTCGACTACACCTCCCGCGATGCCCTAACAAACGCCCTCCGTGGAGTACACACCGTACTCTCCTTCTTCGTCGTGCACCTGGATGTCGACAACATCGGACAGAAGAACCTCATCCACGCCAGTATCGCAGCAGGCGTATCCCGTTTCGCCCCCTCAGAATGGAGCATTGCCAGCAACAGCGGCATACCCAGCTACGTAGTAAAAGACCAAGTCCGCAGCTACATAGAAGACCTAGATGCCAAAGGCGAGCTAAACGGCATGCAATATTGTCTCTTCCAACCAAGCATCTTCATGGATTACTTTGCGCATCCGTACCCGCTCGAGCCTGATCTCATCACCTGGCCTTTCTTCGTCGATTTCGAGAACAGGCGCGCGATGCTGCTGGATGAGGGAGATCAGCCGATTGTGCTGACGGCCATGCAGGACAACGCTGCGATTCTTGCAAAAGCACTTGCGGATACGGAGAGGCCTTGGCCCAAGGTTGGTGGCATAAGGGGGTGCCAGACTACTATTAACGAGATCATTGCGCTGGGAAAGAAGTTGCGGGGCGGCGAGTGGTCGATTGAGCGGGTGTCTGGTGCTGATATAAAGGAGGGAGAGCTCAAGACGAGTTGGATTCCGCAATTTTCGCATCCAACGGTGCCGGCAGATCAGCAGGATGTCTTTTCCAAGGCGTTCGTGATTATGTTTTTTCAGGCGATTCTAAACGGGTCGTGGAATGTGAGTGCGGAATGGAACGAGAGGTTTCCAGATCACAAGTTTATGGGTTTGGAGGAATATCTTGCCAAGGCCTGGGAGGGTAAGCCGTAGTTGTGTTTACTTGGTGTCAAAAGTTATGCACTGATCCCATGATTTTAACTACCATGGGTGAGTGGCTAACTATATTTTACTCTATATACCCCTGAAGGCACGTGCCTTGAGTTTCAACACTTGGAAGGGATATAGGAATGAATATGTCGCTGCTGGAATGATTCTGTTTTCCATTGCTTTGCTACTTAGTATCACTGTCTTTCAGGACAATTCTCGAGCCCAGACATGCACAATAGCAATCCACAGGTAAATGGAGATAAAATTGAGTGAGATGTAATGGGAATTAATTTATCGAGTCGATTGATAGTTCGTCTAGCTTATTCCTACCTTGATATGTTTTACATATTAGCTCGTGGTTCCTCTGCCAACACCTGTTTGAGCATATCGTAGATGCATGTACATCGTGGAAGTGTGAGTGAAAGTGTCATCATCTGGCTAGAGTGCTGAGCCGAAGCCGTCATAGGTACCATTGTGAGCCGTCAAATAGTAGACTACTCTGGGAAAACTCTGTAGGGCTAATGTCACCTCTGGCAATTTACCAAAACACACATGTGCACTAGCACACACGCTCAGATGCATAAAGTCTATCTGCCGGTTGCGGGAATTTTTCTGGGAGTAGAAAGGTAATAATAAAGTTTTCTGAATACGAAGTGCGGCGACGAGATGCAAACATCCCTATAAACGTAAAAAGAAAGAACTGGGCGGCAGTTACCTAAATGATCTTACTTTTTCCGCATGTAAACCAGAACTCACTGGAAGGACAATCTCTCAAGGCCTGCTCGATGTAGAATTTCTCATATCTTGAGAATAACAGCGTTGCTATGATAATGTAATATACCAAAATGGCGGAAGACTCCGGCTGAGCGACATGCCCCGATGGTCCGATTAATTATGCTCAATCAAGATAAGCGGGTGACGTAAAGTGTAAACATATACAGACCATCAAGGCCTTATTTCCGCCTTACTCTACTCAAGCCTTTTCATGGTGCTAGCAATTTCCAGCCCGATCGTACGAACATACATGACCAATAGTTCAAATACCAGCCCTGGGATGTTATTGGGCTTGTTGTTCCCGCGTTATATCGTCCGTCCAGCCACCGAGTCGAATGTCATCTGATCGACAATCCGGCTATAACTGTCAAGCCTAAAGCTGATGTCTACCGGATACGAGAGGTGATCTTTTGTATACACTTCTGCCAGCATATCACCTCTGCGCTGATCTGTCATCAATACTCTGAGCCTACCAGTATATCGCGAGGCTCGTGAGAACGGCATATGTCCTCGGTCGCTGTAAGAGGACTGATCCGGGTGGCTGGGTCCGAAAAGCCGTACTAGTTGATTCTTCTACGCTATACCCCATATCGATCGAACACTAGGGAATTTGCGGCTGATTTGCACGTCTGACAGGAAGCTCTAACCTGATGTATGCAAGGCTTAAGCTCCACTGAGACGGTGGTACCTTTACAATCGTCTCTAATCCACTTGGGGGATGTGACGCACAGATTCAGCATCGCATGATCAACAAGCGTGTCTTCCCCGCAACTTTCTCTGCCTTTTACGACAGCAAATTCGAAATCTCAAAACTATCACGGAAAGAACCCAAAAGTCTAGGCGTCGGAACGGTTCTGTCAAAATTGCTACTCTTGATATGATCCTGCTTTCTGGTTGTGGTTATTTGGTATCTGATACCTAGATTGGTGTAGTCATCATCCCTCCACCGCTTCTTCTGATTGTAGCCAACGAGCTTGGACTACGAATGTCTGACTTTGTACGATGCCACGCCGCCCTTCCGCCCCACATAATACTTTAAGCAACTACCAAGCGCGGGGTATTCTGCATGAAATGCTTGTTCTGTCATCGCGCATATATTTTTGGGCATACGGAACACTCGGCAACGGTGAATTACCGTATTTGGAAACCTAATGGTCTCCTACTCACTGACAGAGTTAGTGCCAATAGCTCACCCGTAAGAAGTGACAGCAACTCCGACAGTGCCGCCGGATCTTACTTCTGACCACCACGTACCCCAATACTAGCCCTATGACATGGGTGTATACGATGGCCTGCTTACTATCAGGACATAGCGGTGTCTGAGTAAATGGTTGCTTCAGAATTTAGTCTTGATGGTTAGTATCATGCATAGTCTAGGGTCTTGCTGCTAAAAGTCACCTACTCAAAATAATCCTGAATAGCAACTTTGAGAATCTGGGACCATTTTCCAGGTCCCAAAGTGTATGAACCCGGCCGTTGATCATCAAGAAACACGGCTCCCCGGAAACCTTCTTACTGTCAGCAGCCAATCACTGTGGTTTGCGTTACTTGAGGCCGCAATATTTCCGCCTACATCCATCAGCCACGTTATCGAAACCAGCTGCTCGGGCTTCTTGGATCCTTGCCACCTCGGACACGAGATCCACCAAATGCTTGTGGAGTGTACACATTCTGACATCACGATTGTCGATTTCCCAATGTAATGGATCGTCAATGCTTGCTCCGACTCTAGCAGGGTTTCTAGACCCGTATTACTGGAGAAACCGGGAGTACTCTGTAAGTTCTATTATGCTTTCATCTGAGAAGTCAAAACGTATAAAGCCCTCCCAGTTTCCACGCCCTGATGGGCATTTTGGACATTTATAATATAATCTCTATAACAACTTCGTCCCATCTTACAACATGAGACACGCCTTTGTTCCTCTGGCGCTTGGCCTTGGTGCCAACGCCCTCGTCGCTCGCTCAAATACCCAGTGCTACACACTCAAAGCATCTGGCGGCGCCCAAGGTATCCTCGGCCAACTTAGCGATGGCCAGAACCGCATTGGCGACAACTTGCCCACCGGTTGCTACTGCCTATGCGATGGTGGCTTTACTGATTCCAACGGGAGAGGGTGCATCTTGACACCTCCCACAACCCAATTCCAATGTGACGTCGGTGCCTCACCCACATCCGGCTTCGCAGTAGGATCCGACGGCAGCGTGGCTTACAACGGCTCCGCCACCTTCTACGCCTGCCCCGTCAATGACAACGGCGTCTACAACGTCTACTCGCAGCCCGTCGCCGGCCAAACAAAATGCGTCAAGATCTCCCTCGCCGCAGCAGGCTCTTGCGGCACCAGCAGTGCACCTCCTCCATCCACACCCTCACCCGCCCCTTCCCCCCAACCTGCATCCACACCGCAACCCTCCCACCCCTCTGCCCCCCCAGGCCTATGCCCCTTAGATCTCAACGGCGCATACCAATACCCCCATCTCATCGTCCCCATCAACGCCGACCACGCCGACCAAGCCTACGGCACACAGTACAACGCTAAAGTCAACTCCCGCACTTGCACCATCTTCAACTTCGACATCCCCCCTTCCTACGCCGGCAAACAATGCTCCACCATGTTCCTCTTCCCCAAAAAAGCCAACCTTGAAACTTCAGACTACACCATCTCCGGCTCGGGACACGTCACTGTCTCCCGTCTATCTGGCCCGGCGAGTCAGGGTACCACGTGGAATAATCAACCCAAGCAAGGAGGGTCGAGCATGTGGTTCGATCTTGTGCCTGGAAGTTCTTGGTATGTCGAGACGCAGAATTGTGCCGCGGGCCAGACGATTGCGTACGAAATGTGTGCGCAGGGCGATTTTGCTGTGGAGTATTTTCAGGATTACAATCCCAGTCCTATTGGTATGTATGTGCGCCAATGTTAGATAATAATTTCTTTTTCCCTAATATGGGGGGAACGGGGAAGGGAACGGTGAGGTGTAATGGGTGAGAGGATAAAATGATTATGATGATGGATGAGTATGACACTCCTTTAGACTAGCGATTACAGTAGTAATGATATTGCACATATATTTTTCTTACTTTCGTGCTTGTGTTTTACATATTGTACATGTTAGACTAGACCGGGTACGTTGCAGCACCTGATGCGAACTCTTGGTCATCCACATCCTTATCCAGCATTGCTCACCCTGAATCTGGCTCACTTCCTGACAGCGACAAGTCGAATTTACTATCAAACACCCCAGCCACACGTGAAGGTCGATTCTCCACAATCCACGCCTCGATATCGTTCAACGCCTTGATCGGGTCACCACGGCAGCCCTGAAGAAAATTTTGGACTTGTGCTGGAGAAACTATTCATATATATCAGTTTCTCATCTCATCCAAAATATTCACATAATCCCCACAACTTACAAACATTCGACGGCACCTTCCCCGCAAACTCATCCGCCCACATTGCAATCTGCGTAGCAGTAAAGCCCGAGTTATATGCCATTGCAGATCGCCCTATCAAACGCTTAAAGATGCTCTTTCCGGCGCTTTGAGTCATGTTGCCGAAATAGACTTTTTTGTCTATGCGACCGGGACGGGTGAGGGCAGCATCGAGGGCGTCGGGGTCGTTTGATGTCATGATGAGTAGTCGACCTTCCTGCGAAGCGTTGCCGTCAATGGCGTTCAAGAGACCGCTTAGAGTGACTAGGTTGCGAGAGGATGAAGTTGACGTGGGAAGTTTTTGAGGTAGTAGTTCTTCAAAGGTGTCTGTTTCGAGGAAGTCGTTCGGGATGTAGCGATGCATTCGCTCTTCGCGTGCTGCTCTCCGTGAAGCTGTGTTTTCGCGGCCGATACCGGCGGAATCTATGTCCTCAATGACCACAATGCATTTGCGTGGAAGGCCCAAGAAGAGGCGATGGAGGGCGTCGTCGCTAATGGTACCGTTCGATAGGCTAATGTGGTAAATGTCGCATCTCAGATGTCCTGCGAGTGCAGCGCTGAAAGAGCTCTTGCCAGTGCCGGGGGGTCCGTGAAAGAGATATCCGCGTCTGTAAGGAATGCCACAGTCGGCGAAGAAGGCGCGCCTAAGATTCTGTAAGTATTAAATTTGGATCCGGTCCGCATGATCAAAACGTGGGTTTAGATACGGGTGGGTGGCGTGGCGTAATCCAAACTTACGACTCATCACTGTAGTAGTACTCAGCATCTCTGACGATATCGGATTTGACGTCTTCGTCCATGTCGATGGTGTCAAGCTTGCGGACGGCCTTGGATACGGATTGCCTACGAAAAGTGAATAATGGTAGTCTGGGTATGATTGGTGTGTCGAACGTACCAGCCGCTCCCGTAAGGATCGTTGCGGCTAACGCCTGCAAAGTAAACCGTAGTGGTGCCAGTAAGGTGCTTCAGCTTGAAGTCATGGCACATTTCCACAAAGTTTTGTAGTGGCCTGAGACTCCATCCTAGAGTTGTGAGAGTAATGGCATTTTGAAATTGGCTGCTATCGTATATTGCATTGCCAGATGTTAATGCATTATTCCGAAAGCTCTGAAAACCCCGACGGGAGAAGAAAAATGGACGAAAGCCGACCCAGAAGAGTCGGGTACCAACTGGTGAAAGGCAAAAGATACTGTCATCCTTCCTGTGCGTTGCCGCTCCTGGAGGAGAAGGCATCATTACAGGGGGAAATGCTTGATGAGAATCCTGTATGCTACCAGTGATGAGCATAGCGCTTCGTGAATGACTTTTTGTGATAACTTCTGAGCCTATCCAAGCGAGTATCTCTTTTGCCACAGGATCAGCTTCTGGGATAGTGACTTGTACAGTACACATCCACATACAAAAGTCCTTTAGATACGTATAAGCTGGGTATAAGACTTGGTATAGACCAGCTAGAGCAAGTATTTTCTCCACTTCACCCATACCACTAGGTTTAAGGCGGTACAGCAGGCGCTGGATGAGCTCCAATATCGGGAATTGGCCAGTTGTGGCGCGCTTGAGATGATAGGGAACATATCCAGGAGTATCTAGTGGTTCAGGCCATATCTGATCATGTGATCTGAATGCAACAGAGGAATGGACGTTCCGCTGATGAGAAGGCGAAGATATCCGGGGCTCCATCTTGGCCCGGCCGTAAGCGAAATTTTCATGAAAGCTTTCTTGTCGGAGAGTATGATGAGCGCTGAATAGATGTGCACCCCAGGGTATATTTAAAGCGGATATGAACTACCGGGAAGGTGAGTGTACGTATATGGCAGGCAGCGAATGTTGATAGCGATAGACAGCAGTTCACGATATCCCAGTAATGTATGACAATGGGCGCAGCGAAAACTGAAGAAGGACGCAACCAAACGATTGAGAACTCCTGGCCAAAATTATTGTCTGCCAACGGCGCGGTTGGCAATTGATTGGACGGCTCCGACGCGATAGCTGGAGGCAAAGAGCGCAAAGCGTCTGAACTGCAATATTCTCCGTGGCCCGATAGGGAAAGAGCATAGACCACGCTAGAGTTTGCCCTAAACCCAATTGGGCTCTGGTGGGCTGTTTACTCAGGTACGTCATAAACCAAAAACACCAAGCGAACTGCTACGCCATTATGCGGTGTTGAGTCTGACTTTTCCTCTGCACTCCCAGCTTTCAAAAAGATCCTAAACCTCGGAATTCACTTGACAACCTAAGCAACCCGAAAAATCAATCAAGAGCATTCACCATGCCTGCCAAAGCCAGCACTCATGATCTCCATGTCGCGAAGCTCTTTTCCATCAAGGACTACGTGTGCGTGGTCACTGGAGGGGGTTCTGGAATTGGATTGATGGCTGCTCAGGCACTGGCTGCAAATGGTGCAAAGGTACGTCGCCGTGATAACATACGTAGGTAAGCATATCTGACAATGGAGTCAAGGTGTACATTACTGGTCGTCGCCAAGAAGGTAAGAGAAAGCTCGTTCAGGATGTCGCGATATGAGGCCTCTCAGCTGACTCAATGAACAGCGCTTGAAACGGCAGCCAAGTCACACAACCCCGATGAAGGTGGTCAGATAATACCCCTCTCGCCTTGTGATGTGACGAAGAAGGACGACCTAGAGCGGATGTACCAGGAGCTGGCATCCAAGGAAAAGTACATCAACTTACTAGTGGCATCTGCTGGAGTTTCTGGCGAAAAGGCGATCCCAGACGCGGAGAAGGCGACGGACATGAAGAAGAAGCTGTTTGACAATGAGACTTTCGAAGGCTGGGCCGACACGTACACGACGGACGTGACTGCCGTGTACTTCTCTACCGTTGTTTTGCTACCACTTTTGCAGGCTGGGACCGAAATTCACGGACACCTATCTGCATCGGTGATTGTGATTAGTTCAATGTCGGGCATCATCAAGGACGCGCAGGGCCATTTCAGCTACAACGCGGCCAAGGGCGGTACGGTGCACTTGAGCAAGCTCATGTCGGCCGAGTTCCAGAAGCTTCGGATTCGGGTGAACAGCATTGCACCAGGTTACTTCCCGTCTGAGATGACTGCAAAGGAGAGCGACGAGCAGCAGAAGAGTGACTTGCCGGACGAGAAGATCCAGGAGAAGGGCCACGTTCCACACGGACGGGCCGGGAGCGATGCAGAAATGGCGCAGGCGGTCATCTTCTTTACCAAGAACTCATATGTCAACGGGCAGATTCTGGCGGTTGATGGTGGCGTGCTCAACGTTGTTAGCTCTTGAAGCAGGGGCCAGGATACAAGGACAAGGGGCTGGGGTGACTCGGAGCCACCAGTGTGAAGCGTTGGATGGCAGGTGCATATGCGCGTGTACTAGTCGACTAGCTGGAGCATTACGTGATGTGGATTAGCGTAGGGCAGAAGCATGGGAGAGAGACAATCGAGCACAGAGGGTGACAGTCCATGTTTGGGTCGTGTGTGTGTTTGGCGGGACGAAGTTTCCTGTTTGGTGCAGATTGGCATTGGCAGACGGGTGGCCAAAGCAAAAGCCATGGTTCCCCACATTCCCCGCGATAAGGCCAAGGTTGACGGCGATATGATAACACATGGCTGACGAGAGCGAAGTACTTATGGTTGGACGCGACAATGACGGGCAATGTACTGAGTGGGTGGGACACCATGAGAGGCAGCTGGTGTGTACCTGCGCCTGTATGCACACGTGTACTGTGCAAGTAAGTGTAAGTATGTACGTAGGTACATGAACGGTGAGCAGAAGCACGTGAATACGCGTGGACAAGGTTGCGAGCCCTGCCCTGCAGACGGCCAAAAGTAAAAGTGCAGTACGGGAAACGAGCAAAAGAAAACAAGACAGACGTCGTGAATGCGCGGGTTGGGCATGTACTAATTGGGCAGAGACGAGCAAAGCAGGTAATCTGGAATTAAGTGGACGGCGGGCGAGTAGCACAAGCGAAGTGGGCGCATGTGCTGGGGGCGGGCATGCAGACGAGTGGGTAGCGGTCAGGTCTGGGTAGGCGGGCACAGCACAGCACAGCACACGGCGTCAATGGAGCGGTGGAAGGAAGACATTCCACCCTTCCCTCGCCCTTGTCTGCCCGACGCCAATCTCAACCTCAACCTCATCCTCGCCCTCGCCCTCGCCCTCGCCCTCGCCCTCCACCCATGACGCCGCCCTCGCACTGCGCGCGTGCCTAGCGACTTTTGACAGAGCCGGCCGACCCAGCGCAGCCACGACAGCCGTCTCTGGCAGGCGGCAGCGGCCCTTGGGATTCGCTGGCCAGGCTTGGAGCGTGTTTCGCGGCCAGGATCCCCAACTGATAATTGCTCTTTCACGACCAGGGCGTGCGACGGACCCCGCCAACAAACCACGCCGAGCGGCGCATGGACGAACAACACCCGTAGCCGTAGTAGCAGCAGTAGTAGACATCATCGGGACCTGAATGCAAACGCCCGCCGACGGCTCCTCCTGTTCCTGACGCCATTACAGTTACTGCGGTTGTCGTTGTCGTTGTTGTTGCTGCTGTGCTTCCTCTGCTGCTGCGCCCGCCGTTCTTGCTGCAGCTGTTCGAGGATATGCACACCGTAGCGAGCCACGCACCGCCGTCCTACCTTGACCTCGACCACGACTCTTGCCAGTCCCGTGACAAGCCGCCCACGGACTTGACGCGGACATAAGAAAAGGCCGTCACCAGCTGCTGGCACTGGGACCACGGCCGCCCAAAGCCATTATGGTCTCACATCCTCAAAGGCCTTCGCATGCGCCCTCCAACTCGCGCTCCTCACATCCCTCGTCCACCACGCCCGGAGGCCACTCCAAGAAGCCCTTGTCATCCTCCTCGTCCAATCACAATGGCCATCCTCGCGACCGCGACCGCGACCAGCGCCCAAGCAGAGAAGGCACCGCCCAAAAAGCCGCCCAAGATGTCGCCGGCCTCAAGGATTACCAGCTGGGCGACTGCTTGGGCAAGGGCGCCTTTGGCAGCGTCTACCGCGCCCTCAATTGGGGTACTGGCGAGACGGTCGCCATCAAGCAGGTTCGCCTCGAAAACCTGGGTGCCGCAGATCTCAAGAACATGGAGATGGAAATTGACCTGCTCAAGAACCTCAACCACCCCAACATTGTCAAGTACCATGGCTTCGTGAGGAGCTCAGAGAGCCTGTATATTATTCTAGAGTGAGAATTGCCCAAGTTGTTGACTTTGCGCTGTGCCAAGTGCTAATATGTCCAGGTATTGCGAGAATGGATCGTTGCACAGCATCTGCAAAAACTTTGGAAAATTCCCCGAAAACCTCGTCGCGCTCTACATGTCCCAGGTCCTGCACGGACTCCTCTACCTACACGAGCAGGGTGTCATACACCGAGACATCAAGGGCGCCAATATTCTAACAACAAAAGAGGGCTTAGTCAAACTGGCCGATTTTGGTGTAGCAACAAAGCAGTCGGGTCTAGACCAGTCGAGCGTTGTGGGCACGCCCTACTGGATGGCCCCAGAAGTCATTGAACTTTCTGGCGCCACCACTTCGTCAGACATATGGAGCCTGGGATGTACCGTTATCGAGCTGATAGAGGGAAAGCCGCCGTACCACAAACTACAGCCCATGCAGGCCCTATTCAGAATCGTCAATGATGAGCACCCGCCGATCCCTGGCAGCGCGTCTCCAGTCAGTAAACCCTTTGCAGTCCCTGCTACCCTGAAACGTCCGCGTGCTAACCCTTGCAGCTTCTGCGT
Source organism: Bipolaris sorokiniana ND90Pr (assembly GCF_000338995.1). Lineage (NCBI taxonomy): Eukaryota > Fungi > Ascomycota > Dothideomycetes > Pleosporales > Pleosporaceae > Bipolaris > Bipolaris sorokiniana. The sequence goes on along the minus strand of NW_006911904.1, from coordinate 1,107,657 downwards.
GAATTCCTCATGGAGTGCTTCCAGAAGAACCCCACACTCCGTATCTCTGCCAAACGTCTTCTCAAGCACCCGTGGATCCTCAGCGCCAAGCGCACTGTCCCTGCGGTACCCACAAAACCTACCGAATACCAAGAAGCAGTCAAGTCTGTGCAAGAGTGGAATGAAGCCCTGAAGTCGCCCAATTCTCTGCGTAGGACTTCCCGCCTTTCTGGTGTACATAGGTCCTCTCCTTCAGCAGCAAACGGTCCTGGCGCAGTGTCCCGTAGAGCAGCGGTCAATGTTAACCTCAACATATCAAAGCACAGACCTACCGCAGAATCATTCCGCTCTCCCGAGTTAGATCACGACGATAATTGGGACAAGGACTTTGCTGAAAGCATATCCCCCCGTGCTCTGCAGATGCCGCACCTCAAGCCCCAGGATAACTTTGGTGGTCTCTTCTCGGGCGACAGGCTGAAAGCCTTTGCCAGTTTCGAGTCGGTAACCGAAACGGCGGATCTTGGAGACGGAGAAGCTACGCTCAAGAGCCCAAAGAGCATGCAACAGTACCAGAGTCTTCCAAAAGCGCCGGGCCAGAGAGTAAGCGAAAGAGCGAACAGAGCAAGCGCCAAATCTAGCAGCACTGGCCGATCTTCAAGATCAGCATCGAGTGCCACCGATTCAGAGTTTGAGGATAGGCACGAGGTACAGCCAAGAACGGCATTCCTTCGGGCAACACCACGGTCTACGCAGCCTCTAAGGCCGAGGACTGCAGCCCCAGCACGGCCCAGCCAGCTTTTCCGTGAAGATACTATTGAGGATTATTCAGATCTTATGCCAGCTGACGAGAACGCCTTTGCACGTAAATTGGCATCAATGCAGTATGCTCAGCCGCCCGCTGTGCAGCCCAAGCAAGCAGCCGCTGCCAACAACTTGCCGTCTGATAATTTCTCTCCCCGGCTCTTCCATCCAAGCGACTTGAGGGCAGGTCCAAAGTCAACACGAGACTTGAAGTCAAGTGGAAACATTCACCAACGATCATCGAGTTCGACGTCAAATCGCAAGTTGCACCGGACACAGTCTGAAATTGAAATTCAGAAATATGCCGAGGACGAAGGAGATGACTTCTCAGACGTCTTTGGTGACATCAAAGGTCGTCTTGCTAACCCTACCCGAGCCGAAAGCGACAGTGGAAGTGAACACAGCAGTCTTGCCATGATTACATCGAAGATGGCAAGTTCGTTCACCATTGCCGACGAAGATGATCTTGACCCATTTGCCAACCTGGACGAAGGTCTTGACAACATCAACCTGGAGAACAATGTTGCTCGTGACCGGGATGACCGACTGACGAAGATGACTGAAGGCCTCGTCGGCTGCTTGAAGATCAGCCAGCCAGATGATGAACTTCTTGAGATTGCAGACCAATTATTGCAAGTACTGCATGAATCACCGGACAAACGATCAATCATCCTGCGAAGCCATGGTATGCTGCCCATCTTGGAAATTCTTGGGACCCGGCCACATAACGAAGTAGTCCTGCCGCTTCTGAAGATCATCAACCTCATTATCCTGGAAGATGCTGAGTCGCAAGAGAGTTTATCTTTCCTCGGAGGAATCCCAACAATCTGCCACTTTGCCTCTAAGAAGTTCCCAAGTGACATCCGGAAAGAGGCTGCGGCGTTTGTGCGACAAATGTACCAGACAAGCACCCTGACACTGCAAATGTTCATTGGATGTGGAGGTATTAATGTGCTCGTCGAATTTCTAGAAGAGGACATCGACGCTGAACGCGACCTGGTGCTCATTGGTGTCAATGGTGTTTATGGTGTGTTTGAACTGCAGGGGCCAACGCCAAAGAACGACTTTTGCCGTATATTCTCAAGATCGAGCGTGCTGTATCCGCTCAGCTTAGTCTTGAACCGTATGGTTGAGGAAGATGGCGAGGTTGCACGACTCATTGTGGGCAGAATTGTTCAGATCTTCCTTATCTTTTCACAGGCAGAAAGCCATGTCAAGGATCTTGTGGCGGATCGGATGATTCTAAAGCGTAAGTCATTCTCATTGGCAACACTCTATAACACGACTAACAATCGCAGGTGTTCTCAAAGACCTTCGCAAAATGGCTCCACCACACCAAATCACTATGCTTAAATTCATCAAGAATCTGAGCTCCCTTTCTTCTACCCACGAAGCCCTCCAAAATTCCAATGCCATCGACATCCTTATCGATCTTCTAAAGGCTACTCGACAAAAGGACGCATTGAGCCGTAGCCAGAGTCGATCTACATTCGACCCCAAACGGCTACCGCCTTTCCACCGCGAAATCTCGAATCAAATCCTCAACACTATGTACAACTTGTGTCGACATAATAAGAGCAGACAAGAGGAGGCTGCCTTGTCTGACATCATTCCCTTACTCAAAGATGTCGTGCGTGAAGGCGGACCTCTCAAGGAGTTTGCCTTGCCTGTGCTACTGGAGATGGTCAACTCTGGCAAGGTAGCACGTAAGATGCTGTGGGATGCAAAGGGCCTTGCGTTTTACGTATCACTGTTGGGCGACCGCAATTGGGCTGTGACTGCCCTGGATGCCATCTTCGTTTGGTGCGTATATCTCATCGTATACCAGCTGCATACAGTAGGCTAACAATCATGCAGGCTTCAGGAAGAGACAGCTCGCGTCGAGCAATACCTCCTTTCTCCTCAATCGAACTTTACGGCTGCCGTCATCTCTGCATACACCTCTGCCGATCTGCCGCACTCCACGTTTGAGAACATGCTTGAGCCTTTACAGAAGGTAGTCCGTTTATCACCACCTATCGCTGCTTCGCTTGCTGTACCAGAGATCTTCAGTCGGACTGAACAGAAGCTTGGGCACAAGGATGCTGTAACGCGTCTCAACTTTCTTCGTATTCTTCGCACAATTTGCGATGCAAAGGATGAAGGATGCTGGCTCGTGCGTGCTTTTGGCTGCTATGAGCGAATCACCTGGCTCATGGAACACGATGCTGCTGTGCTAGTGAGGCAAATGGCTGAAGAGCTTGTCCGGGCTTGCGACGAGGTTGAACTCTCGGGTATCAACAAAGGCTCCAACGGCAAACGGAGTCTCAGTCGCGCATCTACTAATAACTTAAACCTACGGCGTCCTACTTCTTCAGCTGGTCGACGCGACGGCTCCGGCTCAAGTACAGGTTCTACTATGATTGGTAGCGGTATGGGACTGACACCACCTACACCAAACTCCCTCAAGAACACATTCATGTTGCCGCCTATGAATGGCACGCCTACATCCCTAGGCAGTGGGCGCGACCGCATCACACGCTCTCAGTCCTCGAACGGAATGTGGGATCTCGCCGAAGACCCCACCACTGTCCTTCCTCCATCTTCTGGTCGTTCTAAACCGCCAGCTCTAGCACGCAGCTCCACTTCCTTTGCTGCTATTCCGGGCACACCTGCTGCAGCCCGCACACCATCTCGCCCACCGTCTCGTGACGCTGCGTCTTCGCTCGCTCGTATAGAGGCCAACAACTCCAACAGTAAATCCAACTCTCGTCTCCCTAAAGCCCGCCAAGGGCGCCTCAGTGAAGCAGTAAATAGGAGACGACAAAGTACCGTTGGTGAAAATGACGCTCCTATGAACGGAACGCCAACTCCGACACCAACAAACGCTGCACCGCCTCTTCCGCGACTTCAAATAGTAAGACGTAGGAGAGAGACTAGTGGCGGGGAATTGAGTACCCCGGTGCGTAAAGCGACTGCGGATTAGAAGGCTGTTGTAGCTGGTGTCGACTTCCCAGCGGGCGATTGCGGATATCTGACGCAAGTCAGAAGACGGAGGGGATGGACGGGTGTTTAGAGACACAGCATGGCTAGTGTTTTAATCTGGTCACACTCGCGAGACTAGGTGTTTGGTTTCTCTCCTTGTCTATCTTTTTCTTTTTCCTTTTGTTCTAACATGCATACTGGCGCTAGGTGTTATCCAGACGCTGGCTCGGGCAAACAAAATGGGAGTTCCTTGCAAAGCGGGGCGGCATTGTCATTTGGATTTCAGGCGGCTGGGCAAAGCATTGATATAGACATCTTGCAAGCCTTGTTTCTTTTCCTATGTTTTGCATAGCCTAGGCGTTTTGCTGTCATTGGCTGTTTTCTCTGCAAAAGACAGAGAGGCGAGATGAGAATGTCTTCTTTCTTTTCTTCTCTTAACTCGGCATCAGACATTGATGAGTTGCAATGGTCATGTTACTGATATTGTATGCTATGGTGCGGTAGTAGTTATCGCGTATACCGACATGCGAATGGGTGAAGACTGGAATAGGGAATACACGCATAGGAGCCGAACGGTGAAGAAATATGAAAAAAGCATTCAAACATGACTGGCATTAGATTGACATACTACATACAGATTCCTTCCTTCGCGTAAAACAACGTAGGATACGTCCCCAACCTCTCATAAATCATGACACATGAGCTTGAAGCACTTACAGCTTCATCTCGATGAGGATATTAAGATTACAAAATAACCAGCCCAGCAACAGCCGCAAACACCACAGCTCCAGCTCCAGCAATCTTTGCAGCACCACCCGTAAACTGAGGTAGTACCGGACCAGTGCTCGTAGCATTCGGTAGTCTAGACGAAGCAACCGTAGGAAGCTCCACACTCGGCGAGGCTGTCATCCTCGTCGAACTTACTCTCGCAGTTGACGGCGACGGTGATGGCGACGAAGACGATACCAAGACCGCCGACGTCTCTTCCTCTGTCTCTGTCTCCACCGCACTCTCCGACACCTCAGTCGGCGTAGGCGAAGGCACCCCCGTCGGCTCTGCAACCGGCGTCGTCGTCTCCGCGGAATCCGGGATCAGCGGGACATCGAGCCCGAGTTGCTTTGCACACTCCTCTGCATTAAGGTTCTCCGGGCAGCAGTAAGTTTGGCCGCGGTTATCGTGGGTGCAGTAGTCGCCTGCGCCGCATGCATCTATTCATTATTTCATTAGCCACACTCTCCCTCATTATCAAAACACTTTTCAAAAAAGTCGAAAGAGATAGGTAAAAAAAAAAGGAGGGGGAGGGGGGGGCAACGTACTCCCAGTCCCATCTGTACAACAATGACTCCCATCTGTTGTCGAGTGACAACTTGTAACCGACCCGTTAGATGGACACTCGACGTACTCGGCACCGCAGGCTTCAGCGCATGTATCGCCGGGCTTGTCGCACACGCCGCTGGTGGGATAGTAGCCCTGGCGCTTTGCAATGGCCGACCCGCGCTTCAGCATTGCGGCGAAGGAGGGCGGGTGGTGTGCGTGTGCTCGCGGGGAGAGGGCGAGGGAAGTGGAGGTGAGGAGGGTGAGTGTGAGGAGTGCGTGTGGGATATGCATTTTGAATTATGTATGGTGTATAGGTGGGGGGGGGGGGGGGGGGTATTTGAGCGAAGAAGAAGTGTGTGTGTGTTGACTTGGAGGAATAAGGGAAATGGGGAAGTTGAGGGTTAGCTTTATATATCCATATATTCACCCAGTCTGTTATGGGCGCCTGCTTTTTTGGTCCTTTTTCAGCCATGGTATAGTAGTAGGCTATGTAGGCTAATGGTCCTGGGGCTAAGACGGTAACTTCCATCTTCTAGGCTCCGCCCCAAGTGTCCCCCCCCTCAGCCGCTCTTCTTCACCTACTTTCTATCCTCGGATTTGGCTTGGCTTTGCCAACATGGTATCTAGACCGGTTTTTTTTCCCTTTGTTCTCCACACCCTCTACGAGCGGGATTGGTCACGTTTACATCACTGAGGGCTGCGGATATGCATATATCGCTAGTGTTTTTTAACTAAGCCCATCGTACTTTTTTGCTTGATGCGAGTATGTGGTAGGCAATGAGGAGGGGGAAACAAACAAGGCAGACTTTCTGCGGTGTGCGCTTCGCGTATATCGCTTTCTGGGCCTGTTTTGCGGGGAGCTGGAAGTCAATGGGCCAATTAGGGGAAAGTGTGGCTGAACGATTGACGATAGGGCCCTTGTTTGGGTAGGTTGGGTGGATTTGAGTTTTTTTTCTTGTTGTTCCTGCATGTGTGGAGAAGGAGGGAGGTGCTATTTTTTTTAGAGCTGAGGTGCGGCTGGAGGTTGAGGGGATGTCGTAGGGTGAGGCTGATTGGTGCGTGAATTGCGAGAGAGATCTAAAGTAGAGATTTGTAGTTTGGTGATAGTTAGTTGTAAGGTATGATTGAAGGTAATGGTTTTTAACCGTTCAAGATTATGGGCAGAGAAAGTGCCATGCCGTATTTCTATTTTTTCTTTACCGTGGTAACATTGCTTTGACATCCGTATCTCTTCGACAGTATGGTCGATCCCGAGTAATGAGACCATAACTAGCGGTGTTTTGGCCCCCACAGCCACATTTCACCATCCCATCTCCGCTAGCCTGTATATACACTAGCGCGCTTGACTCCAGCGGTCAAGCTGAAAGCGTCACATGGCTGCCGTTTCCCCTGCGCCTCCACTTATTGCCTGACGATTCGTCGCCTACAATGCGTCCGACATTATTCAAGACGTCCCAAACTGTGCTTCTCGTCTAATCGGTTATGCCTCTGCCAAAGTGCCTCAGGCGCCCGGTAGTGCGTCCAGCCGCGTCCGCGAGCCAATCGCAACGGAAAAAGTGTCGCATGTGCAACCATCTCGACCCAAGAGGCCACGCCAACTCCGTCTACGAAACTGAGGCTGTGAAAGAGCCTCGCACGAGTTTAAGCCTTGTGCTTGATGCGTTGAGCCTTGCAAAGGTCAGGGAAAGTGGGTGTAGATATTGCTATGTTGTCGTCCTTGTACTAGATGCTTTCTTCAGTGGATGGAGAGGTGCGAGGGTTAAAGTACATGTTGATATTAAAGAGAAGGCTACGATTAAGATTACGCTTGGTGGGGAGCGCTGGAAGGATGAAATTGCGGAGATTTACGCTGCACCAGGTAGGCTACACTTTTCCATGGCGGATATCGCGCTTTTGCATGGCACGCTTGATTCCTTCTTGAGCACTCTGCATTAGCAAGTATTTGATTATCTACTACACTACTTGATACTATCTAACGACTTGCAGCGACACGTCCTCCATGGCCCACTCTAGGCTTTGCCCATCACATACCGGTCAACTCAGGATCTGATGACACGTTCAACTTCATTCGACGTTGTGTAACAGGTTGCATCGGAAATCCAAAACACACAGTATGCAAATTCCCTTGTCCTTCGGCCTTCTCGCCTCCTAAGCGTCTCCTCGACGTCGGCAGGAGTTCTTCGCCAATCAGACTCATCGACACACAATGCAAGAACTTTCAGTATGCTGCTCTGTCGCATTGCTGGGGGTCTTCCCAGCCGCTCGTTTCAACGAAAGAAACCTGGCCTAAAATGGCGGTCAACATCTCCTTTGATACCTTCCCGCCGCTATTCCAAGACGCCATTATCATCACCCGTCAGCTTGGCTTGCGCTACTTGTGGATTGACAGCCTTTGCATCATCCAGGATTCAATTAGAGACTGGGAGACCGAGTCAGCGAAGATGGGGAGCATCTATCAAAACAGTTACATCACTATTGCTGCGACACAGTCTGCCAACAGCAGTGTAAGATGCTTGGTCGAAAGGCGGAAGCCCGTAAAAATACCATATAACAATACCACTGGGAAACAATTTGCACTCAGAGCAAGGAAAATACTAGATCATCACCCGAGCCATGCCCCTGGTGGAGGTCCTGCAAAGCCAGTCGGTCCACTCACATCGCGTGCTTGGGCGCTCCAGGAGCACGTTCTCAGTACAAGGATACTACACTACACCGCCACAGAACTGCTGTTCGAATGCAAAACTTCGTATCGGTGCGAGTGTATGCCGGAGCGTAGGGCGTATCCCACCACGCCCTCGCTGATCCCCAAAGCTGTTGCCAGCAAGAAAGTAGATGCCGTGTGGCAGGCATGGCAACGCGTCATCGAGCACTACACTGCACGTCATCTCACCGTTGCGGCAGACAAATTCCCAGCAATCTCTGGTATCGCGAGTAAAATCAGAAAAGCAACACATTCTGAATATCTCGCCGGACTATGGAAACACAACTTGGCTTCTGACATGCTATGGCATGCCAATCGGTCAAATACTGCTTGTCCAGACAACTTTGCGCCAGAGAATTGGCGCGCTCCCTCATTCTCCTGGGCGAGCTTGGATGTACCTGTGAATTATACGCTGCTAGATGAAGAGGAGCGCGAAACATTCAAATCCATGGTCACTATTGTCGATTGCAAGGTTACACCTACTGGGCTCAACCCGCTGGGTGCCATTTCTAGCGGCTCTCTTACTCTGCGGGGCCCCACCATCTCTTGCATGTTGTCTGCGGAAAATAATCATGGGGCGTGGGAGTACACTCTCGTCATCAAGGGAACGAGTACCATTCGCATGACACATGACTGCTTACTCTCTGGAGCCAAGTTTGAGGATAGCAATGGAGAAAAGCAACGGACGGTTCGTCGAGCGCTGGCTATTGATGCCGTGTGTCGGTTTGAGGCGACAGTCATGTGCTTGGGTGTTGCTCGGTACGACAACGTTGTTGCGGGTCTTGTGCTCGGGATGTCGGCTCAGCATTCTCCAGCGTGGGAGCGACTCGGCACTTTTGCAGCAGGCACGGAAGCGATTGAGCGGTGCGAAGAGATGGAGTTGGTGCTTGTGTAAGGTCGATCAATGCTAGGGGGTCGAATTTCTATTTCCGGTGTTTTGATCAACAGCTCTCTCTGACATCATGTGTTTTAGCGTTCCGGACTTGAGGATTCGACTACAGCAGAATGATCAGCATATCAATGAAGATTTGGCTTCAAGTGTATTTGCTGGCAGGTAGAATTTGGCGGGATCGAGGAAATCGTGGGGTGTGCACAGTGTTGATGGATCTACAAATCTCGATGTCGGAGATGGGAGGCGCGCCCTCCTTTATATCGTATGACGCGCATATGTTAGAAGCATGGTTGCTATATTGCTGTCTAGTAAACCCTACATACAAGCTTCGACCAAATATCGAAGTAGGACAAGCGAAATACGTATATCGGAATTGCGCATCGTGACGTTGAAACAGATGAGAGTGAACTTGAAATTGCCTACCCTGAGTCGGTGACATGATCCAATTCAACACGTCATTACCATCGTATTCGTCAATTCGAGACACACCCGGGGTACTAAACATTAACAGCCATTGATTAAGCAGATCAAGCCAGTTCTTGGATGCGTCGGATTTAACCGCACGTCAATGAGGTTGTTCGCTAATCGTTCAAACGTGTGCGTAAGTTTAGTGAGAGGATATATCGTTTGAAGTGCCCGCTATGGAATCCCCTCCACGTTTGCATGAAGCGAATACGGTATGAGTACTAAGATTCAATACCTTAGTAGTGGCTGCTTACCATCCAGCCTCGTGGTCCACCTAAGCCCCTCCGTCCTTGATATTCCTGAACATGACGCTGAATTTTGCACGCTGACGCGGCTCAACAGCAAACTCCGTGGGATGTCTGCATACACTGAGACTGGAAGCCCTAAGCATATTGATTTTTGGTCTGGTTAGTCTTTGTTCAGGCAGGCAGCCTTTCCTCTTTTGCCCTGGCAGTCACCAATGTCAACGTCAACCTCGCCTTGCAAGTGTCCGCAATGTGAGCACTGCCTCGCAAGACTAAGCCGAGATACGTTGCCTCGAACGACGATGCGCACGCCAAAACAAGGCTGATGCCTGGTCGCGCAGCCCGTCAAGCAAGGTTGGGTCCAACGTCTTAGCATGATGGGGTCGTGGCTGATTGTACTAACTATAATGGCTTTCTTGTCGCTCAAAGAAACTTGTCGTCTCTAGTACGTAGTAAGTAAGCGAACCCTCTTGCAATCGGCATTTCATACGTTAGCTCGCATCTGCAGGCTGTGTCCCCCACCCCCCTTTCTCCCAATTATTGTTCTCGACCCCATGAGTCCATCTAGAATGTACCATTTGTAAATCTTTCGATCCCCTTGATACTTGGTTCATCTGCGAATTATTGAATCGTGTGCCAAGAGCAATAGTAATTACGGGCCTAGGTCCTGGCACTCTCCCGTCTTTGGGCTGACTCGCAGACGAATAACAAGCTCAACGACAACGATTAGTTGGATGATGCCATTTTTCAATAGAGTTAGACCTTAACTATGCAAATACTTTTTGTCTGTATAGAGTTCTATGAAGTAATGATGCTTTCATCTGACATATGCAGGGTGGAGGCAAAATGCGCGTCGAAGAGGTGAATTCACAACCACAGGAGTCGTCAGGTTCTGCGATGAGCAAATAGAAATTGAGGAAATGTTAGGAAGCCTGTAGGCGATGTTTCAGTACTGCACGATATTATCGATTATCTCAAAAGACGAGCAAACAGTAAGTTCTCCTTGGTGTGTTGTCGTCGTTGTTCTAGATGATGTTGCACGTGCTATCCTCCTATTCAGGTACAAGTGCGCCGATCCTCGACTAGCGTGCCTTTGGGCGAAACACTTCGAAACGCCCGCATCTACGCTTGTTGTGCCACGGTCCGCGCCTTAGACACTCCATTCACGCAAATAGGACGAAAAACGGGCCCATCTGCCCCACAGCTCATTGCATCATGCTAGTACCCAAGATGATTTACTTTTGGCGCTGTTTTGCTGGGCGGTTGGCCTGAGACCCAGTGTAGACGCCTCGTTTCACAGGCCGAGTGTTTATATAGAAGAATAGCCTTCAACGAGCGATGGTGCTTTACCGCCCGCACAAAAGAATTCTGGCAGGTTTGTTCGGTTTCTAACATCGTTCAGTTTTTTTGTCTTTTTTTGACCTGTGTTCGCTGGTCGTTCGTTCGTTTCGTCACTCGTTTGAAAATACAATCTATTCTAGCACAATGCTACACTCGCTTTTCCTTCTTTCTCTGCTTTCGAGCACGGCCTTTGCCGAGCTTTCGAAAAGCAACTTAAAGACTTATGTTGGAAGCCTAGAGCTTTCGACTCCTTTCTCGCCAATCAAGGACGACTACCGCACTGGACTACCACACCACCACCGCACACCTTTTGCGGTCTCACCGGATGGAAAGTCAGCATATCTCGCATACCTTGGGGCGTCAGGAAAGGGAGTTCACGTACAGAAGGTCGACCCTGTTACCTTCAAGGCTGTCGGAGATGCTGTGACGGTGAGTTGCGCAAAGGAAGCTGGCGGTCTCATTGCTCATAATGACGGATTCGCCCTTCTTACCAACGAACCCATGGATGCCGGAACACAAAAAGCTCCCCCAAAAAGAGATTCTGTAGCCGTACTATACCGCTGGACCCGTGGCAAGCGGGCTTTTAAGACATTCCTTGGTGGCCCAGACAATGTCGGTGAGGCAGGCGCAACGTGTTCACCATATCTGAATGGTGATCTTGCTTATTCCGAGGACACTGGCATATATGGAGCCTATTTTGTTGTTGCCAGTTACGATGGTCCTGCACAGGGTCACTTTGGCGATTCGATGCAATACATCAGCGATAACGGCACCATTCAGAAAATCGAGGGCGCCACTAAAAACTGGGGATGTTCCTTCAACACTGGCATTGCACTCGAGGCTTCTGCCTCCGCACCTTTTGCTAGTGTTTGCGCTGACGACCAGGGTGGAATCTGGCTTAACACAGGTGGTACTGGCATGGAAAAGACTGGTGTGAAGGTCTCGAACGAGTACGCTAGGAACGGTGCCGCAAACGAGCCCATGGGAGGCATCTCTGGTTCCTACAGCAGTCTTACACGATTCATTAACAAGGACTCTTACATCTTCACCTGGGTATCGCGTGGCTCCAAGGATTTGACCGAGAACAAGCAACTGGGTGAAGGATACACGACCTCCTCGTACCGAACCAAGAACCGTAACGTCGCCATCGCTACCTTTTCCGACAAGAAGACCATGGTCGGCAAGCAAGCCACTAACCAGCCCGGACCTGATGGCGACTCGCATGTCAACTGGATCACAACTGGTTCTTCTGATTGCCAGAATGCCCGCGTAGCCGCTTTTGATGGTTCCAACGCGCTCGTCACATGGGAGGAGATTGCTGAGCCAACTTGCAACTTCCCAGCTATGGGCTGCGAGGGTGAATTCTCGGGCACTTACTTCCAGCTCGTCAAGGATGGTAAGAAGGTTGGCGAGCCGGTCAAGTCTATGGATGTGTATGTTGCTGGAGACATGGTCACCATGGGTGATGGCCGTATTTGCTGGCCTTATGTTGATATGAGCTGGTCGCTCAATGGTCCTGTTGCCGACCGAAAGACGACCAATGCTATCAGCTTCGCATGCATGTCATCTTGCCAAAGCAAAGCTTCTGCACCATCCGATTCAGATGCACCACTCAAGCCCTCTTCGCCATCGAAGCCTGTCTCGTCGCCTGAGCCTGCTGAGCCATACAAGCCTACTGAGCCATACCAGCCTGCTGAGCCATCTAAGCCATCTTCACCTTCCTCACCGCCCGTGTCCAACGCTCCCTCAGCCGCGCCCCCCGCGTCCTCAACACAACCTCGGCACAACGCCCCACCAGTCCCCACGCTCTCCTTCTCCCTCTTCAACCCGGACTCCACCCCATCCCCAACCCCCAAACCAACTCCATCCCCAACCCCATTCAACGACAACAAACCCCGCCCCTACGAATCCGTCTACGTCCCCGGCTCCCTCTCCTTTGACCCCATCATGGCCCCGGCCTTCACTCATGTCCTCCCGGGTCTACCCGGCGAATTCACAAATGGGCCTGTGTACTCAACTACCAAGACGCCTGCTGCGCCTACGGGATCCCCAGTGCCATGTTCTATTCCTGGTGCTGGCGGGTCGTATGGGGATTCGTACGGTAGATCATATGGTCGTGCAGGTGTGTATGGAGTTAAAGGAGGTTCATATGGCGATGCGGGCGCCGATTCGCCGTGTACGTTGCGGACGGTTGTTAGGCCTTCTGCTAGCAGTGCGGCCTCGTATTAAAAACAAAATAAACAGGGCCTGGAAATTGAGTAGTATGCCAGGAACCTTTTTGTTTAGGTGTTTAATCGTAATCAGGGGGGCTTCTTTGGACACTCTCTTTCTCTTTCTGTTTTGTATGGGTCTTTTATACACGATGTTTTTTCCTTTCTCTCTTTCCTTTTCTAACACTTTTTCTTTTCTTTTTTTGGAATGGGAGATGCGCTTTAGTTGAATACCCGTTGAGTGGGGACGCTGGTTTTTTTGATATGCTAAAGATAATTTGAAACGCGATGAAAGACTTTTAACGATTTTGTGTTTCTATGGGATATGTGCAATGATATGTTTGTGCTTTCTTTTGCTTGAAAATTGTATCTAAGCGATTGAGTAGGTCAAGTCTCCATGTCCATTTAAGACAGTAAATCAAGGTATCCGTGACAACTGTTATTCGAGGCTATGCTCCTCGTAGTCTTCACTAGCTTACTGAAAGCAATCATAGTGAACAGGATAATCAATACTGTGAAACGTATACCATCAATAGTAGCTAGGAATAACACAAGGGGTATTACACAAGCGCTAGCGAAATGAATGCCAACAAAATCAAACCAAACTCCTCGCTTTCTCACATATAATGACGGATAAACACTGCCAATCCGACATCCAGCCAGTACCAAACTTCCCAACCTCAGGTTGCACGCATTCAAACATGATCGTGCCTGCCCAACTTCTTGCCCATCTTACCGAGCGTCTTCGCCTCAGCCTTTTTGATCTTAGCTAGTCGCGCCCTGTATAACTCGTCAGTCCTCCACTCTCTCAAAGATATCAAGTAATACAAAAGAAAAGAATAAAAAAAGACTTACTCCTCAGTAGCCTCCCTTTCCAACCTAGTAACATGCTCGCGCGCCTCCCTAACCGCACTCCTCGCAACCGCCAACGCCCTATCCGCCTCTCGCTCTGCCGCCTCGGCATTCGCTAGACTCTGCTTTGCATTGACGATGCTGGGGTCCCCGTTAGATGACCGACTGAAGAAGCCAGAGGAAATGGTGTTGTTTGTTGATGTGCCGGAGCGCGAGGCTGAGCTGCTGTGGCGGTGGTGGTGCGTGGTTGTAGTAGCTGCGTGGGGAGAGGAGGAGCGACGACGAGAGAAGAGCCCTGATTTTTGGGTTGGAACTGGGGCGGGAGGAGGCGAAGGCTCGCGGCGGGATCCGAAGAGTGGCATATTTGGTAATGTTATTTCCTTGGAGTTATCACTAGACTTCTTGTACAGTGACTTGAAGTAGGCTGGATAAGGATAGATGCCTTTGTTGTTTGAGGTTGTGAGGTACGAGATAAGAGAGGTGGGAGAAACCGAGTTTGGATATCTGGAATTGACTTGTTATATACAATTCGCGCTTTCCATCCCGTCATGTCGTCGTTGCTTCCCATGTATGACACCAATCTGTCATCCCGTTGTGCAGAAAAGCAGGGTTCAGACTGGTGACATCGACGTCACAGCCCGCCCCAAAGAAGTTGTGATCAGCACACATGCAGCGACCGCCACTATCGTCATCGCGCTGTGTGCCGCGCTCATTGCAAAACAACAGAAAAGGGGCAAGATGGTTTGATGCAATATGAAAATGGTAGTTGAGCAGTTTGCTAGCGTTGGTGTTGAGTGCAAAGGTGGGTCAGAAACAGGGACAAGTGCCGGATACGACGGCGAAAAACCCTTGATACCCCAGGCTTGAGAGTGGGCTAAAGAGCTTGATTGAACTTCACGAACAAGGTTTTGGAGGCATGTTGGTGCCGATATAGCCGTTATTGAAAAGGCAAGCTTGTTTGTTACACAGGCGAGGGCTATGAAAACGGCCCGATGGAAATCCTGTGGGTCAGACAGGCACAGCGCAAGACTGGCAATGCGAGATGGAAACATGATACTTTGATAATGTTGTTATTCTTCTATAATGAACAGTGGAAAACTGCCAGATTCATGCGCTCGCGCGCCCATGTATACCATTTTTGTACTCAAGACGCCGCCCAATGCAACCGCTCCATGTTACGACAGAAGACCAGATTACCCACATTGAGCATGGTCACTTTGACCGACCACGAGTTTGCTCGTAGTCTTGAGGATGCTAATGACCATTACGGTGCATCCGAATGCCACTACAGCACCGGCTACGTATGTCATTGTGCTTTTTTGCGATAGTTTGATGTAGCAGAGAGGTGGGAGAATGAATGCGAGTGCGCAAGCAGATGTTGCGCCAAACAACTCAAAAACAACGCCAATGTCGCAGGTGAGAAGGGAAAACGTGAGAGCAGAAACGACAAGCGCACTCGTAAAGATTATGTGGCGGTTGGGGTTGTAGTGTTCATCGGGGAACCAGTAATTGTTCATGACTTCTCGGCAAACAAAGGCTTCCAACGGAAGTGTGGTAAGCATGTTGAGGCCGAAGAATAGACGTGCAATGTTGACCATGAGATTATCGTTTGGGAAATTGTTGAGCACATTGCCAAGCGTCTTGTCGCCAAAGGTCAGGTAACCCGACAGTGCCATGACGAGACATGCGACAAGGGATATGCTGGTGCTATAGTGTGTGACGCGGGAGAAACGATCGATGGTGGGCTTGCGCAGGGAGCCGTATATGAGGAGGCTGTTGTGGTGGCAGACAAAAGCAAAAGCTATGACGCCTATAGATTCAAATATGCCCGAACGGATAATGAGGGAGCCGCGTAGTTGGCCTCTAGCCTCGGTGGGAACGCGGAAGGATTGTGTAACAACAGTCACGATGATCACGGTCATGCTGATCAAGGCGAAGCCACTGGCTTTGGCAAGCTGTAAACGAATTAGTTTGTATATTCTCTCGCTCGGGAATAAAGCTACCTTTGAAATGTCACGGTAAAGCGACAGGGGAAACGATATGCCGAGAATGAGTATAATCATGACAGCTCTTCTGTTGGTGAGTAACCATAGGAAGGACATGTCTTCTAAAGAAGGGAACAGTGAATCCAAAACCTTCGGTATTGTGTCACCGATAATAACACAGAAGGCTACCATGCCGCCAAAGGCGCTGTATGCTGTCAATACATGTGTTTCTAGATGTTACAGAGCCGACGTACAAGAGCCATTGCGCGAGGGATATAGCCACGAGCCCGGATTTCCCAAAGCAGTGTTGTACCGTCGCCTGGAAAGAATCTGTCCCGCTGAGCTTCGAGTTTATGACAATGAGCCGAATCGTCCAGTCTACGATGATGGTGAGGCCGATGAGCAGAGCGGTCCCTGTCAAGAGGCCAGCATTGCGGATAGCGTACGGTTGGCCAATGATACCAGCCCCTCTACTCCATATTAGCAAGTGTTCCTTCATCCATTGCTCTCAGTGTAGGCCTCACATTATACTATTGGCCATGTTCATGAATGCGCTTCGCATTCCGCTGCGTGGCCGTGCGCTCTCCAGGTGGTCTTCTGGGTTGAAGTTTTGCTCAGCCACTGTGACACTCGGCGCCTCGATGCCAGTGAGCAGAGGCAGCCGCTGTGTCCTCTCCTGCCCCTCTCCGTCATTCATATAATCATCTCCGTCCAGTTCTACCCAGTCGGCGCTGCCGTTTGCATATCCATTTATACTCCTCCTCGGCTCTTCGAAACGGACTCGGTTCGGGGTTCTCGGAGCGCCATCTGGGCGATGTTGTGCAAAGGACGACTGCCGCTTGATGCCGCCATTTGGACGTGACCCTGGGGGCGCTGGGGAGGTGGATGTAGCTCGCGACGACGAGGGCGATGGCGATAAATGTCGCGGACTTGGTTTGATTTCGGGCTCTAATTCAGAGTCGCTGTCTGAAGGATGCTCATGTAGGAGCTTTTGGCTTTCGCTCATCGTGGCATTGTCAAAACTCGAGAGATTCGTACCTTTGGCCAGCGTGGAACCGTCATCCCCGAGTTATTACATCGGTCCCAAGAACACGAGACCCCTGTAAATTTGCTAGTCTGGATTAGGAATGGTGCATCCCTTCTCCGAACATCCGCCTGGACGAGCTGCATCGGTCTTTCGTCCACAACCGTTACAGGATAGCCCATGCATCAATGTGGGCATCCAGTCTCGAATTAATGTGCTATGCGACCTCTACTCTAATAGACTCTAACTCGATGTCGTCTGTTCCGTGTTCGAGGATACTTAGATTCAAGCCCCTAATCGTGGTTGAGAGAATGGCGTCGCCCAAGTTGCATTTCTGCCTGTAGTGGGAAGTTTAGGCGATCCACATGGGAGACTTCATGTGTCTGAGACATGTGCATAGCTCTTCAAATCTCATATTGTGGGAATCTTGGGTCGAAGTCGACAAAGATCATTTCCACTCATCTCTTTCATCAAAGCTCCGAGTAGAAACCACCCACTTTGGAACGTCCGAGACGTATCTTGGGGACATAAGTAAAATGAACTTGAGGGTCTTTCAAGGAACGTGTAAAAACTTGATACTATTAAATGAATAGATATTTGCCACTTAGCACTCTGTTTATCTGTCATCAAACTCGTCAAAGGCGTAAGTCTGGCCTATTGTTCATATCCATCACTTACCTGAAAAGGAAACACTCGTAACATAACACACAGTGTACCAAGAGGTTTCTCGTTTCCTAGAACGCACGAGTCTAAGAGTAAGAATTCAATGTGGCACTGGAACCTCCTGTCGTACAGTGCTGGCCAGCATTATGACCATTTACAACGCACACAGATGCTCCACAATGCTCTCAAGAGCAACCTTCTTATATCCCCCAATTTTTACCTACACAATCTGAAAACATGACCCCAAAACCAAATTACTAACCCTAACCCCAACTCTGAACCGCGTACAAAAGAAGATGCCTTACCTATCCAAACTCAAGCTCTTCAAACAGCCCAAAACTCACAAAACTGCCCCCAACCCCACCCCTACTAGTCGTCCAGATACCCAGGTTAAGAATGCTCTCACCCAGATTAGGCACCCTCCTGCCCAGGACAAGCATTCTCCCACTCAGGTAAAGCATGCTCCCATCCCAGCAATCCATCCATCTATCTATACACCCACTTCCATACCTAAGAAGCCTGAAACGTCAGAGCCAGACTCAGAGGAAGAAGACGTGATGAATATGATCAAGCCTGACCCGGAAGAAGTAGATGAGCACTGGGATGAGATGGAGGATCTTACAGAAGACCGTGAGTGGACTGACGAGCAGCTGATGGATGAGGCACGCCCAGGACGTCGTCACGCTGCTTAGATGCCCATTCTGATTCCGACAGTCATGGGATTTAATGTCATCAACATGTAGTAGGAAGTACACTGTAAGACGAGGAAAGCTCATGTAATGTCTGTGCCTACGTGCCGGGACGCACGGTGTAACGGGTCACTTTTTCTTTCGGGTGCCCGGATTGTACCAACCATGCCTATAAATGGACAGGTCTAGCGTGCATCTATTTTTCAGCTCTTGCTCTTCTAGTGCATCAGCCTCTGACACTGAGAGGCGTGTTGTTGACCACGCTGTCGCCCGTTCTATTAGTGCCGTCTATCGACTCTCCTCTAATACCCCCTTGTTTATTCGCGGTAGTATAAACTTCTATACAGCTCAGTGGGCTAGAAGCAAAGCTAAGATGGCAAAGATCAAGACTGCACACTCAAAGAGTCGACCTAACGTGAGGAGTGTGAATCCCGGCAGTTTCTCCGCGCGGACAGCACCGAACACCAACTTTGTGATTTTATGGTACCCTTCAAAACAATTAAATTTTTGTTAGAAATCACTCCTAAAGCGCCTAATAAGGCAACTCACAACTCATATCGGGCCCAGCCCTCCCTCTGACAGAGAGATGGCGGTGCCAGGTACCCCAGGGCAGACACTTCGACCTCCAGAAGTGACACACACGCGCCCTGAGGACCCAAATACCCCTAGCCTAGCTAACCTACGCACTACAAAAAGACACAGGCAAGCCGAAGCAGCGCCTATACCTATATCGTTCGGTGGTAGTGCTAACAAGAGACAACTGGTGACGGGCGCGGTTACGGAGAAGATCACGGCAGCCCAAGAGGCCGCCAAAACTAGACACAGCATCATCACAGCTATCGCGAACGCGATTGATCATTGCCTAGAGAACTTCACTAGCATAGCGGAGCGCCTGGTCGCACAAGAACTACAGCAACGTGTGGTGTATGCCCTAACCAACTCTATCCACCACCCATCCACGACCACCCCCCAGCCTGTGAGCGACGCTGGGCCTAAGCCTACACGAACATATGCGAAGTCGCAAAACCCCCAACAGCCACTCTATGCAGGAAAGGG
>NW_006911904.1:1049737-1064454 GCF_000338995.1 Bipolaris sorokiniana ND90Pr | reverse complement strand
CGCTCACAGACTGGGGGGTGGTCGTGGATGGTGGTGGATAGAGTTGGTTAGGGCATACACCACACGTTGCTGTAGTTCTTGTGCGACCAGGCGCTCCGCTATGCTAGTGAAGTTCTCTAGGCAATGATCAATCGCGTTCGCGATAGCTGTGATGATGCTGTGTCTAGTTTTGGCGGCCTCTTGGGCTGCCGTGATCTTCTCCGTAACCGCGCCCGTCACCAGTTGTCTCTTGTTAGCACTACCACCGAACGATATAGGTATAGGCGCTGCTTCGGCTTGCCTGTGTCTTTTTGTAGTGCGTAGGTTAGCTAGGCTAGGGGTATTTGGGTCCTCAGGGCGCGTGTGTGTCACTTCTGGAGGTCGAAGTGTCTGCCCTGGGGTACCTGGCACCGCCATCTCTCTGTCAGAGGGAGGGCTGGGCCCGATATGAGTTGTGAGTTGCCTTATTAGGCGCTTTAGGAGTGATTTCTAACAAAAATTTAATTGTTTTGAAGGGTACCATAAAATCACAAAGTTGGTGTTCGGTGTCTCTTGGTTGTGGAGTATTGTCGTGTTAAACAGTTCTGTCCCACTTCAAGATCGGAATGGAATTCCGATGGGAAGCATGCCGGGAACCCGGTCAGCTGCAGATTCTCTTCGGCCTTCTCGCCGGCTTAGGCACAACTGCCCAAGCAACGGTGTTCATGGCAAATAATTGTGAGACTATATTCATATGAATAGCTCGATTAAATGCCTGTATTACACAGTCTTTCTGGTATTGCTTCTGACTCATCTACAAATTCTTCCACTATAACTGCTTTTACAAGTTACCCGGCCAACCATGAGCTCCCAAATGGAAAACAAGCAATACATCCTTATAACTGGAGCTGGTGGTTTTATAGGTCAAGAGCTTGCCATATCCCTCCTCGCATCTTCTCCAACAATCTCGTCCTAGCCGATGTTTTTGAGCCGCCGTGCCCAGACGCATCCCGTGTTGTCACCTCCAAAGCCGACCTTACGCAATCTTCTGCTGTGGATTCTTTACTCTGCTCTCAGACATGGTCAGCATGTTATTTACTACACGGGATCATGTCTGGAGGCGCCGAAGCAAACTTTGATCTCGGCCTCATCGTCAACGTCGACTCGCACCGCTTGATCCTTGACTACCTCCGGCGAAATCAACCAGGTGTTATCGTCGTTTTTCCATCATCCCTCACCGTCTACGGACCCCCTGACCCTTCCAGTTCTTTTATATCAGAGAGGACGATTCCGATTCCGCAATCCTCGTACGGTGCGGAAAAGTTGATTGTAGAGACATTGATCAACGATTACTCGTGTCGCGGGTTAATCGATGGGCGGATATGTCGGCTTCCAACAGTCATTGTCAGACCCGGTGCCCCATCCGCGGTCGCGTCGAGTTTCGCGTCTGGTATTGTTCGGGAACCGCTGAAAGGGGAGTCGTCGGTGGTACCTGTAAGTATGGACCTCGAGATGTGGGTGTGTTCGCCGAAGACCGTCGTGCGCAATCTTGTTGCTATCAAGGATGTGTCTGCAGAGAATTTCAGCTCAAACCATGGAAGGACCGTCAATCTGCCTGGTCAGACGGTTAAGGGGGGCCAGATCCTCGATGCACTAATGGAGGTGGATGGCCGCGAGGCATTAGCGCTGGTGGAGGAAAAGCGGGATCTCAAGGTGGAGGCTATCGTTGCCAGCTGGCCAGCGAGATTCGATATTGCATTGGCGGAGTCATTGGGAATGAGCCGTGATATAAGTTTAACGGAGGAGGTGGAGAGGTTCGCGAAGAGTTTGAAAGGTTAAAGTGACGGCCATAAATCTATCCCATCCCGCCGAAATTGAAGTCAAAGTTTCCAAAGTCGGATAAGAGAAATTGTGAAGTCTCTAAACCAAACTCTCCTTCGAAGCCGGTGCCAGCAAGGTTATTTGCATACGTAGTACCCGTGTTGTTAGTATTGAATGGTGTTGCCGTATTGCCGATACCATGTGACAGCCCAACCTGCGGGTCACCATTGGGGGAGGGGTTTTGCATTTGCAATACAGAAGGACTTTGAATCTTGGATGCTGCCATCCTTTCAAGGCCATCGGCCATCAAGTGGACTAAGTGGTATTTGCCGGTAGATGTCGATCGGAACTGTTGGACCACTCTGGTAATTAAGTCGAGAACAAAGCCGTCGTCAATGTATTGACCCGAATGCTGCGCGGCCACTTTGAGTAAGAGTACACAAGCAAAAGCAATCATGGAGTGTATATAGTGGGGAATCCCAACAAGACTTTCCCTTACATCTGGATCACCAAGTATAAGCTCAATGATAGCCGTGGACGCGGAGACGGCAGCCAGTGCACTTTCCCGGAAGTATGTTGGGACAGCGGCACCTTTGAGACCTCGAAATACATGAGAATGTAGATAAAGCTTTGCGAAATGATGGTGCAGTATAACCCCTTTGCTGGGAAACTCCCCAATGCGCTCATGAAGTTCTTTGCGTATTAGTACAATTCAATAATATGATGTAACTTGAACCTACTCATCAACTCCGTCGTCCAAAACCCCATCCACTGATCGATGCGCTTGCCGAAACTCGCCAACTGCGACACAAACACCCTAGGGACTGGCTCCCCAGTATCAGGTCCAAAAAGGTCTCGAATATTGCTCATAATGATCAACAAAGCCATCTGGCTAATCATGCGTCTATCAGAATCAGTGACCACGGGTGACTTCAAGAGCTCTTCCCATTCCAGGATCGATACATCTTCACGAATAATGCTCTGGCGGCCATACAGCACAGACAGGTGATGATCACAGATGTATAGTATATACCATATCCGCATACAGTCCATGGCGTCTTCGTTATTCTTTTGGATAACCAGCTGGTAGTTTCGATGCAGGTTAATCTCTGTGGCTCGGCGAATAGCACATCCGGAAAGGGTCCAAGAGATGTCGTGGAGCCAGTACGCACCAACACACATGGCACGCATACAGTCTCGATTGATGCGGTGCTCGAACATGGATGCCGCCACTAGACGACGAAACTCCCTATTGCAAGGTCCATACAGATGATTATCGGCAGGATCATGAAGTGCGGCAACAGTGCATATAGCAGCAGTTAAGATAGGAGAGCCGCGTCGCATGCTTTCAAGATCCCGATAATTCCCACCGCCGAGCAAGTATATGAACTTGTCAATACGTTGGAGATAAATCTTTACAAGACGTTGGGCATCTTCAGCGCCTATGATGCCCTTTGAGATAAAGTCGTTGATGGGCTGGTTTGGGGGGTGTGCCAGGGACGGGACGGATGCGTCAGGTATATCATCGGAACGTAGAGCCCTCAGCCGAGTGATTTGATATAGTGATTCTATGGGAACGTGAAGCGCGTCGTCTCCTGGAGATAGCTGAGGCGAATTATCACATGAAGGCCCGGGGTCGTCACGTTCAGTCATGTTTTGGGGTGATTCATCCTGCTGAGCAGTGACTTCCGATTGAAGAGGAGGAAGAGGAGGAAGAGACAACTGTGATAGGACTTGCTGCAATGCAACATGTACGTGCTCGAGGTCGGCCGCCAGCGTGTGTCTCCATCTACGTGCAATTGTCAGTCTTAGCTGCAAATAAGCTGTCGTGTCATGTCGCACGCAACTACTATACGTACTGACCGCGCTCTTCAATCAGCGTTTGCAGGCTTTTGTTTAGCACGCATGCTAGATTCCGCTCCGTACATCGCTTGCACAGCGGTCCACGGTCATCAATTATGCACTTGATCTAGATTGTTGAGGATTGACTAGTCAGCTGATACCATCCGGACTTCTCTGCGGACTGAGTGGTTTGCCACGAGGTAGCCAAACCTTTTGTTTTCGACAAGCGGCGCACGCCTTTACTTTGCGAGAGATGGACGGTGCATGTATGTCAAGGGATGAGTCAGATGGTCTCGATTGTGGGGAACAATGTCCATCATTTGACTGAGACCATGGCCTTTTTGGTGGCATGTTTGCTCGTTTGCTTGGGATGGATAGACTGGCACGGAAATGCGAGGTGATCCATTTTCTCTAGTGTCCCCCTGACTTCCCACCTACGGACATCGGGCTGATGGTAATTCTCAAAGAGCGGGGTCCCCAATAAATTACCGAACTCACTAAATCGGGCGATGATCAGACAATCCATTATCAACTACATGACTACTGAGAGGCTTCGTTGCCGTACAGTAAATAATCAACCTGGGTTGCACGACGATACAGATAATGTCGTCGCACGTCTACCAAGTATCATCACAGCTTGTTGCGTACGCAGATCAGTTGACACAATTTGCTCAAACAATTAGTCAATTACCTATGCAACACTGTCATCGTCATCGTGAAAAACCGTAATACCCCAATTTGGCCTATTAAATCTCCTCCCTTCTGTCTTCGCCAACTTGTCCAACCTACTGACTTCATCCATTCCTAGCTCGAAAACCTTCAAATTCCCCTTAATTCTTTCAGCATTCACACTTTTAGGGATGACACTCCACCCGTGGCTCAAACCCCACGAAAGAAGCACTTGTGCAGGAATTGCCTTCCATTGCTCTGCAATCTCTATCACGTCTTTGTGCGTATGTAGCGTTGAACCTTTACCACCAAGCGGCCCGAACGCGGTTTGGTGTATATCGTGCTTCGTGCAAAAATCGTGAAGCTTGTTTTGAGGTAGCAGGGGGTGCAGCTCTGTTTGGTTAACTGCAGGAACCACTTTTGCTGTTTTAAGTAGTTTCTCGAGGTTGGCCGTGGAAAAGTTTGCCACGCCGATGGCTTTGACAAGACCAGTGGATAATAGCTTCTCCATCGCAGCCCATGTCTTCGAAAAGTCCCAGTCCAAGGCGTGCACCGTACGGTCTTCTTTGCCGAAATTAGGTTGTGAAGGATCGTTTGGCAGAAGAGAAACTGGCCAGTGCATAAGGTAAAGGTCAACGTAATCGAGTTGGAGGTCTTTCAAAGATTGGCGAAGAGCAGATTCAGCATTTGAATGTTGGGAGGACCATAATTTTGTAGTTATGAAGATTTCGGATCGAGATATTAAGGTTTCCTTGAACACTTCAGAGAGCGCTTGCCCAATCTCAGCCTCATTCCAATCTATACAGAGTTAGAAAATAATATGATGTGAAGTCACTCTTATGCTTACATAAATGAGCACAGTCCAAGTGTCTATATCCCGACTTTATGGCAATCTTAACTGCACTGCTAGCCTCACCTGGGGCTGCCTGCCATGTTCCGAACCCCTATATCAATTAATACATACTACAAGTGAGAGTTGATGTCTATTATCGTACCACACCGGGGATATTAGTGCCTGTATTCAGTTTGAAAGTCTTGGTGTAATTATTCATCGTGTCGCATGTGATTTGGAAGGTTCAAAGATCCTTATTTGCCTTGGTTTAGAGTGCCAAAGGCCTCTTTTCTACATTCGAAGATGACTAGTGTTTTTTAGGTTCCGAAGGGTCATCCTACGGTGAGAATGCCGGCTCCCGAATACCTAGTCTTCGAACAATTCGCTTGGCATCGTTTCATCGGACTAGTATGCGCTTTGTCGCATGGACCCACCCTGTAAACTCCACGACATGGCATTTCGGCAGACGGAAAGCTGGACTGGAGCATAGCATTGGAAGGGAAATATTGTTTTTACACTATATTGATGATTTACTTCCTTATGTACTGGGATAACCCTATATATAAATTTCATGTTTACAACAAATCTAAACTTTCTCAATCCGTACGGATTTTTCATCCTTCTTGTCATGAGCAACATCGCCAATGTCTCGACGAACCATTTCATCTTCCTTTGGATATGCCCTCTTCCACATAGACCAGATCGAAAATTGGAACAAGTCGTCCATAGACTCAATGGACCGACCCTTCATCTCCGGCATACAGAAGTAGACGAAATTAGCGCCGATGTAGGTCAGTACTGCGTACAAAAGGAACGTTCCCCATCCCAAATGCGTCATCATCGACGGAGTGGCTTTGGTAATGCCAAAATCAACAATCCAGTTAGTGAAGAAGCACAAGCTCATGCAGAAAGAGCGAATACGAGAAGGGAAGATCTCTGCAGCCACCACATAGCAAGCCACACTATGACCGAATGACCATCCAAAAGCGTAGATGTAAATCCAGACGATACCAAAAACACCGCCCACTTCGGTGCCACCGCCCACTTCTGGTTTCGCAAATCGGACGTAGAGCGCTATGTACAACATGGCAGTAGCCTGAAGGCATGCACCGATGATAAGAGGCAATCTTCGCCCGACGCGGTCAACAATGAAGACGACGTAAATGAGTACAGTAACAAGCTTGACAACACCATAGAGGCCAGTGGTGAACAAGGCTTGAGATCCCCCTCGTACGCCAATCATAGTGAAGATTTCCGGGGCAAAGTAGTTGAGTGAGTCGGTTCCCGTGAGTTTGTGGAAGAGGAACAGCATGATGGCGAGGAGAAAGCGACGCCTGTTGGATGGTACAAGCGCAACATCCTTGATCACTAGCCAATAGTTACGTCCGGCTGCGATCTCTTGCTCTAGGTCCACTTGTGCGCATGTTTCCATGTATTCTTGCTGAACATAAGGGTGGGATTCGGGGAGCTTCCGAAGCTTGACGAGATTGATAAGACCTTGCTCACACTTTCCACGCGCAATCAAGGCACGAGGCGTCTCTCCCACAAAGGGGAGCATCGCCACCATCTTCTATAAGTTAGTAATGGCACCACTGGTTGAGACTGGAGAGATGCATACAAATACTCCTGGGATAAGTTGAATGCCCAATGCTAACATCCATTGTGTGTTGTCTGTGGCATTGACATTTTTCCATTTGCTGACGCCAAAATTCGTCCAGAATGCTAGTGAAAGAGCAGTGGTGATCATTAGGTTGTAGAGACAAGTCATTGACCCACGAATCGCTCTGGGTGAGTTTTCCGCCAAAAATTGGGGTGCGCCAGCGGACATGCACCCAATTGCCACACCAGCAAGAAATCTGCCTGCGTAGAAAAGACCGAGATGGGGAACCTCTTGAAAGGCACAGCCTAGCAGATATAATAAGCCGTAGAGGATCATGGACCACTTGCGACCTAAGAAGTCGGCACATGGGGCAGATAGCAGAGCACCTGCAGCACCACCAGCAGCCACTTTTGACAGTTAGAATCAGAATTTGTGGGTTATGGGATGAAGTGGAACTTACTCAAAGACGCAATATTACCTTTGCGTGCATCCGCAGCATCTTCGCTTAGGTTGTCTAATTCAAAGGCATGCTTGAAAGTCGGTAAAGTTAGTACTCCTCCAATGTTTCCTTGATCAAAACCATAGGCACAGCCAGCCATGGCGAGGGTAGTTGCTAGAAACGCCAAACGGCCATTATAAATCTTTCATGGGTCACTCCGAGCCTGGGGCGAGACCCAAATGCTTGTACCCCCACCCATCTTGTACACAGAATCGAATCAAGAACTTGGAAGTGAGAAGACGTGTTTTGAATTGTGATTGATGGACAGCTGTGAGGAGCAGAATTCCATCTCCCACAAGCTGGCTCGTATGATATACCAAGATGGCACTAAAACACGGCCATATTTAGCTAGTTTGGTTGCTATGCTGGCCGATTTCTCCCCGCATTCGCATTTCCCCGCAATCCTTCGTGTGACCTTCTCTAAATCTCTCAGTGAGAAATCCGGGGGCAATTTCGGTACTAGAAAGACTAGGAAAAGATGTTCGGAACCCTTTCCGGATCGGCTTAACCCACAAGAGTAATACCGACGTGATCTTATGAAGCCTGTGGAAGCGCACGCTCACTGGTTCTTAGTGTGAACAAGCTTACTTGGCAAGCTTATATCAAGTTCGCTTTTCTTTTAGGAGCTATATACTCGGCTTGCTTTCAACAGTTCATCGTTTGAAGTAGCAACAAGGATTTTTACCATATCTTTAAAATGCTAGACTTCAACGCCGAGCTGAACGTCCAATCGAACAAGCCTCTCTTCGCTTCAAACTATATTCCGGCATCCACAGTACAAGTTCACGCCTCCAATCTATTGCAGCTACCAAATGGCGACCTGTTATGCGCATGGTTTGGAGGTTCTCAAGAAGGACTCTCTGATATTTGCATCCATCTTTCGCGACTGAAGAAGGGTTCACGGGTATGGTCGACGCCACAAAAGATCTCGGACGATTCAGAGCGTAGTGAACAGAATCCAGTGTTATTTCTCGTTCCTGGAACAACAACTCTTTGGGTAATGTACACGGCGCAGCCGGCTGTAAACCAAGACAAAGCCATTGTGCGATACCGTGTGTCATCGGATGGGGGCCAAACATGGAGTCTGGCGCAAAATCTTTTCGATGATGAAGGGCTCTTCATCAGACAGCCAGTCACTTTTCTGGAAGATGGCACCTGGGTGCTCCCAGCGTGGTACTGTCGCAATCCTCCTGGCTTTTGCTGGGTCGGCTCAGATGACATCTCCGTTGTGAAATACACGAGAGATGGCGGAAAAACTTGGCAAGAGAAGGAAGTTCCCAACTCTATAGGGGCTGTACATATGAACATCAAAGCGCTTCTTGATGGCTCGTACATTGCTTTCTATCGCTCGCGGTGGGCAGACAATATCTACATGTCGACATCTACCAACTGCATCGATTGGACGGAGCCTAAGCCTACACCCCTTCCGAATCCAAACTCTGGTATCTGTTTCGAGGTTTAATCCGATGGTCGTCTCATCATGATTTACAACGACTCTCAGTTTGAGGAAGGCCAAGCGAAGCGCGAGGGCCTTTACGACGACATCACTCCCGAAGATGATAAACGCATCAACCAGCGTGGTTCGACCAGGGATGCTGTATGGGGAGTACCTCGCAAGATGATGACCGTGGGTGTGAGCAGTGATGGAGGTAGGACGTGGAAGAGTAAGACCTTACAAGTAGGCGATGGATTTTGCATGACGAACAACTCGCGAACAAAAGAGAATAGAGAACTCAGTTATCCCAGCATCTGGGTGGAGAGGAACGCTAATGATGTCGTGAATGTTGCATTTACTTTTTGGAGACAGCGGATCAAGTTCATTCGGTTCGACGTTGACTGGGTAAACAGCTAGAACGCTACATTTTTATACATAGATATAATGTCGGAACTAGCACCAAAATTCAAATTCACATATGACCAGACTCATCAATTACAAAGCATTATATATCAGAGTTGTTTGATAAACTGCATTAAAGAAACAGACCTCTGGTCAAATGACATCGTAGTGATGTAAATGGTCTACGGCCTCTGGTATTGTTATTTTTCTCTAATGTCAAGATGGCACAGATGCTTTTGTACTTCTAGTGGAGGTAGGTACCTGGGTATGGTCATTTTCATCCATTCATCTCACTCGCCAGAAAATGCAATTGCACTTTGCCTGGGAGTTGTTTTGCGCATATGAAGACTTTATCAGAAAGTATTAACCAACACTATCGATAACTAGCACAAATGACTTCTTGAAGTGAGAGACAGATACCATTGTAAAGCATCACACTTTTATCAGTTTCTTACATCCTTTGGAATGCAATTTGTTGTGTTTTTGGCGGTGTTTTTGGTTGGTGTTGCATCGTGCGCTGTGTGCACTATGTGGACTGTTTTGGTGGGGTAACAGTATCCGGCTATTTAGCTGCGCCGAGAGGCACGTAATGCACCGTGCAGAGTGTGCAACTGGCAATAAGAGGTGTTCCTGTTTTTAGATGTTGAGATCGTCATTCGGGGAGAAGTCCGTTGTGGAGCTAGGTACAGCATGGATAGGCTGCCCGACGCTGAGAACACCGAAGAACGCACCCTTCGGACCAGCATGGAGAATCCATCTTCTCCCCGAATGCGGGTTTTATTGAAAAAGCGCGCCAAAAGAGGACAAAGTGGCGCAGATAAGGTGAAAGATCAAGAGTCTCGTTTCCGATGGGTACACATTGAGCAAAGTTCCAACTACCAAAACCTCTTTGTCCTTGACGTTTCTGTCTTAAGTTTCTTTATACAGGTTTCTTTGATCTTGGGGAATAGTCAAAACAGTATGGGGAATCCTTGTCTGTCATTTGAGGACGTGAGAGCGCACAACAGTCGCGAAAGCTGTTGGGTTGTCATCAAGAATCAAGTCTGGAATGTGACCGATTTCCTCACTTCGCATCCTGGAGGAGCAGATAGTAAGCTGTTGACTTCAATTTCCGCACATGTTGTGTAAGATCTCATTAACAATTCGTAGCTATTCTCAGGTATGCAGGCCAAGATGCGACTGAAATCTACAACGAAATCCACGCCCCGGGGATGCTCGAGGAAACACTAGCGCAAGAGAAATACATCGGCGATATCCTCCCGTCAAGCGAAAACCTGCGTGAAGGCACAGTAGAAGAAATGTCAAATGCCAAATCTAAACCTCAGCCCACAATGCTTACTCGGCCTGAATCTATCGACGCACTTGCACAGATACCCTTCATTTACGAGAAACTGAATCTCCACTCGGTCATTTCTGCCGCCGATTTCCAGGAAGTTGCCCGCCATACATTGACGCCCAAAGCGTGGGCATTTTACTCCAGCGCTGCAACAGATCTTTTTACACATAGGATGAACAAAGAGGTGACAAGACGAATCATGTTCCGACCGCGTATCCTCCGCGATGTCAAGACTGTTTCCATCAAACGCAACGTCTTGGGGTGCGAGTCGTCAGCACCATTCTTCATATCACCCGCAGCTATGGCGAGAATGGCACATCCAGACGGTGAGCTTGCTTTGGCCAGAGGTGCTGCAAATGAGGGAATCGTGCAATGCATAAGTAGCAACGCGAGTTATCCTCTTGCTTCCATTGTCAAGGCAGGCAAAGAAGGGCAAACATTCTGGTTACAGCTATACGTCAACTCTGAGCGAGTGAAAACTGAGGAGTTATTGCGTAAAGCGGCTTCTGTTGGCATTAAGGGCATATTCGTTACCGTTGATGCTCCAGTCCCAGGTAAGCGCGAAGCAGATGAACGCATAGCCGCCGAAAGTATCGCGAGCGCTATTTCTGGTGCGGTTGCAAGTAATGACAAAAAGGGCGGTGGTATGGGCCGGTTGATGGCAGCCTATGTAGAGAAGAGTCTAGTTTGGGAAGATATTGCATGGATTAAGCGGGTTTCCGGCTTGCCTGTAGTCCTTAAGGGCGTGCAAAGCGCTGCAGATACGATCATGGCCGTGCAATTTGGAGCAGACGGTGTCTTCCTTAGCAATCATGGCGGTCGATCGTTGGACGGGTAAGTAACCGATCTGCCAAACTTTCTAACTTCAAACTAAGACATTATCAGAGCTCAGCCAAGTATTCTGGTATTGTTAGAACTTCATCGCATCTGCCCAGATGTGTTTGACAACCTCCATGTTTATATCGATGGCGGATTTGAACGCGGCTCAGATATCCTCAAGGCGATTGCTCTAGGTGCAACCGCTGTCGGAGTGGGTCGCCCGTATCTTTATTCATTGACATATGGTGCAGAAGGTGTTAAACATCTGACGCAAAGTAAGTTGATGTATCCTTTAATTTCCCAAGAACTTATTCTCAAAATGTGACACAGTCCTTAAAGATGAACTCGAGACATCCATGCGCTTATGTGGTCTCACGGATATTAACCAAGCACATCCTGGCCTAGTGAACACACGGGAAATCGATCACTTGGTTGAATCACGGTTGGATCAGCATCCATACATCCGATGGAAACCTAAAGCTGTGCTGTAGTTTCTTTGTCCAGATCAACCCCAATTGTAGCTACGTGCCTTGGCCAAACGTTTTGCAAGTACTGTAGGCTATGTGTGTATATAAGTTTGTGCATAGAGGGTAGCTCAAACCCTCTCAACCAAAGTATGTCGAAATCATTTCTTATCTGCTTTTCTAGCGCTCAAATCCTTAAAAGCATGAATGAATCGACAGTTTTCTGCTCTCATCTTTGTCCATTTTACACTCGGTAACAACATAGCTCCTGTGATACGATGCACAGTTTGCGATTTGTATGAGTAAATACAACGAGTGGTTTGGGAACAACACATTGCTTTTGTTCTCTATCGTCTTTTGGGAGTAACGGTAAGAAACTGCATCGTTGCATTTCTCCAGACATTGGAGAAACCACCAGATACCTCCGCGCATTATACCTCTATCGCTGGTACGTTCTACTTAGCTGTACAAGTTCCCACGTTTCACTCACAAGCAGAAATCATTGATCTAATCTAGGTTTCTTCTCGGCAAAGCCGTTTTTCATTAGGTTACGCGTAAGCTCTGACTAAAGTCACTATGGCAGCGTCATGATATGGGATAACTTATTACTATTATCGAACTATCAACAATGGAAGGAGAGAATGGTTCTGCCATTTTGTACTTAGTTGGTCCAAACCTCAGGAGCACTAAAGGTAATAGTGGCGTTCGCTAACTTGGTGGCGATGTTCAGACGTGGAACACCTGGCCAGAAATTCGGAAAGTACTC
The DNA here is from genome assembly GCF_000338995.1 of Bipolaris sorokiniana ND90Pr. Lineage (NCBI taxonomy): Eukaryota > Fungi > Ascomycota > Dothideomycetes > Pleosporales > Pleosporaceae > Bipolaris > Bipolaris sorokiniana. Next base: position 1,052,011 of record NW_006911904.1, on the reverse strand, counting down.
ATCGCCCACCGCATTTGTGTCCTGTCCCTTCTGCACGTCGCCATCTCCCTGATCTAAATCAATGGTTCCCAATGTAGCGCTTTTAGTTACTTGATTTGGCATGGTGGCTGCCCATTGTTTTGTCCCCGGAAGCTCGTCGTAAGTACCGTTACCAGCGGGCAAGGGCGGTTGGGCTAGTAATGTATCAACACCCAGAAGATTGTATAGATCAGTGCTGAATGGTATGCCAGGTAACAGGCTCGGCTTGAATGTGGCCTGAAACCAGGGTTTCTCTGCTGGTTTGGATTCGAAAGGGTCACCAGTGGTATCGTGTGGATAAATTTTGACCGATGTTTTGCCATCACTTCCTTCGACCCAGTCAAATTTGGCTAGGTGCTTTGGAATGTTCCAATCTGTCGGTGTATTAGTGGAAATTTCTGTTGTCTAGGATGCGTGTACACGGTCAAGTGACTAGGATATGTAATAAACGTACTCATTCTCCCGTTCCAATTCGTATACTTTTGGCTAACATAGATCCTACTGACTCTGAGGTTCTTCCTCTCCTCTAATTTTCCACTAGGGCTTGTATGGTTGTATTTGAAGAAACCCGGAACGATCAGGAGCTCGTCATACGGACCAACAGGGCTATCCGTGTACCGGATAATCTGTATCTGGCCAAGTATGCCAACATATTCACCCTCTACGGCTGACGCGTACTGCCGTTCGAGTGGTGCGAACGCCTTAGTCGGTAGCTTGGTTGAAAGGGGAATATAGGTGATAGAATAGACGGTACCCTTCAAAGTCCAGGGTGCAGGCGCAAGCTCGATTGGGGCTGTTGAGTTGTTATCCCACTGGGCTGTAGACAGCACAGCGAGTTTCAAGAGCAGACATGCAATGCCGAACCTCATGTTCGCGACTGGTATAGGAAGCGCAAAAGAATTGCCAACAACCGAACAGTAGGACCAGTTATGGGGCGGTGTAAGTTTGGATCATGAATTGAGTGAATATACTCGAGGCATTTACATACAAATCTCTGAGAGTGCCCAGGATATTAAGCGCTATTGATATCTGCCCTTGAAGTATCCACCATAACCGAACGCCTGATTCATTTCCTGTATCCTCGTTATATTTTAGGTTCACGTTGCGTAAACTAACAAGTGGTTCTAACGGATGTATCCCATACGTTGAGACGGTGCCAAGTGCGACCAGGCTTCATTCGGCAAGCAAAAGCGTTTTAATACTTACTGCACTTGCCCTGAACACCAATGAAAATTTGGGCTGTGGGTAAATAGAGATGTTTTGGCTGACCCGGCGTCATCCCAGATAAAAGCTATGTAGTTGACCTAGATCAGATTCCTTTCTCAAAAGCGGTATGTTTCTGACGATCGCTATTTAAAAATGCGGGGTACATGAATCCATCGAAGCCCCATTGGAGGCCTTTCGACCGAGGATCGAAGCTATACGTACTTACGTGCGTATCTTTGTTCTTTCTTGTGATACCTCGGCTCTCATCCAACCGATGAAAGCTGGAAAATAACGGCCTCTCCTAGTACTGCAAATTATCAAAAAATACACCTAAATCGCTACTTACTTGCCTGTTCGGTAGCTATAGCTCTAGTAAGTAGGTATGGATTAATGTGTAGACATCGAACTGTAGGAAAATTCAAGTATATTTATGGAATAAAAGAGGTTTATATATAGAAATAGGTATACTGTAATTAGTCGCTACAGCATCATGAATAGCTAGTCTTAGGAGGTAACAGTTTCTAGTCTCAATTTTCTAAGTTTGGTAGTTGCATAAGAGCTCCATACTAAGGCCTTGTAACGGCGCAGGCAAGACTACTCGGATCAGTATCGGCGGTAGTGTCACTCAGAGGCATATGGGAGTGCGTGGGACATCAAACGAGCCTTGATTCGAATAGACACCTATAGGCCTTGTACGAAAGGATATCAAAAGTCTACAGAGCTAGCTACAGGGAGTGTCTCCTTATATACTTATCTTAGTCGGATCCGAATCGGATCCGACCTCACAACGAGTGGTTGATGAAGAGGGCGGCGAGTACTACCTCCGATCCGGCTCTGGGATTGGTCCGATACATGGCGAAGTTGTAACATCGTTACACTACCCCCCTCTTAGTAGACAGCTAGTCCCATAGCTGTAAGACTGTTCTTATGCCTCTCTATTGCAGTTCCTCCACGCCAGCGCGAGAGACTGTTTCGGGTGACTTTCGGCTTATTCTATACCCACTTTTCTTTTCTTTCCCTACACTCGATCATCCTGCAGCAAAGTCATAT
>NW_006911904.1:1035589-1044773 GCF_000338995.1 Bipolaris sorokiniana ND90Pr | reverse complement strand
GTGAATGTCAGATGTGACGGTGTAAGTATCCGGATCGGTTCCGGATAACTTGAGGTTGGACGTAGTCTGAACAAACAGCTGCGATATTGTTTTGAAGCCGTCACCGGCTGGGACGAGACTTTTGATATAATGTAACGGCGCAGGCAAGACTACTCGGATCAGTATCGGCGGTAGTGTCACTCAGAGGCATATGGGAGTGCGTGGGACATCAAACGAGCCTTGATTCGAATAGACACCTATAGGCCTTGTACGAAAGGATATCAAAAGTCTACAGAGCTAGCTACAGGGAGTGTCTCCTTATATACTTATCTTAGTCGGATCCGAATCGGATCCGACCTCACAACGAGTGGTTGATGAAGAGGGCGGCGAGTACTACCTCCGATCCGGCTCTGGGATTGGTCCGATACATGGCGAAGTTGTAACATCGTTACAGGCCTTGTCCTCATTAGAATAGTCCCGATTTGCAAGTAGAGGGCTGGTACTACTCTAAGGCTTGGTCTCATTTCGCGATCCAGATTGCAATTTAGAGTAGCTATGCTGCTGGCAGAATCACGTATATTCCGTTTTAGAATAATAGTACACTACGACAACATATATTGGTGACTTTGAGGAAGACGATGATGTCTAGCCTACGATGAGCATTTCACGATTAGTTGTAATTACCTCTTGAGGTCGGTGGTAGTGTAACTTATTATTAGTCAGTTATGTGAAAACTAAGATCGCGTCGAACTATAACTATCTAGCCGCATCTAAAACTATGTAAATCTGTCTCCCCCACTCCCCCTTTTTTTTCCTTTCTTAATTGCGATTTACTCTAGATATACTGCAATAGGTATAGCGTTCGGATAGATCTGCGATTACGATCCGAGCCACGATTCGAACCCAACAGGCCCTGACAAGTTACGAATCATCACAATTCTTGTACGAGACCCACTCAGATTGGTGCACGTATAAAGTGGAAAACTTGGTAAGCCTGTTACCTAGGCAGAATTAGGGAAAACTCGATCAAACAGTCTTCAAAGATTCATGGGTCACTTGATTTAAGCTACCGAATCTTGCTCATAAGGATTGTACATGCGAGTAGAGATGTAAGAAATAAAAGGCCGGGTCTGGCCTCTGTCCAGGTAAGATCTACCTCCTCCAGTCCGAAGAACTTCTTCCTCTTTCTTTCCCCTGTACAACTTCTTGAAGCCAACCAGCGCAGGGGCTCTACCTGGTTTTGTTGTGAAAGATGCATCTTCCCAAGTTGATCCTGCTTCCCTCAGTCCTCGCATTTCCGCTACTGGATTCAATAATAGACCCAATCTTTAACAGCATCTGGAGCGCGCCAGAGGGTGTCACGAAGACACTTCTAGGGAGTCTCGCAGGCACACTCGGTGCTAAGCAGTCTTATGACTATGTCGTAGTTGGCGGCGGCACAGGCGGCAACACAATCGCATATCGTCTAGCTGAAGCTGGCTTCACTGTCGCGATCATCGAGGCTGGAGGACTGTACGAATTTGGCAAGCCTGTTGTTGGTCCTGCACCCCTTGGCGATGTTATCGGTGTAGGTTCAAATCCAGCCGACAGCATCCCAACTGTGGACTACGGCTTGGTAACAGTCCCACAAGCCGGTGCAGGAGGCCGTAGAATGCACTACGCGCAGGGCAAGTGTCTCGGCGGCTCTTCGGGTCTGAATTTCATGATCCATCACCGTCCAAACCGAGGGGCTCTGGATGCGTGGGCGGAGGCTGTCGGGGATGAGAGCTACTCGTTCGACCAATTTCTTCCATACTTCAAAAAGAGCTTTACCTTCACCCCACCAAATCAAAAGACACGCCTGGCTAATGCAACGACGGCCTATGTAGAGGCGGACTTCGAGCCATCATCAAGTTCACCAATTCAGGTGACATATCCCAACTGGACACCCGTATGGTCGACATGGGCAGCCAAGGGACTTGAGGCCCTCGGCATGAAATTGACGGATAAGTTTAACCAAGGCGTCCTTAACGGGTATCATTACGCACAAACGACGATTCAGCCGCGCGCTCAGATCCGGTCCAGCTCGGCTGATTTCGTATACGCGGCAAAAGACACGAACGTAGGCAAAAAACTCGCTATATATCTAGGGTCGCGAGTCAACAAAGTACTTTTCGATAACAACAAAAAGGCCACTGGTGTTGAAGTTGCTGGACTAGGATTGCTGAAATACACCATTTCTGCCAACAAGGAGGTGATACTTTCAGCTGGTGCTATACACACGCCGCAGCTACTTATGTTATCTGGCATCGGCCCTGCGAAACATCTTGCCGAACATGGAATTACCGTACTGGCCGACCGTCCTGGTGTAGGGCAAAACATGACTGATCATGCTCTTTTTGGACCCACGTACGAAATGACATTTGACACCCTTAACAGGGTGCTCGGGGACCCTGTCGCACTTGCAAAGGCAGTGGCTGAATATGCACTGACGCAAACCGGGCCGTTGACGACAAACGTGGCTGAGTTCCTGGCGTGGGAGCGGATGCCCAGTAGCGCCAACCTGAGCCAGTCAACATGGGACCAGCTGCTTCGTTTTCCAGAAGATTGGCCTCACATCGAGTATTTCCCGGCAGCAGCCCACATTGGGACTTTTAATGTCCCGTGGCTCGATCAGCCAAAAGACGGGAAGATGTACGCCTCTATTATCGCTGCGTTAGCCGCTCCGCTATCTCGTGGCGATGTTTCACTTGCCAGTGCTTCTCCTGCGCGAAGTCCATTAGTCAATCCGAATTGGCTAACCCATCCGGGCGATGTCGAGGTCGCAATCGCGATGTACAAGCGTATACGCGAGATCTTCAATACAGATGCGGTTCGAAGCATCCGCGCGAGTGATGCCGAGTACTGGCCTGGCGATGACGTGAGGACCGACGAGCAGATTTTGGGCAACATTCGAACGAGCGTGATGGCAGTGATGCACGCATCGTGTACCGCACGGATGGGACGCGTTGATGATCCAACTGCTGTGACGGATAATCTGGCGAGGGTAATTGGAGTCCAGGGCCTGCGGGTTGTAGATGCTAGTTCCCTTGCGCTACTGCCCCCAGGTCATCCTCAGGCGTTAATCTACGCCCTCGCTGAAAAGATTGCGGATGAGATAATTAAGGGGCGATAATATGTCTTCTATGGAGAAATACTGCAATGCAAGATCTACTTCTAGTTTAATCGATATTCTTCGATTGCATGATATATTGTTCCATACTGCGTAGCTTTCGGAAATATGAACTTTGTTAATTATTACACCATCTACCGATTGTCCGTATATTACGTTACACACTTAACACGAACTAAGCTGGGCTGCGTTCAATTGCCCAGGCGTATCCGCCAGAATGCTTGCTTCGTTTATGAAGGGAGGGGCATTAAGATCGGCAGATTATAACATCGAATTCGCGCTATCAACGCTTCTGGAAGTCTTCTACCAAGATCTGTTTTACTAGTGCTTTTATATTTAGCTAATCGTACACCCCATCCACAATCCTTTGTGCTTGGACCATCTGGAAAGTAAATGATGCCTATGTGAGCTCAAGAAGCAAAACTCCCCCCCCACCTTTTTCTTTCTTCTAGACCAGTTGGATAACAGATCATGCAATATGAATAAAGGTTTGACGAAAATTATGTAGCACTTTATTAGAGATCCTGTCAGCGTTAGAATGTGTTTGGCTTCAGTCTTCACCTCCGAAGCCAGTGGTAACGTCACAACCCTAAATGATCCTTTCTTTCAAAGAGTGGGAGCCCTACCTCTGAAAATTTCGCGTTTCCAATGAACAATCATAATATTTACTAACGATTAACCTGCCTGGAGACTGCATACACTGCCTGTCAGAGCTGTGCCCAGGGCTTCTGAAAACAATCAAAAGTGATGATCGTAACCTTTGAACCTTAGTCAACATCTCGTTATACAACCTACGACTTTTAGGTGATTCATTCTCACCTTTACCCAAAAGCGCCATCGCTGACATTCCAGAGATCTTTCAATCTTTCGACCATATTCTAAGTGCTACGCAAGAGTGGATGTCCCCAAACACTCCAATAACTTCCCGCCCATTAACTTAGATCGGTCTTGATTGGACCTCTCGGACCTCATCGAACTTATTTATACAGTCACGGGAAACAAGAACATGTCTCCAGGTGCAATGGTAGACATACTGTTCCCTTCTGCTTCGTGCACAACGTGAGGACTACGTCCGGCAGTGGCTCTAGCGCCGGATGATGGCTGCCTGCTGACTACACACTGAGCTTCTATTTTCTACTGAAAGGGCAATCTGCTGTCGGTGTTATGGCCCCTCCGACGCGCCACTAACTATTTCATGGGGCACATTGCTCGATTAGTAGCCTGCCATTACCGCAAACCTTTCTCGACCCCATGACGATGGTTCAAAAGCAGCGGAAGCCTCATCATAATATTATGGATGGAGAAGGTGTGCAAATTGCACTCGCAAAATGGTGTGCGTCGCCCAGTTTGAGGAGAAAGAGTTATTTCCAGCAGGCAACCGTGTGATAGTCGAATAGTGCGACTCACTGGCCTAGCCACAAGGCTATCATAGACTAGCTGGAGTACAATGGCTTAATCGTGCACGCAGGCATTATCGGCTCGCTATGATTGGGTATCAGAAGTTTCCTTTGTGTAAGGGAAAGCCTGCTTATGCTGGCTGACTGGCTGAGCATCGTGCTACCGGCAAGCAATTTTCTTTGCAGAAACCTAGCCTTGTCAGTGCCTCCGATAAGCCGCAATTTAGACTGGAGTTCAAAAGACATTAACAAATGATCAGCAGATCTAATGGCGACAAGTATGGATAACTGTTGCAGGAAGGAGTCCAAATTTTACAGCGTGATTTGGGGAGTAGCTTTAGCTATTACTCCATATACAATGTCAGCAATCAAATAATAGTGATATTTGCCCCCGCTAGGTCCCTTGTCATTGGCTGAAGCGTACCTTTGCAGTAAGTCACCGTGCAGAGCTCGCGTGACATGATGCCTGCACTACGTTTCTTCAACACCATAATACGGACACAAGCAGATGCAAAGAGTCGTAGCCAAGGAGGCGGCGAAGTCATTTATGGGGTCGCCAAGCTCATTGGGACCGGTAATGTGGGAAGAGACGAGTTTGAACCAGTGGACCATCGGAACAAGTCAAGCCAATCACGCATGGCTCAAGTCAACATGAGGTATACCTAGATTTGGCAATAAAACGGGCAATTTGCCCTCGAATTTGTTTTTGGGCCGTGCCGTCTCTATCTGGATCGGAAAGCGAGCTGGAGCTGATTGCGCGTGGACTTTCTTTTCTTAGCCTAGTGCTGGATCCGGTGGGTTATCTGGACCGAAATAGCCGGATAACAACTATGCCCATCAACCACCAAAATGACAGCCTTGATCATATATAGGGCGTTTAGAAAATGTGTAAAATATTAAACATTTTCGCACAGGAGATTAATATCTATCCATGTATTTCAGATAGATAGAAAATAGGTGGAGTTAGCTTCATTGCGTAATTGCATTGTTGTGGGAGGGGCAGTTTTGATTCTGATTCGGCTATCTCAGTCCCCCAAGAACTGGGGTACATGGTGCAGGGTTTTACCTTAGTCCCATGATATCTCATCCCGTCCTGATAGCGCTAATCTTGTCCTCTCCGCAGAGATAAGTTCCGAACAGGGTTAAGGGCAGGGTGGAGAGCTAGTGTGTATATCAATCTTCGTTATTTGCTTGCAAGGCCCCGCTTGGTTGACAGGAGAGCTCTGTGATAGAGAGTTGGCTCCCTCTTCTTCATCCTCTTCTTCAACTTATGCTTTCGATTCTGCCGTGTCCCTTATAGCACACGTTTCCTGCTAAATAAAAGCTCCTGGCGGACCGGAGCTGCGTGCACTCCACGTGAAAGGCCTCACATCTCGTCAAGGGAGGCCTTTATAGGAATATCGGGCCCCCGGGGAGTTATAAACATCTAAGGCATAAACGAAAGAGTACAGCAGCTATGGGTACAGCAGCTATGGATTCCACGAAGCCTACCAAAGGGCCTGCCCGCCGGGCGTCCACAACCTCCACCAACAATGCTATCGAAGTTGGCACCTCGGCATCCTACCACCAAACATCCCTAACCCTCAAATTCGACTTCATCTCCATGTTCGCCATGTCCTTCTGTATTCTCGGAACCTACGCAACTTTTGCACAAGGTCTCAGCTCAGGTTTGACCAACGGCGGACCCGTAGCAATTCTATGGGGTCTGGTCCTAGTTTTCGGCTGCAACATCTGCGTAGGCCTCTCTCTCGGAGAACTGTGCTCTTCCATGCCCACGGCTCTGGGACAAGCGTATTGGGTCCATCGCTTACTCGAGAAACATCAAGCTGGAAGGTTTCTGTCGTACATGACGGCGTGGATCAATACATTTGGATGGTGGACGTTGACTGCGAGTCAAGTAGCATTCATGACCGAGTTTTTGCTGGGGATGAAAGTCATGTTTGATCCAGAATGGGATGGTGCAGGGAAAGCGTGGGTAAATTTCATGGTTTACCTGGGTGTCGCGTTGCTTTTCACCGTTGTAAATGTCGCAGCATGCCGGAGTAGTAGGTTTCTGCCGATTTTCAATGACGGTGTTGGCGTCTGGTTTGTGGGACTCTTCTTCGCGATTATGTTAGCACTCTTGATTTCGGTTGGTGTTAAAGACGGGATGGAGTATCAGTCTCCGAAGTTTGTATTCGGAGATTGGGAGAACAAGACGGGATGGGGAGACGGGGTTGTATGGTTTTTGGGACTATTGCAGGCGGCTTATGGATTGACGGCCTTCGATTCGACGATTCACAGTAAGGATTTCAGCTGCTGTCGGGTTGATATGGTGGGCTAACCGACATTTTACAGTGATCGAAGAGATACCAGCTCCGCGATCGAACGGACCGAAAGTCATCTGGCTAGCCATTGTATGCGGCGCAATTAGCGGGTTCATCTTCATGGTGGTTTGCCTGTTCTGCGTCCAGGACCTAGATCTTATTATCGATGGGCCAACTGGGCTACCGTTTATCGAACTTGTCCATCAGACGGTCGGAATAAAGGGCGGTGCCACCCTAATGGTGTTGTTCATCGTCAACGGACTAGGTCAAGGTGTAAGCCTCGCAACTACCGGCGGTCGCTTGACCTGGGGGTTCGCTCGGGACGGTGGGCTTCCGTTCAGCAGTTACTTTTCCCAGATCGACTCAACATGGATGGGTCCCGTACGAGCACAGTGGCTGCAGGGTGTTATCATTGGCCTTGTTGGCGTACTTTACTTTTTTGCCTCGACAGTTTTGACGGCAATTTTGAGTGTAAGTACGATTGCATTAACCATATCTTACGGCATACCAATCGCCTGTCTCTTGGTTGCTGGGCGGGACAAGCTTCCTATCGGAGGAACATTCAACCTTGGTAGACTCGGGGCGCTCCTCAACTGGATCAGTGTGATCTACTGTGCGATAACTACAGTATTCTTCTTCTTTCCAGGGACGCCCGACCCTAGGATATCAGACATGAACTGGGCTATTGCAGTTTTTGGTGTGATGCTCGTCATATCAGTGGTCTTTTGGCTCATTACGGGAAAAGGCGAATATCTCCAGACGCATGAGGCGGAACTAAGGCTTGAGTTCGCAGGGAGGCTATTAGCAGTAGGGCACGCGGACCTTGAAACATAGTACAATGACTTAACTTTTTTTACCTCTGTTTGCTATACAGCGTATCAGATCAATTATCTCAGAGAAGAATGGCAGGCCACACCCCAACCTGCCAGAATCGAGCATCAAAAAAATTGACTCTGCAGTTAAAGTACACAGTAAAAGGATTTGGATAATCGTTAGCGAGACCCCATTTTAAACCCTAAAAAATAGTTTAGTAATACTATTAAAAATACATCTCTTAACGAGTATATGCCTATTAGGCATACCTCTATTAGGTACGATAAACAAATCACGGTCGCGATGAAGGTAGCAGAACAGCGAACTATAGTTGCGATGAGATAGCAGCACAACGAACTATAGTTACAATAAGAACACGTAGTACAGCGCAGCGCACTGATGCCTATAAATTCGCTATGTCGTTAGTCTGTCTCTCCTATCTTATCTTAACTATAAATTAATTTCAACTCTATATCTCTTGGTGCGACAATGCGGCTTTTCTTCTAGTTGGGATCCTAGCAGCGGCCAACTCGTGCTAAGCTGAACCCGTCGCAAAAGCTACAAATCCTAGTAGAGCTTTCTTCTACTATGATAATTGCTTTTTACTCTCCTCTGCCTTAGTATATACTACGAGATCTATAAGTATAGGTATCTATCTAGTTAAAATTAATAGATTTATACTAAAATAGTAGTGCGGACCCCTCCCTAATATTAATATCACTAGTAGATTAGAAGGTAGTTATACTACCCTAATCTACTATACGGACGCGCTTGCGGTATACAAAGTAAGCATATAGTTAATAGATCGCGTCAATAGACTAAGTAGAGATACTTATAAGTGTAACGACGTTACAACTTCGCCAAGTATCGGACCAATCCCAGAGCCGGATCGGAGGTAGTATTCGCCGCCCTCTTCATCAACCACTCGTTGTGAGGTCGGATCCGATTCGGATCCGACTAAGATAAGTATATAAGGAGACGCTCCCTGTAGCTAGCTCTGTAGACTTTTGATATCCTTTCGTACAAGGCCTATAGGTGTCTATTCGAATCAAGGCTCGTTCGATGTCCCACGCACTCCCATATGCCTCTGAGTGACACTACCGCCGATACTGATCCGAGTAGTCTTGCCTGCGCCGTTACAATAAGTAGCTAGAAGATTCTATAGATAGTATCTTAAAGGCTATTTCTACACTAAATCTGACGAAGGAGTAGAAGAAGTTTAGGAAATAATTTTGGAGTAAAGAGAGCTAGGTATAGATAGGTGCGACGCTATATTTCATCTAGAAGCATCTAAGGACAGTTAGTAGGGATAAGGCGGAGGAAGTTGAATGATATGTCGTAACTTTTATAGTAGATCAGACGTGTCGTTCGAATTAGCGCGTAACGGTATCGATAGGTAAAGCTAAGGATGGCCGGAGTGGTTGCTGTTTTGAATGTCTACTTTACTTACTAGTCTTAATAAATCTCGGATTTTTTTCTCTAAACAAATGCATCTCAGAAAACCGAAGCCAAACATAGTACAATAACCTTAAGTTTAG
>NW_006911904.1:1032377-1035569 GCF_000338995.1 Bipolaris sorokiniana ND90Pr | reverse complement strand
TTCGAATCAAGGCTCGTTCGATGTCCCACGCACTCCCATATGCCTCTGAGTGACACTACCGCCGATACTGATCCGAGTAGTCTTGCCTGCGCCGTTACAATAAGTAGCTAGAAGATTCTATAGATAGTATCTTAAAGGCTATTTCTACACTAAATCTGACGAAGGAGTAGAAGAAGTTTAGGAAATAATTTTGGAGTAAAGAGAGCTAGGTATAGATAGGTGCGACGCTATATTTCATCTAGAAGCATCTAAGGACAGTTAGTAGGGATAAGGCGGAGGAAGTTGAATGATATGTCGTAACTTTTATAGTAGATCAGACGTGTCGTTCGAATTAGCGCGTAACGGTATCGATAGGTAAAGCTAAGGATGGCCGGAGTGGTTGCTGTTTTGAATGTCTACTTTACTTACTAGTCTTAATAAATCTCGGATTTTTTTCTCAAACAAATGCATCTCAGAAAACCGAAGCCAAACATAGTACAATAACCTTAAGTTTAGAGGTATTCTTCTTACGGTTACAGAAAAATATCACTTGAAATGCTATAGCGTAATTCTGTACTCAATCTCTATTGCATAATAAGATTAAGTTACACACTGGATTTACACCAAATTGAAGAGGCTGCGAACAAACAATCGAGTCGGTTTAACTGCTCTTAATGTATTCAATGGCCAACTCAAACAAAAATAGATCATTAGCAGTAGCAGTAGTGGCATTAGTGACGATGGCAGTAAGAGGGGTGATAGCAAGTATCCCGAGACGGATGATATCCGCTGCTAGTCATCTAGCCGTTACAATGTGTCGGCAAACGTCCTTTCCCCAGCCAGTTAGCGTTATTTGGACCCATAAATCCCCAAAACACGAAGGATTAAGCCAAACACAGCCTCTGTGTCTTTACACATTCCTCAAGATTGCCACCGAGATCGCAGTCCCAAAAAATGACTTTAGTGACGCTAAGGACGCTTGTAGTTGACGTAGAGCTTTCTCGCCACCTGATCATCATTGGTAGCGAAAGATGCGTTTGCGGACACGTTGTAGTTCATTTCAATTGGCCTAAATAACGAATGTGATTAGCGAAGCCTTGTAATGAGTTCCATTATTAGGAAGCCAACCAGCGATTACGTCAGAAGGTGACGATCGAGTCGGGGCAACGATCATGTGACTGATATCGCGCCAAGACGGGGGTATGTCCGATGCTACTGACATTAGGATGAAAGACTGATGCTAGGATGCAAAGCAATAGGTACAAAATGTAGCCGGCTGAATGCTCTCTGTGTAGAGAGCTATGTCTTTTTTCTTTCAGCTAGTTATGCAACATATCACGTGAAGATGACAGTCACACAACTTCGTGTACATACCCTCAAGTGAACAAGTAAGATGATGTGAACCAGTGTGGTGAAATAGCTCTACTTGTTACTATTATTCTTATTCCCAATAACTCAACATTTACTCGTTCAACAGGCCTTTTCGACTACAACGAGAAGAAGGATTTCTAGTAAAAGGTAGAATAAGTATCGAGCCAACTTGAGTTACAAAAGAAAAAACAACTATTCAAGCACAGCCACCTCTCTCCAGCATATTTGCTAGGCAAGTGCGGGACAGGCACTAGTGAATAGCGTCCGCGGAAGTGCGTCAGTAGCGCTAATTCTGGTTGAGTGGGGAGCGCGGCTTCAAGCGAAACACGTTACTGTGTATACTTGAACAAGGTAGGCAGGCAGATCAATGAACGCAAACCACTCCACATCTTTCTTCCCACATCTAATAACCTATGTTCTCCAAACTCTAATATCATGTCGCAAGCCACACTCACCCTACTTTCCCCTTTCGAGCCCGCCTCCGTTCACCTCCGTTCGGATGCTGCTCGAGGGTTCACTAAGAACATGCCGTGCGCCACCGCCACTAACTCCGCACCCCCTCCGCTATATTACTGGATCTGAACACATCAGCTGGCGTCGGGCGTTCATGGAAGATCTTTCAACGCACCAATAATGAGTGACCGGGAAAGGGGAACGGGCTGTCAATGACAAGCTAAGAAATCGCCACGCAAAAGGGGGTGATCTGCAAGCAGGGAGAAGGCGATCTGATGTGACCCCATTTCTCTACTACACAGTTTGCAATTGTCTAAATTGCCATGCTGCAGCCTCAAACTTTGTGTGTTGCTTGCTAATGCACATTCGCTATGCCATCTTTTGCAAAACTGCAGCTAGGACTTTCATTCTTCCATGGCGGCTGGGCGAACTTCAAAGGGTCTAAATGCAAATTCGCTATATGAACACCTTCATTCTCAAATGTGCTACTCAACTTCAACATGAGAGTCGCCGTTTCGCTCACTGGGACCCAAATGTTCGATGCTGCCAAGGAACCGAGGGCGAGTGGGGGTGAAGGGCCTCAGACATATGCAGGGGAGAGACCAGTGGATCGTACGCTGTTTATCCTACTATCCCTAGCTATCGTGACAATGTCGTCGCTTCTACTTGGTTGGTATTTGGGATTCGCAGTCGCATCTACTCTACTAATGCAATTGTAGGCTCTCGCTTCAATCGGTTAAGGCGCAATGCCGGCATGAAACGAAACATGACTTTCACGCTTGTGCTCCTCTTGTATGTCCTGCTCATGATGTTCGTTATCGCTCTCTTGGTATTGCACAGCGGCCAAGGGTTGTATACCTACAACCTTTGCCTTGCAACTACCTGGGTTTGTCTTGTCCTCTATTATTATTATTATTATTATTCCATTATAGTCCTGTATCAGCCGTGGGCTATGTAGGACTTTGGCCAAAGGCCGTTCTATCTAACTAGTAACAATTTGGTACGTTGTGCTGTATTGCGTGACTATGGTGCTTCGGCCTTTGTCTAGTTAAGCTAGTACTAGCTTTCTAGACGCCTGGTGCTAAAGAGCAGTTTGGTAACAGGGAGAGATGTAGGGCAGCTAGGCTGCCTTCCAGCGAGCTCTCTTAGGGGGAAAGGAAATATTTTCAGCTTGTTTAGTTTTATAGAGTAACTCTCTCTAGTTTTAATGAGTAGCTCTCTCGTTCACTTTTAGTGAGTCTTCCTCTCAAGTTTTAATGAGTAGCTCTCTCGTTCTGCTGGGGTGCTATTATAGCGGGCGGAGGCTATCTTAGCGTTTGAGTATTTTTGCTAGTACAGTTCACAACTACTGTTCTAGCGTTTTGACTTGGTGCTTCTACAGAGATAACG